>NC_052056.1:43041701-43361458 GCF_903992535.2 Arvicola amphibius
GTTCACCACGCCTTCTACACTATCATGCTCCAGTCTATCACAGCATCTGCTGAGTACATGCATGTCTTCCTTTAAGGATGGGAACCTCTAAAGAGGGGGCGCTGCTCCTCCCTATGCACAGAATATACTAGAAGCTCAGGAAATGCCTGCTTACTGAGTGAGTGAATTAACCATATTTTCCTTTTTAACCCAATGTTTCCCAGGAAGATTTGTAGCATATCCCTAAAATGGAATAAAAGAAAGTTATACATATATATCAGGGTTAAAAATAACTTAGGAACCAATGAAAGAGATAATATTTCAGACCACAGACCTGCAAGAGGCAGACTTTTAAAGCCAGGGAATAGAGAATGTTTGGCAGCTGCTGGGAAAATCAGGTTCAATCCGTGGGGTTTTTTCAGACAAGGAAAGAAAAGCATTGAGAATTAACAGAGCAGTGGCTCCCCCTGGAGATTCTTTGTGAAAGCACACATATTTTAAGCGTCCCCCAATAAGTTGTTGGGTAACATATTAGAGTGTTAATCAATTGAGATATCCATGATAGTTTTATATTTAACTGTCCCTGGAGAGTTTGCCAGGAAGGGCATAAGCATGACGGGTACCCAGTCATTCTGAGTCTAGATCTTTTCCATGTCTGCTATTCATCATGCCAATAATATCACAGAAAATGAGGCAGAGAAGTTCTACTTATAAGTGCCCAGGGAGAGAGGGCACTTAAGGACATGAAGCCATTATACTTGATTGAGATCAGCAAGGAATGCCAAGAAAACTTTTTTATGTCAGGGAGATTTGCATGAGAAACTGCGTGCCAAGTTCTGAGTATGCCTTTGAGAACTGTGTCAAATCATTGGGCTCACTACCATGCATTCTGTGTGTGTGCATTAGGAAGAACTGGGTGTCTGGAAGGAAAACGTGCTGTGAACAAGGTAGAGCAGTGGGTCTCAAGCTTCCTAATCCTGTGACCCTTTACCACAGTTCCCAATGTTACAGGAAACCCCAACTATCACATTGTTTTGTTGCTCGCAGAACTGTAATGTTGCTACTGTTATCATTTATACCATAAACAACTGATATGAAGGATATTTGATACAAGACCCCCAAAGTTTTTCCAACCCACAGGTTGGGAACTGCTGAGTTCTAGAGGAGTAACTTCATAGTTGAATGTGTAGTAACTATAAGGACGTTTTTCTCACAGAAGTAAGAAAGGGGGAGAATACAAATCCTTAATGTTCCTGGAGAGTGTAGTACTTTGGGAAATACATGGCTGACAGTTTAAACTACAAAAAGATGGCAGCAATGCAGAAAGAGTGTGGGAAGAGTATACCAGGTAAAGGAGAAAGGAAGGGGTCCTGGTTTTGTTCTTTTCTTTTCTTTCTTTACTTCCTTATAAAGGCAGTTGCAAAGTCACAGAACCTAGTATCTTCACATTTTCTAATTCAGCGTGGCCATCTCTCTCTCTGTAGTCAGCCTGAAGTTGCAGCTAGGGTTCAGTTCCCAAAGATCTGTGGCTTCCTCTTCATGCAGACTAACTTGCTTTGTCTTCCACTAAGCTGCTCCAGGAATCCAGCTTGTAATGACTCCCCTATCAAGTTCAGCATGCAAAGGTAAAGTGAGTAAAGCCACTGATGCAAACCTACAGGACTAAAAGAACACACGGCCAGTGGAGAAACACCATGAACAGATGGGGGGCGGCAGCCAGAGCATGGTACACCCTCTGCTGCGGCTTCAGTTTTTCCAGAGGACATATTCACTATTACTTACCTGGTGTTCTCCTTGCATTGGCTCCTCTATCACTAGTCGAAGTGCTCTTGTTGATCATTCTCCACTGTTAAAAGCCTTGGGTGTGCACACTCTGAGATACACACAGCCAATACAGACTCTCCTGACCAGATACGGTTCACAGACCGAAGGATGAGCTGCAATGACAAGACAAAGAAAGCCTAAGTGGAGATGGTAATTTAGGTCTTGTGGAAGTATAGGGAGAGATTGTAGAGAGCAAGGAGCAGAGTGGGAAAATGGATTGCAGGCCTCTAATTTCATTGAACTAATTGTGAGTCCTTGAAGCTTACTCTCCTCATTATAAAATGAGGGGATTTGTCATGATGCCCTAATGGTGCCAATGTGAGGTAATTAAGTCTATTCAAGAAATAATCCTTATCTTGATTGGGTAAATAGGAGTTGATTAATTCTGCTCTGATTAACCACTGCCTCTCAAAATGTCCTAGAGACTTCTACCAACTCTACCCAGCAATATCCCATCTCCTTTTTTTTTTTTTTTTCCACAACAGAAAGTAGAAACACCCTAGTATCTCTCCGGATCGAGATCAGGGCAAGATCCAAATGCACTAAAACATAAACCATTTCTTCAGTTGGTTGTGGTAAGTGGGATGGCATTGGCTGGGACAAGATGATGGAGTGAAAAGGGAGGGGCATGAAAGGGATGTTTCTTTGAAACATCAAAAAGACGTTATACCTCTTTGCTGCCCTTTTCTAAAGACCTCATCTGGCAGCCAGATTGCCTTAATGGCCTGCCTAAAAAGGCCCACCCTGGCCTGACATAGCCAGACACACACTCCCCGTCTTTGCTCGGTTTCTTTGATGCTGTCACATGTCCTTCAGTTTTCACATTTCATTCGTTCCTTGCCTTTAAGCTACAAGGATAAAAGTGCCTGGCATTAAAAAAAAAATCAGCTTCCATTTTTTAAAGGGGCAGACATTCATGCAGCCTTTGATTTCCTTGCAGGAGGAAAATCATTACTCTTTTTTTTTTTAAAAAAAAAAAGGAGAGACTAGAGAGGATTTTTTTTTCTTCTCTCTTCCTTGCCTTTATCCCAGCTCCCCCAATTTTCAACAATATGTGATAGCATTGGGTATGAAATGAGAAAGGACTAGGAAATAATTGTCTCTTAGAACACTTTTGCTGCCACAACAGTGCATAAAAAACTCTTGAACATTCATTTGCTGCTAAACAATGACAACAGATAATTAGAACGCTTTAAAGCACAGCACCGCATTCAACAGCTGTTAAGCATTGGTTGAAATAGCTGTTTTTAAAGCTAGGTGGTATTAAGGAGGAAAGGCACTAGATGGAGGGTAATTTGTAGAGCTTGCAGAATGCATAAACATGTATAAGAGAAATTCAAAGCCTAGTATACGGATAGCATAAATGAAAACAGACCAAACACCTCAGAGAACAGAGAAAATCCTCCACTTGTCTATGTGTAAATGCTCACATAGCAAAATGTGGCCTTGAGGATGCAATTTATATCACCTCTCCAGAGCAACGATTTGGTTTTGCAACATGAAGGAACGCAGAGCATCTGTGTGGATAAAGGACAATGTGTCCCCTCCATAGAGTATCTAAACAGGAAAACGGGAGGAAAGAGAAGTGATGGGATTTGCAGAGAGGGTGCTTAGAACTACACTGAAAAGAAAATGTCTGGAAATGATCCTTGGCTTTGAACCAAAGCTGATGCTGCATGCTGGAGCTATGTGTAAATGTGTTAGCAGAAAAAAATAGTCACAAAATCCACAAGAAGCGGTGGGGAGGAAGTGAAGAAAACTTTCACCCAGATAGTGAACCCCAGGAAAAGGAATTGTGCCAAAATATGGGAATTGAAAAAACTTAAAGGGAAAAATACACAAAGTTAATAAACCACAAAAAATCTGGGAACATTTAAAGTATCTTATCGGAAATTCTGGATAAATGATCTGAGGATGAAGCAGAGTAAAAGCTGATGAAAGGCAGACAAAACTGGCTAAACAAACTGCACAGTCAAAGACTCTTTTGTTGGAAAAATGAGAAAATATTAGTCAACAAGGGCCAGCACCAGTCAAGCCAAATTTCTGGGACATCTCCAAACAACAGGGACTTGTAAATGGTTCTCAAATGTACTGCTAGACATGCTTCTCAATTGCAGAGCTCAATCTGGTACGAACCAACAGAAGATTCACATACCAAGGGACAAAATTCTTTAGAAAATTTAAAGAACCATTTGATGAGCAATGTTTTTAAGAGGAAAATGAAAAAAAATCACAGAGGTTAAATAAGCATTGACTTTCTTAACTGAATAAATTTTAAATCTCAAAGCAGCAATGTCACACTCATTGTAATGAAGTAACCGATGCCGAAGTCCCTTGTCATCCACATGTATATTGGCATGAAACTGCTTTCAATAATGAGAGGTAGTCTATAAACGTTTACAAACCTTGTTATATGGTGATAGTTTCAGATGAAACTATTGAGGGTTTCTCCATATTTACTGCCTTCTCAGACTGCCCTGTTGTCCAGGCCTGTATTCCCCAAAATGCAAGGTGTTGAGTTGAGGCCATGACACTGCAAAATACATTCATTGCTTATGTGAGAAACATAGGGAGATCCTGTCTCAAAACAAGAAATACATAAAAATGAACAAGGCTTAGGAAACAGCTAAGAAGTAGTTTTCCTGGTATGCACAGAAGTCTAGATTTTATCCTATTACTGATAAATTAATAAATTCAAAACATTCTATTTTTTTAAAGTGTTGGAAAATGATACTGGTAATTATTTTAATGTTTTTTATGAAACTGATAGTTAAAATATGAAAGAAAACATAATGGTAGCAACAACAAAAAGACTGGCTCAGTACAAATAGTTATGCCTTGTGCTCTTATCAGAAAAAAAAATGTTAGCGCGAGAAGAACTAATAAAAATTGTTCCAGTGATGTCATCACTTTCTGGACCATGGACTGATAACTTTGTGGGGAAAAAAATTGGGAGAAAGTAGTCAGAGACAAGGTATCATTGCTTGTGAAGGGAGAGGTAAGACCCAATAGGGACAAATCTAAGGGATCAGCACAAGGGTTAAAGGGGATCAAGAAGTTATTGAATATTGTTTCCTAGTCATAGTAGCTAAGTTTATTTCAGTATATTAGACAAAGTCACAGTTGAACTACACAGTATACACAAGTTAGCTCATATCTTGTTTACATGAACAAATTACAACTTCAGAAACTGGTGAATAATATAAGCAAGGACAAGGTCCCATCCAAACACACCATAAAGAGCATGGGACACTCATATGTGTGGTGAAAAGCTGAGCAGGGAGCAAGACACAAAAGATATTCTTGTCTGGCATGCCACTTGGTAACAGAAAATGTACAGAACTTTTTGAGGCACCTCAGGAAGACTGTCAAATATATCATGGTGTGAATATTTGATACTGGCTACTGACTCAGGATTTTCCTGTTGTTGCTAAAAAAGACCCTAATTCACTAGAGTGTGAGTGAAGATATCAGGAAATCAGATAGTATGCATTGAAAACCTTCTAACATACTATTTAGTGAAGGTGATGAAGACTCCATTAACAAATGAGAGCACATGTGTCTTCATGTACCATGACCTCTTTGGCAACCTTCAGCTTTTTAATTACACTAGGCAACATAAATCAGGCAATGATTTATAATGAATGCACTTCACTTTGTTAAGTGAAATATCATACCAAATATTAAATGATGATATATTTTTATATTTTAATAAAACAGAATATATAACAATATGATATATATTATTTGATAGACCAAAGATCAGGACTGGTGAGCTTGCTCAGTAGATTGATCAAACATGACTACTTGAGTTCAATCCCCAGGATCCACATGGTAGAAGCATGGAACTGACTCTTAAAAATTGTCTTCTGACCTCCAGGGGTACATGCCTTCACACACACTTAAACGTGTGCTAAACATGATTAAGAAATAAAATAAAAATTAAAAACCAAAATTTTAATTGAACAAAAGCGAATAATTAGATTATGAGATAGAGGATAGGTATATATATATATATATATATATATATATATATATATATATATATATATGAGAGAGAGACAGACAGAGAGAGAGAGAGAGAGAGAGAGAGAGAGAGAGAGATTAGCCTGTTACAAGGTTATATGATTAACAGTTGACATCCTTGGTAAGGTAAATAAGTAAAAAGGAGAGAGATTTGAAGAATATCAGTCAATTGGTTCAAATATACAAGTCTGTTCCTCTGTCTTCTCTTTCAAGGCTTCCAAATATTCTGTCTTCTTAACTATATTGTATTAAACACAGCATCCTGCAAATACAAAAATGCTAGTATATAATAAAGTAACAAACACAATTACTTCTTATTTGGTATTTTTAATATTATTATTTTAAAGTTGTGTATGTGTGTGTGTAAGAGAAAGAGAGGGGAAAGAGAGAGAGAGGGGGGGGGGAAGGGGACTGTGTGGCCCTACATCATACATGCCACAGTATCTATGTAGAGGTGTAGGTATAGGCCAGAGGATAATTTTGGGGAGTCAGTTCTCTTTTCCACCTCTACGTGAGTTCTGAGTTTCGAATTTACCCACCCCCCCAACCGTGGCTTACATGGAAAGTGCCTTTAATTCCTGAAACCTCTAGATGGTCCCAATTTTGATATCTTTATTTTTAATTAAAAATACTACCTAGTTATCTTAGTTCAAGGTATCTTGATAATCACTGGCTACTTATTTCTTTCTTACTCTGTCCAGCTTCCTAGTTAGATCATGTCTATCCAGGGAATACACTTTTTCACTTTCTTCCGAGTTGAGATTCAGTTTAGCACAGCTATGAAGAATGCAAGCCCCGTTGTTGGCTCTCAGGTTCCTATCTTTGCTTTCCATACACTTAGATCTATCAATTTACTAACCTATTTGTGCATCGGAGTTCTCATCTGCGAGCTGAGAACAATAGTAATAAAGTATTTTGGTGAAGTTTTAAAGATATTCAACAAATAGAGCTGCTCTTACTGCTGAGGATAGAATTAGGACAATGATTTTTAGGAAGAGATTTTTCAGAGGCTTATACTAATCATCTATGAAATGCAGTTTCATAGTGTCTTTCAGATTATACTTCATGTTTTTTGCCAAAATTGGCATTTTCCAACTGTGTACAGAGTGACTTCCAGGAACACTAAAGTAACATTGAAGTAGCTCACTGGTGGAGTTATTGTCTAGAATTTTCAGAGACCTCAGTTCAGTTCTCATTACTAAAAAGAAGGCTTTTATGGGACTCAGTGACAGATGTATCATCCATCCAGACACTACTATTTGACTTTCCTCACTCGTCCATTTTTCTCTTCAACCTAGATGGGTCCTTATTTGTTCTTCATCAAATGTGTCCTAGATTTTACTATTTATTTTTATTACTGTTCTTATTACTGGAGATGCTTTCACATGCAGTCTCTGTCAATTCCTTCAAGGTCTTCTATGCAGAAATGTTGGCTGTACACTAAAATATAAAGATAGTGCCCATTAAATACTATAACTGCTGCCATTACTTATCATTTAAGTAATAATAGTACACCAAGAACTCTCTTATGAAGGGAAACCTGCCAATATTGCTGATTTAAAAACAAGAAAACTTATAGTACAAAATCTCCAACCAGAAAGTTAGGATTGCTTCACAAGTTCATCTATCTCATTGTAGACGCTGCACACACTCACTCACCAACCCAGTCCCCTAGCCTTACACCTTCTTGGGTATCCAGTTTTCTTCAGATAGTCTCCTCTGTCCCTACAATTTAACATTTTCTTAAGGGTTTACCTTTTTTTCCTAAATATATTTTGAAAAACCTCAGGCTGTGCTTCCATGTACTAAGCGTAGCGTCATCAAAACTAAACAGACTTTGCACCAAAAGTTGCTACTAAAGTTGTGTGATATATTCATATTTTGTTTCTTCACTTTTAAATTTGGGGCATCACCTTAAAGAATGAAACATTCTGCCTTTTATTTTAACGTTGCAGTTTAAACATCCTATTTCCAAAGTCACATACATAGTTTCTTATGTCAAACCATCAATAACTATCAAGAGCGAAGCCACAGGGGCCTTACAGAAATCTCTTACTATGCCTACAATAGTCACTGTGCTGAGAAAGTCTAAAGAAGTTATCTCTGAATTATCAGCACATAGTACTGTGCCTAGTATAAAACAGATATCCAATAAAAGCGATTTATTTTAAAGTATACAAAATAGACACTAATAGGCCAATAGGTATGTTGTGAGACTCAGAAATTTCTGCTAAAAGAAGATACCCAACAGCAGCAGAAAGTCACATCACTTCTGATTTGTTCTCATTTTGTTCAAAATATGGCATTACATTCAGGAACAGAGATGCTTATTTATAATGTTAGCTACTCATGTTAGACATGATGCAAGAGGATAACTTGACTCCAAGAGTTTTGGGACTAGCTTGGGAAGCATAGTAAGACCAATTTCAAAATTTAAAACTAACTCAATAAAAAAACAGTTAATCAACAAATAAAAGATAAGGAGAAGGGTGGACGGATGGGTAAATTGATGATAGGAGAAATATTTTCTCCATATAGGTATTTTTGTTGTTGTTGTTTTGGGTTTTGGTTTTTTCGAGACAGGGCTTTTCTGTTGCTTTGAATCCTGTCCTGGAACTAGCTCTTGCAGACCAAGTTAGCCAGGAACTCATAAGAGATTCGCCTACCTCTGCTTCCTGGGATTAGAGTGCTGGGATTAAAGGCGTGCACCACCATCACCTGGCCCCAGGTAGCTTTCTTATGCTCTTGAATATTTCTCCTACTCCTTCTTTTCCCACATACGCACAATGCCATACCACAATTAGATATCCTCCATCAGTGTCTCACTAAGATCCCAGCGTAATATGTGTGAATTTATTTCATGAAGGCTAGTCTCTTTCTGCTTTATTCAGCACTAGATTCTTTGTGCCTGCCAACATCTTTAATAAAGTGTAATGAACTATTAATAAAAATAATGAAAGACTTAATTTCTAGAAAGGAACATCTACTCACCCATAGAGAATATTTTATGAAAAAAGCCTTGGCAGAAACTGAGGCAGCATTGCTCATCCAGTGCATTGTGTGTTAGGCGGGTTTCAGGGATGTTCTTAGACTCAAAAGTTATTTCCATGGGAGGATGATTTCCAGTTCTTTTAATTTAAAATAACTTTTCAAACGTAACACTTTGGGGGCCTACCTGCACAGATCAGGCTAGTAAAATCCCCAGTGAAGCTGAAACACAACATGTTCTATTCATTTTTAATAAAACACATATCTTTTCATCTCTAAATTTGCTTTCAGGATTGCTCCACAACAGTGATTCCTAAATGCAATCATCTGTAGATTGAAATACAGTCACCTGGGGGAACTTACAAAAACACAGATCCCAAAGAAGGAGCTAGATGACATGGATTTGTATTCAAAAAATCTGTGGTAGGATCATAATCTAAATCTTAAAACCACTTTCTCAGGAAGCCAGATAGACATCTGTCAGTTGAGTAGTGGCAGTTTAGGGCTAGAGTTGTTATGAAGGAGGAAGTCAATGTTAGAATCTGAAAGGCAATCTCTCTAGTGTATTGTCATGTTTGTAAAAATAATCTACCTGCTAGTGTGTTAAGAAAATGTAAGGGCCAATAGATGCTGAGAGCATTAGAGGGTCTTCCCGTTTTCCTGCTTCAACAGGAGTTGTCCTGATGCATAACTCAGTTGTGCCAACGTCCTCACCATGCAAGAATTTCTAATGTTCCCTTTGGAGGAAGTCAAGTGTCTTTCGGAATCCTAACTCATCAAAGGCATAAGTTTCCAAGAAAATATCGAAGAGATACTTAAAACATAATATTTACAGATGCCATGTCTTGGTAGTACTCTTCATTGCCTTCCTAATTTGGAAGCTTTCATGGTGCTGTCTGCAGCCATAAAAAGAGGAGACTCAGGGATCTCTCAGTGCTGTTTTGGAAGTGCGTGGTGTCTACCTCTCATGGATAACCAAAAGCAGTTGAAATAGACTGTATGCTTTGGGAGTCATTTGAAGAGCCTAGGCAAACAACACTTAAAAAGGGTTTCTCTTAGGGGCTTTACATTTTTTTGTTTGCTGTTTTTTTTTGTTTTTTGTTTTTTGGTTTGGGATAGTACTGTCAGCCAAGATGAGAAAAGTTCCTAATATATATATATATATATATATATATATATATATATATATATGTGTGTATGTATGTATGTATGTATGTATGTATATATATATATATGTATCTTTATACCCAGAATGACATGTGTTGTGTGGTTGGTTTTGTGTTTTATTTTTAGGTGTTCAAAGCAGAGCATCGGCATCTATCTGGTGATGCGAACTGGGGGTTATGTATCAAGTATCACTATTCATTTGGGCACAGAAATCTGTATTTGTTACTGTATTAGCAAAATTCAAGCAAAGGAAGGGTCAAAAATGCTTACATATTATAGCTTAAACCAGGGCATCTGATCTATTATTTGATGCTGTCTATAGATAAGCAATACCTGGAAAAGTAGAGAAACTAAAAAATTTCTACATAAATAGGCAGCATGAAGAACAAAATGGGGCAGGGAGCCTGGGGAGAAGAGAGGAACAACATAGAAGCAGAAGGAAATGATTGAAAATCCCATATGCAATTACATTGTGTTCACTTACACTTGTGTATGTATGTGGATACACACACACTATCTACATATCTACACCTCTGTGTATATATATATATATCATATATATGATATATATCATATATATGATATCTACATCCATGAAATTGTACCACTTAGGGAGATAATGTTTGAGTTGTTGGTTAGAAGAGTGCCCCCCAAAAGAGCCAGCATTGCTCTTTATAGCCTATCATAAATTGAAGGTAAGACCATATTACTGAAGATACCACACACTTTAGACAAAGGAATTGTAGGAATTGAATTGGAATTGCCCTGCAAAATGAGAATTTCCCTGAGGATGAGCTTTTGTAATACTAGGAGTTGTGCAAGCTGCCAAGGGAGGAGAAAAACAATCAACAGTCATAACCAGCTGCAGCCTCAACAATAACTAGAAAGACAAGGAGTTCTGAAAAATGCAGCAACGACACTGATAACCGTGAGAGCAACCACAACTATCTAATTGGACTGAAGGCCCCCTCTCAATAGGAGACAGTTCAGGCCTGAAAAATTCAATCTGCCCCACTTCCTATGGTTGGTGCAAGAAAGGATCCTAGAGAAAAACCTACTACTGTCATCTCCCTATATCAGTTTCATTTTTGACTTCATTCTAAACTGCTATCCTTATGCCCACAGTTTGAGTGTTGCTTTCTTTCCTCATCATGGAAACTTCTTGTGTAGCAGATAAAGACTATCACAGGAAGACACAACTTGTCAGAATGCAGAGAACGGCTGGCCATGAAGAGCCCATCCCTAGTTGATTCATTCATACATGTTCCCAAAGGCACGGGGAACACTGGGGAAGAAGGAACAAAAAAAATCAAAAAAGCCAGAGGATCAGCGTATTGGCTGTAGATTGTGTTTTCTGTCTATGATGGGAAAGCCACACCTTTGAAATCTCAACAATATATTGTATAGACAAGACCTGAAAAGTGGCAGCATCAATTAATATAACAACGTGGATAGGGCAAATCTCATGATGCCTCAACCATAGACAGGAAGCTACCTACCCAGGTAATTGATGGTTGCTGAGGGAGAGAAAATCAATCTATTCACAGGACCAGCCTGCTGACAAGTGATCCAGTCCCAAGTTCAGCTCTACACACACACACACACACACACACACACACACACACACACCACTAAATTGATCCAGAAGATTGCATTCATGATTTTGTGTGTGTGTGTGTGTGTGTGTGTGTGTGTGTGTGATTGTAAAACAATAATAATTAAAGAATAACAGGTTATGACTTTGAGGAGTAGGGGAGGACAGAGAGGGAAGTGGAAGAGGCAAGGTGAGGAGAATGATGCAAATGGAGTGCTCATATTTGAAGTTTTAAAAATTAAATAAATAATAAAAATCTAAAATAATGGAAAACATAATTATTAGAAGAATTACTTAGAGTACAAAACTCCATGAACATAATCTTGAACTATTGCATGCAGACACTTAACAGTGCTTATGTGGTGACTCATATGAACAAACCTTGCACGTTTCTATGACGTGCGTCGGCAACCCTTTGTGCTTCTTAAGGAGTTAACTATCAGTGCAAAATGTAATAGCTGTAAAGTGTGACCCTTCGCAAACAGCCCTGAAACCATACTGAAACTACCTTTTCCATCCCTTAAAAGAATTTTATAATAAGAGTTACAAAACTGTGCTTTGAAATACGCTAGTTGTTTGCACTATTTATAGACCAAAAGTATGAGTCAGAAAAGCTGTAGTCTCTATGTGTACAAAACCAGCTATCCTGCTGGATGGTGATGGCACACTTCTTTAATCCCAGCACTTGGGAGGCAGAAGCAGGCAGATGTGAGTTTGAGGCCTGCCTAGTCTTCAAAGTGAGTTGCAGGACAACCAAGGCCGTTATACAGAGAAACCCTGTCTCCAAAACCAAAATCATAAAAAAATTTAAAAAGAACATAATAATAGAAAAACAAATACAAAGAAAAATTAGTGAAATAAACTAATTTAAAAAAATAATATTCATGTAAAACTATAGGCTTCCAAATGTGCTTACATCTCCACCGTGATGAGGAGAAACTTGGTGCATCATAAAATTATCTGTATAACCCTTTTTCACCCTTTATTATTCTCAGTAGGGTTTAATGTTTTTTTTTTATTTTTGGAACTGGAAAATAAATGTTACGTATTTTCACGGGTACCACATTTCTAGTAAATATATTCATGAAGAATGGTTAAATTCTAGGTAATTAATGGATGAATACCTCATGTATTTGTCATTTTTGTGGTAAAAGCATATATAGTATAAATACTAAATAGCATATATTTTAGTGTAGTTTTCCTTCTTAGTATATTTTTCCAGGATAAAATAAATCATCATTAGCTATAATTACTATGCTATGCAATAGAACTCTTTAATTTATTCATCCTAAATATAAATCTGGCAGTCAACTCCCCATCCATTTTCTCCGAATTCCACAGCCTTTTTTTCCTATTAGTCTCCTGGTTGCTTCTGTAAAATAAACCTTGTGGATTGCACATATCAACAATACATTGGGTTGATACACTTTGTGTTTCTGGATTATTCACTTGACATAATGTTGTCATTCACGATAGGGTTTCATTATCTTTATGGCATAACAGTATTTCTTTAACTATGTATACTACATTTTCTTATCAGTTTATCCATTTACATACAGCCAGGTTGATTTCATATCTTAGCTGTGATGAACAATGAGGAGAGTAAACTAAGATTACAAATCTTTTTGACATATGGATTTGATTTAATTTAAAATTATTTGAGTTATAGTATTTCTTTGTCCTTCAGAATACATACATGTATTCAATGAAATATGATCATAACCCCAAACTCATTGACATTCTCCAACTTGCTTGGTATGCCCGGCAACATGGTTTCCTCCTAATGACCTTTCTTTCTTTCTTTCTTTTCTTTATTTATTCTTTCTTTCTGGAGGTGAGGCTGGAAGAAAAGGAAAAGAGAGAAAGAAAAGAAAAAAACACAGAAAGAACTAAAGGTGCGCTACAGAATCGTTCTGGCGGGCTGTCGTGAGTAGTCTTGGAGGGAAGGAAGGCCAGGAGACGACACTCCCGACCCTCACCGTCCCCCCCCCCTCCCTCCCTCCCCCCCTCTCTCTTTCTATCTTTCTTCTCTAAATTAACCTGCAAACTGTAGTGGGTATATAGCCAGCCATTCACTGGAATCTGGGAAACTTGCCAGTTAAATACCCTCAAAAAAAGAACAATTGTACCTCTCCTAGAGACTATCAACTGCCAATCGTTCCTTCATAAGAGTTGAAGCCTGAACAGCACCTCCCCCGTCTGTGCTAGACTCTGCTTGCTGTGTCCTATACAGGTAGCTAACTATAGGGAGCTGTGAAGTCACAAGGGCAAGAGCCATGTTTCCAAAAACCAGCATTCCACAGGACTCCTTCCCCCTCTTCAGCTCTTTCATTCTTTCTGCCAACTCTTCTGAGATGTTCTCTGAGACTTGGGGAGAGGGAATGTTGAAAAAGATATACTATTTAGTATTTGGTATTTGGTCTCTTATTCTCAGCAATTTGAAAGATTTCGTGCCTTTGCATTGCCTGTTGTCCACTGCAAAAAGAACCTTCCCTGACCAAAGCCAAGAAGAGCACAATTATATAGGTGTAAACATAAATATTTAGAAGGCATTTTGACAACAAGACCACTGAACAAAATAACAATAGCAGATTGTATCCTAGAACCCATGACCTCCATAACTATAAGTTTTTGTCCAGGAATAATGTTCCAGGAATGAAATTCCTACCCACTAAGCAGACCTAGAATCCAATGAGAAAATAGATAATCCAAAGCAGTTGTGCCATTACTGCCCTAGTAGACACATTTCGTCTGACAGGTTAGTATTAGAGCACAAGGGTTCAGCCCTGGGGAAGATAACTGATGCTTTCTTCTATCCCAGATGCGTACATAGGACCTTTCAACACCATGAAAGCTAGTCAGGAGGGAGCAGATTTTCAGGTCAATTTTAAATCAGTGTTGTTGATTTTCACTTCACTTGAATATAATGCATACTGTACCATAGGGTACTGTGACTTAACTTATTAAAAATTTTATACAATTTTCCATAATTTATATATTAATGTTTTCACCCAACAGTGTACAAGAACACCCCTCCTTCTCTCAAATATGTGTTACCTTTGGTATTATTGATGAAAGCCACCTAAACATAAGTGAGGTGATAGCCCTTTGTAGTCTTGGTTTGCACTGTCTTGATGATTTGTGGTATTTGGATTTTTATATA
This sequence comes from Arvicola amphibius, assembly GCF_903992535.2. Taxonomy (NCBI): domain Eukaryota; kingdom Metazoa; phylum Chordata; class Mammalia; order Rodentia; family Cricetidae; genus Arvicola; species Arvicola amphibius. The sequence continues at coordinate 43,056,443 of NC_052056.1, forward strand.
ACTTTTAGCCTTTTCTATGCCTTCTTTTAGTAATGCATATTCGTGACCTTTACCTATTCTTATTAAGTAGTTCATGTTGTTGCTAGAGTTCCACATATATTGTTATCAATCATTTTCAAATATTTTCTCTCATCTATGGGTTGTCTGTTTATGTTACTTTTCCTTTTGTAGTAGAGAAGCATTTTAAGTTGATAGCATTTTACCTGTGTTTCTTTGGATGCCTGTGTTTTTGAGGTTATATTAAAATAAATCTCCCTTATATCACAAAGAGCAACTTAATATTTATTGCCCTTATGCTTTACCCTTTCTGAAATGTCTTGTGAAGGTGTTCTTCTCTTAACTGCAATACATTTTAAAGTTGTGCACCATATTTTCTAACTTTTTTTTTGGTTTTTCGAGACAGGGTTTCTCTGTGGCTTTGGAGCCTGTCCTGGAACTAGCTCTGTAGACCAGGCTGGTCTCGAACTCACAGAGATCCGCTTGCCTCTGCCTCCCGAGTGCTGGGATTAAAGGCGTGCGCCACCACCGCCTGGCCATATTTTCTAACTTTTAAGAGGAAAAAATGATGATGTCCATACATTGGAGAAAAAAAAACTTGAAACCTTGAAATCTTCATATCTCAATATCTGGAAATACACCTTCATTGATTTTGCCTGTCTTTGTGTTTGTAATCATTTGTTCATTTGAGCTGCCATTTAAATAATGACTATTCCTTGGATACCTACAATTTCCCTAGTGTTTCACAAATGTACAACCTGACACATCATCATGGAGCATACATCCTCAGATGTCCTAAAGGTTGACGCTCATTTGTTAAGAATTTTGAGATAATATTGACTGCAATTTCACAGGCATCTCCAGACCAAATTGTTGCCATCTTACTAATATGTACAATTTTCTTAATTACTATTTTTCTAAGAACAACCATTCTACTTAGATGAAAAAAAATTAATAAGGACCTGGGAAGTCAAAAGTGTATCTCATAGTAACTGATAGTTACAATTTCTTGATATTTTCCTTATATTGATATTCTTGCTGCCAACACGCTTACCTAATCAAAATTTCTCCAACTACTTCTTTCTGTTCAAATATGTCTTTGGATGCTCTGATAAGGAGCACAGTTTTTTTTCCATAGACGAGTGCTTATGAGAAGAAGTTGAACACCAAGTGTTTGGATTAATGTTTGTTTTCTGTGCAGGGAAATCATTTGAGAAAGTAGTGGTTGGGAAACTTTTCCAGGAGTGTCTGCAAAGGTTTTAAGGTTTGTGTTCATTAAAGAAAGAGCAAGAAACACAATGAGTAAAAGAAAGAAGGCTTTCTCTAAGAACCCATCTTTTCACCCATGCCGATTGTCTTCCTCAATGTGTTTAAACTGAGACATAATCTAGGAGTCATTAGACAGGAAATGCCAAGTTTCTGCTGTCTTCAAGCATGACTTAAGAAATAATTTTGGGATCCCTTGCAAGAGAGGTTCTGGGAAGGAATATCTTATAATATGTTAGGTAGTTAATGATCTCTTTGGCAATATTCTACAGATTGAGACTTGTAAAGGAGAGAAACATTAGAAACAAAATATGAAGGAGCAAGGTGACCTTTAAAGGAGCTCTGAATAAGAGGGACAGACTTGTCAAACAAAATATTGACTTTTGACCTGAAGAAAAAAAAGCCCACAATACCTTCTATTTTGTCTTATTTTTGGTGTTCTGGGTCTTAAACATATACATGTGCCAACAAATACTCTATCATTTGGATATATCTTTGAGTTTTATTTTTTCTTTATTTTTGAATCAAGATTTCCATAAGTAGCCTAGGCTAGCCTAAAACCCACTCTGTAACAAAAGCTAGTTTTGAACTGGTGGTGCACAGGCCTCAGAATTCTGAATAGCTGGGGGTGTAGGTTGTATCATTAAGACTCACAATTTATTTAACTTAAAAGTATTTATTCATTTTTTCTCTTGTTTTCTTTTTTAAGTTAATCTTATTTATTTATTTATTTAAAAAGTATTTATTTTTCTTATCCATTTTGAAAGTTGGGATAAAGAAACTGATGAGAAAAAGATTTTGCTTTCCTTGTACTCTCAAGTGACAAATAATTTATTTCAAACTGATAGATATCTTCAGGAGGTCAAACTATACTATGATTTGAATGAGAATGCCTCCCCCCAACAGGCTCATAATTTGAATATTTGGTTACCAGGAGGTGGAGTTTTAGGAAGAACTAAGAGTTGTAATGTTGTTGGATAAGGAGTATCTCTGGAGCTTTTTGTTTAAACAGAAAAGGGGAAATGGTGTAGAAGGTCCTTCTGTCTATGTGTTGCTTTCATTGGTTGAAAAAAAACTGCCTTGGCCTTTTGATAGGGCAGAACTTCGATAGGTGGAGTAAACAGAAAGGAATGCTGGAAAGAAGGGCAGAGTGGCAGACACAATGGTTCTCCTGCCCGAGAAAGACACTGGTTAAACTCATGCTGGTAAGCCACAGTCAAGTGGCAATACACATGAATAGAATGGATTAGATCAGGATGTGAGTGTTGGCCAAGAAGAGGCTAGATATAATTGCCCAGGCAGTAATTTAATAAATACAATTTCTATGTGGTTATTTCAGGTGTAAGCTAGCCGGGAGATGGGGCGCAACCCCTCCTCATACTACAGATTGGGGCGGGAAGAACAAAAGAACCCCTGTGCTCCTCACAACCCATAAACATAAGTTTTCACATCCTTCAGTAGGAGTTTCATTGGTTTACAGCTATCATCCATACAATAGTCTATGCATTTTACCGATAGCACTGGGAATCCTGGCTTTGTTTCTCAATACACACACACACACACACACACACACACACACACACACACACACACACAATGCCTTTGCTCTAAGTCATTTTCCAAATACATCTACTTAAAACAATATGGCCCTTACCTTGATCCAGCATTTCTTTGCATTCTGATTCACAGAATCGCTCTAAGGTATGTGTTTCTGTGGGGGTTTGTGATATGTGCTGCAGATCTGTCTCCTTTGAATTTTTTTGTGCGCACATAGCAGTCTCAGCATCAATTGATCAATGCCTACTGACTCGTCCTTCTGGCATCCCAGAAGGATGCTGCTGCTCTGGATTTTTTTTTTTGTACAGTCAAAGACAAGAGTAGTCAAGTCTTCAACTTAGGAAAATAGCCTAAATAAGGGGAAATTTAAGGAAAATAATCGTGATCTCATCTATTTGGAGTCTAGTCTAATACGCTGTGAGCAAAGAAGATCCAGAAAGGAGAAATAATATACCCAGTGAAAAATGTTTTATCACGAACACATTCTTGGAATCTAGATTTTTCTCCTATAATAATGGAGTGATTATTCGAGAATATGGGTGGTGGAGAGTTTGTCATGCCTGAATGGAGGATGAATTAACTTAAATTTTAAATTCCCATGCTGTTTTTTCACAATTGTTGTATTAATCACAGAAGTTTAAGAACTGGAACCAGCCTAGATGTGCATCAACATAAGTGGATAAATAAATGAACATATGCATAGTGAAATTTTATTAAGTTACAAATTCTTAAAAATGAATTCTTGAAAATTTAGGAAAAAGACTGGACCTGGAAATTAATATGTTAAGTGAAATGCATCTGATTCAGAAAGAAAAACACCTATATTTTTTCATATGTTTGTCTTACCTTTAATTTATCTATGTGTGCATAGTATATGTGTGTGCATACACATGTGAGGATTATGTAGCTGTAGGTTATAGAATTAGAAACGATACATTGAGAGCTGCAGGAGCCAGCTTAAGTAGGGATGGAAAGAGACAGAAGGTAGTAGACTATATTCTACTGGAAGCAGAAAAGGAACTATGGCTGGGAGGAAGGGGGGATAGTGATGGGGGAAGACAAGGGAGGAGATTGTGACAAGATGAAAATAAGAACAAAGTATGCGTGAAAGGGTGTAATAAAACCTGTTATATTGTATGTTAATTAAAATAGCTAGTACTAATTTTAAAAGAACAAGATCAGATAATGGGAAATGGCTTGAAGTGAAGAATAACAAGCCCAATCAACTTCAAATCAAGGGAGGGAATTTTGTGTTAGATGAGTAAGGTAATGAGAGGGTCATTTTAAAAAGATATTGGCAGAATTTGTTTATGGTTTGCAAACCACTGCTTATAATGTTGATTGTGTAGGTACTGCTTTAAGGTGCATATAAGTAATGATAGATCAGAAATACAGAGTCAAGTGTCTTACCTTAAAGACCTTATAATGTAGCATTTTACTCATAATGGTAATTGGACATAGGGAGGGGACATATGGCATATGACTGAACTAATAGACCACAGTTGTAAAGGCTAACTTTTCAGATGCACTTTAGAAAATTTGCTGTGTTTTCTGTGCTGAATAGCTCACATGGTGTGTGAGTAAGGCAAAAAGAAATGAGTACAATAAAATACAAGAAAATTGCAATTACTACTATTTTAAAGTCTCTCTTCAGGTTTAGAAAATAATGGGACCTGAGTGACATTTTTGGGGGTCAGGACTATGATAAATAGTTGTTGCTCCATACTTCTAGGGTGAGGTGACATTGAAGGATATGGCACTTAGAATATTTAGACTCACATCAAATAAAAAGACACCATATGAAAACAAGGGGTCATGATGAATAGTTATAATCAAAACAGTTATTTTTCTCTTCTAACATTTAGAAAAGCTGACTATAGTACTAACTCATACTTTTGAGTTATAGTAGTAAGTTTTTCAAGTGTTAAAACCTAAACTCTTTGGAAATAAAAGAGACTTTGTTGGTTATCATGTGTTATAATACACAAATCTGGCATTTTCTGATTTGGAAAAGTTCTGATTCTGGAAATTAACTACATGGGAATATGAGGATCATAGTATTTAATAAAAATATCAGATGGTTCAGTGGTTAAAAGCACTGACTGCTCTTCCAGAGGCCCTGGGTTCAATTCCAAGTTCCCACATGGTAGCTCAGAGCTGGATGTAACGTCCGTTTCAGGGGATCTGTTGCCCTCATACAGACATACCCGCAGACAAAACTCCAACATAAGTAAAATAAAAATGAACTTTTGGGACTGAAGAGATGGCTCAGGGGACTGGAAAGACGGCTCAGAGGTTAAGAGCATTGCCTCCTCTTCCAAAGGTCCTGAGTTCAATTCCCAGCAACCACATGGTGGCTCACAACCATCTGTAATGGGGTCTGGTCCCCTCTTCTGGCCTGCAGACATACACACAGACAGAGTATTGTATACCTAATAAATAAATAAATATTAAAAAATATCAGAGAGTTTTTGAGGGGGTAGGAAATAATGTGGTCCAATAGCAATGTAACTGTGAAATGCCTCTTCTGAGGGAGGAGCAAAGGAAGAAGCAGAAGAGAGTAGGAGAATGGGAGATTGTCCACCCAGTTGAAATCTAGGGAAGCAGAAATCGTCCCTCTCTTGGTTTCATCCACTCTGCCAGACATAACACCCACTGTTAATCTGTGTCTTTACTTTCAACTGAAAAAAACCTGCTTTGAAATCCTTGTGCAAGGCACAGGTACAGCTCTCTAAAGTTTCTAAACATTTTATTCCAAATATGAATATCAAATTCATCTGGCAAGAGTCGGTGGGTTTGTATCAGTGGGTTTTCTGTTCTTCAGTCTAAACATCCTTATTCCTGATACCACAGACGACAGTAACAAAATGCTAGCAAACAATTTACATGTCTTTGAATTTCCTTAGTTTAGCAGATATTTGGTACTCGTCTACCAATTCCAGCTGCTATTGTTTAACTAATATATCTTTGTGATCTCCAGGATCTCCAGTGAAATCTGATGCACTACAATCGGCCATGGTGTATATTATAATGCTTAGCACTAAAATTTGGGTTGAAAAATTAACATAAAGATCCCTCTGTTGCAAGAGATCCAATCTTGTGTTCCAAATTGCTGTACAGTCTCTCTCTTTGATTTTATCCGTTTTTCTTTCATTCTTTCAATATTTACAGATTGCCTTTTGTTTACTCAACTCTCTTCTTCCTCGACAACTATATAATGAGATACTCTTAAGCTTTTCATGTTTCACCACGTAAAGAGATCTAACCTGGCATTTGAGGCCACATAAGATTCAAGCACAATGGAGTAAGTAATCTGAAGACTTGTGAGAAGTTTGTGGAAGGACTCTTTATACTTTGTTTACTCTATTTTATTTGAACAACCTTCTTTTCTATCCTTGCAACCATTTTTTTTTTCACTGCTTTTCAATGGACACTGTGGATGTGGAAGCTTTGTTCTGTTTTCTGCCTAGAAGAGGGACCGGAAACACTTCACTCAGCAGTGCCAATGAAAGTAAACCAATCGGAGCTGTAGGGAGATTATTGAGCAAAGCCCGAATCATGACACACAACATCGATAACACTAATGACTCTGGAAGCAATCCTTCTTGAGAGAATCATTGAGAGCCTCCGGGTGCTTACATTTCTGTCCCAGAGCCTCTCAACAATATTGCTAGCATTTTCATGGGAAGCTTTCAAATGCTTCTCAGCCTAGATTTGAAGTTGCCGTCATCCTTACTGCATCTTCTATTCTCTATCTCAAGTTAAAGCAGAAATGAAAATAATTAGCTGTTTAAGAAGTCAAAGTAACAGATTTCAGATGAATGTATGTTCAATACCTATGGATAGTCTTACATCTAGGAGATATCAGAAACACTGATTATTAACTAAAAAAAAAATAAAAGAAACGTACCTTAAATTATTTTAACAAGACAATGGGATAGAAATAGAAAGTCTTTAAGTAATTAAATTTGCTAAACACCAATTTCACTTCTTAGCAATTTTCCTGTATAAGATTTTGTTCTTTATTCTGTCAAAATATGGAAGACTATGAACTTTTTGACATTCAGCTTTAATGACTACACAGCTAGAAAGACACATTTTGGTCACAATCCTGTACCCAAATACTTGTCCTATAATTGATACGTAACGTTTTAAGTGATGCCCATTGAAAAAGGACAGGGAAGAATGTGACCAAATAATTTATATTCATTGTGTCATTAGCTACTACATGATTGTGTATAAGTCAAAACTAATGGGACAGGGTAATAAAATAATTCGTTTTATCATTTATCAAAGTTTTTATGCATTTCCATTCTTTCTATCCTTCATCCTTCGGTCAGTTTTCGGAGAAGTACAAGGTTCTGTGTCGAACTCTAAGAGGCGCTGATGAAACCATTGTATACAGAAGAATTTTTCTTTCTTCTCCAAATGTCCCATACAGTCCCATATACTATAGTACCTTTCTTCTCACCTCCCCTTATTAGAGACCCATGGGAAATGGTTCCTTTAAAGATAGAAGATCTCAAAGGTGGCAGTTTAGGAGTCAGAACCGACTCTGAAAGTAAATGTAAGTCCTATTTTATTGGCATCCAGGGTCACAAGCAACTGTGCAATACTAGTAGTAGTATTCGCTGACAAGAATATTTTTTCTATTCATATTCATAACTAGAAAATTAAAGCATCCGACAAGGCTCACCTACTGTTCAGTCAGCTGGTGTTGATTTGAGGGGAAGACAATGAGGTGTTTCTATTGACATAAGCAAAATAGCATTGGCCTGTGGTGACCAGACCCGGGTGTCTACTCAGCCCAACCGTTGTCTTATAAGCATGTAGTTTCTCCAATGGTCAAATAAATGTGCTTCTACATCTGGTTGAAATGTTCTGATCAATATAACTTGAGGCAATTGGTAGTTAGGATTTAACTTCTTTGCTTCGTTTTTTTAAATGCAGACTAGAAAAAAATGTAAATTGAGTCTTACTTAGTTATATCTATGTTCAAGTGCAAAAGTGCTTCTGTTGTCTTATCAGTTCTTAGTGTTCTCAAGACCTTACCACTATGGTAAAGTGCACAGATCAAGTGAATTAGAAATTACCAAGAGATCTGGCCTCATGTCTGTGATTTTTTTCATAGATGAGACTTAATCACCTTAATTATCAGTAACTACAGGCTGGAATTTACTATAAAATTACTAATGTTCATAGTCAAGGCAAGAAACCCAAGCTTTCCTTAATCTCACACACTTTTGTTTTGAAAGTTGGGTATTAAAAATGGATGAATGTAGTTTCAAGAAACCCACTGTCAGTAATCAATGGCATGCATGGGGAGAAAAATAAATTAGATTTTAAAAATCTGTTCAGCTGAAAAGTTCAATGCTCCTACTAGTCCTACAGAGAATGAAACAGGTCTTAGGAAATAGAGTTGTTTGGGAGATGTGTCGTAAAATGATAAGAAGGTTAAAAAAAATGAGTTGAGGTTTTGGAAGGCCTTACTTGTAAACATCAATGGCTTTCTCTTTCAGGAATGGAATTGTTATCTTGGTATTATGGAGCCCTGTGCTTACTGAGCATATGGATAAGAGCTGAGGGCTGTCCATTGACCCATTCTTAATACTGAGAGGTAGGGCAGGAAGATGTGATGGGAACAGAACATGCTTTTAAAATTTACTTATTTTAACATACCCTGTGTATTCAACCCTTGCCTGGGTTTGTCTGCCCTATCTTGTTTTCTGTGTAAGATATAAGCTGAAAAAGTTACACGGATCTTTAAGAATAATAATTCCACATCTACATTCACTAGAAACAGTATGGGAGACAAATTAGTTTAGATTTTTATGTTTTTTGCTTTTTCCCCCCTTTTAGCTCATTTGGTTATTTCAAATCTAAGTGTGCGAAATAAAGTTATTTGATCAATGAATTCATTTAGAGGTTCTTTCCCTGGCTTCTCAAAACTAACGTCCATTTTTATGAAGAGCAACCATAAGATTGCACAGTTGCACGCAGAGTGTAAAGCTTCTTAATGGATTGTAGTCTACTTTGGGATAATTAAATTAAGAAACTGTGCCTACTGATGTCTTATCTAATCCACTGTGGCTCCTTGATCTCCCCTAAGCATTAGTCACGAATGGTGGACTCCCAGGCATCAGCGAGGGAGATGTCCCTGTCATTGAGGCTGCCCTGCCCCGTCAACACTCACCATGGTGCAAGCCCATGGTGAAAGCCCAGGGCTATTTCCATCAATTTGTGCCAGAACTCAATAAGTTAAACACTCAGGGATCAGATGTGTGCAGAGCACAGCACAAGGAAATGTTTGTCTCCACGAGACTTTCTGGGGGACATTCTTAGAGGTTGTAAACATCAAAATAATCTCATTAAAATTTTACATTTTATCTTTGCAATGAATTTCTATCAAAGGACATCTTGGCAGTGATGGTGAGGGGGTGGACTGATTGGAACATAACTGACAAAGAAATGATGGTCTTTTTTTCCTCTCTCATTTCAAATGTAAATGAAGGTTCTTTGATTCTCAGGAAATGCAGCCACAGTTCTGCCTCCCACCATGGCACTGGGGGATGATCCTCCAGGGATATTGTCTCATGCCTGGCAGACGCATGGGCCAATAAAGAAATGAAAGCTTTCAGGGAGTCTCTCCCTAAACAAACACGGTAGTGATGAGCTGGTAGGGGAGTTCTTTGTAGTTCTTTGAAAAAGGAGCAATCAGAAGAATTTATGTCAGACAATGTATGTGAAATACCTTTTCAAAGGGCTTGCAGGTGATCAGTCCTTCATCTCCAGGAACGTGGACTCAGCATGCTGGGGCAACCGAGGTGATGTTGGTCTTCCTTTGATTTTACTTCCTTAGGCATCATACTTCCATCTCTTGGTTTGATGTCTACTTCTTCTCCTCTCGCTCATCCTTCTCTCACAGCCTAATGTTCCTTGTCCTGACAGCTGTTTCTATTTTCCCTGCTCTGTATTTGGTCTCCACATTTACACTTAGATTTCTGTCTCCCACTTTTAAGAATTGGCCTTGTCTAACTACTTCACACGCAGGGAAACAGGCTAGTGAATACTGAAGTACAAAGCACCCCAGGTTAGCTCTCCATAAGGACAATGCATCAGATCTGCCTTGGTCACTGACTGTGTCCCCTACTTATTTCATTTGAACAGTGTTGAGTCCAATGCAAGCTTTCAATGGATGGCTGGGTGAGGAGATGTATATATATATATATATATATATATATATATATATATATATATACACAAAGTGCAAAAACCATGCACACTTCTTAAGATCCCGGATTCCTTCTCATTTCTATTTACCTTCATAGGTTTATGTAGGTACACAGGTTTTCTCTACTCCTTCTTAATAGTAGATTTATCTAGTAACGTTTCAGTTCAAATAAAATGATGAAACAAACATTGCCTACATTCATGAGCAGAGCAGTTGCATAAATTGTATAAGTTCTGAGACGGGTGGCTCAGCCGCTAATAACATTTGATGCTCTTGCAGAGGGCCCATACTTGGTTCACAGCACCCACATGGACCACAGCCCTCTGTAAATCTATTTCCAGGAGACCCAACACCCTCTTCTGGCAAGCATACATGTAGGCAAACACTCAAACACATGAAATAAATACGTATTTTTTTAAAAAAAAATTGCCAAGCTCTTTTCTTCCCTGATAGACCCAGTGCTAAGTTCAGGTTACAGGACTGTAATGATGGACTCCAGATGTAATCAGTATGGTTCTGAAGAGTTAAAGCATGCCAGTATGCAAACATCGAGGAAAGATCTTATCAGGTACTAAGTTCTATGTAGAGGCAGCTCTATTGACATAAATTGGCATATTTTTCAAAAAGTGTAGGCTGGTTAATGTTTATTTGTTTGCACGTGAGGGTTTAGTATCAGCTCAATACAGCATTCCTTCATTCACTTTTTTTTTACCATGTCATTGAGCAATGGCATGCAATTGTCTATGGAGTGAGACAAAACATAAAGATGACTTCCTGCCTTCACCAAACTTCCTTTTAATGGATGTAACGGACAAGGTAAGGTGTACGTACACATAACATGCATAAAAATACATTCTCACAAAATGTCCTAAGGTGATAGTAGAAGTTAAAGAGATTAAATAGCAGAGCTAAATGGATAATGAGAGCCTGGTTCTGTTATGAAGGGAATTGAACACTCCAAAATGAAAAGAAACCAATCATAGCCAGGGCATGAAAAAGACAGTCCATGGATTAGCAATGCAAGCTCCTAGTGCCCAAATCTTGGCATATTCATAACATAAGATCAAGGGGAGGGATTAAAGCAGATGAGACTCCTGGGGTAGAATATTGCCAGCCCACTAAGACCAGCCTGCAATGATCATATTTCCATTAAAATTACACGCAAACTATCTAAACAACTCTTAATTTGATAAGTGCCTATAATACCCTCTCTTTTCAATTACCATCTCTTCTTTAGTCTATTTCTGAAGGAACAGCGTATGTATATAAAAGGCATCTGCCTCTCTTTAGTTGAGCTTCTGATTAATACAGTTTTAATCCATCTATCTAATTCTGCTTTGCTATTTTCTTTCTTTATCCTTCAATTGCTCCACTGGGTGGGGGGTCTGGAGGGCAAACACATTCATTATGTTGCCAGAAAACAAGATAGGAATTGCACTGCAGGGGACAAAATTAAATTTACAGCTTTCCCTTGTACATGTCATAAACTATTGATTTAACACAAGGAGTGCAAGCTGTAATGATGGGGCACAACTGCAATGCAGAGCTGAGCTCTGGCTGGGGGGAGGACAGGAGTGAATGCAGATGAACCTGGCCAGCAGCTGAGACCAGCACCTGCCCTAGGCAAAAAGAGAAGGGGGCCAGACTTGGTTCCCTTACCACGCATGCAGGTTTTCAAACAAGGACTATCACCTGCTATGACATGCTGGCATCGTGCGTAAATAAAGCACTGGGTGATCAACGGATGGAGTAGAAGGTAGATTCAGAGAGTGTTTGTATAGAGTCTATATAACTGTACATAATGTGAGAGAACATAGACCTAAGTGGGAACTTGTGCAAGTGACATGTGACAAATCAGGCCCAAAGAGGAAGACAGGCTGATAAAGGATTGGTTGACGTCTCACGGGTCCTCCCTGATATCTCTGGCAGCCACTGCGTGGTCCTCTAGCACTATATTCTGACACAACGGCTGTTTTGTGGTTATCGTTTTCACTAAAGCAGACTTGAGAACAGAAAATTCTTCACATATACTCAAGCTTCTGAAATGACAGGGGAGCAATGTGATGCAAAGAGATACTCCATGTATATTTGTTGAGGAAATGACCCCATATCCACTTCAAAAGAGATGAGATTACTTACAAAAATATCTTCTCCACACTCAGGTCTTCATCTTCAAACATGTTATTGGTCTTCAGTGATAGTTGACTCTTCTGCACGAACGAGAGGGAAGGGAGTCAGGAGTCACAGGAAAGGAGAATGGACTAGGATTTTTAAATCTGTACGAACACTCGGTTTCTCTATCCATGATGATAGGGCACCACCAAGTGCTACATAACCTGACTCTGGAAATAAGATGCTCTTCGTTAACTACATTTTCAGTAAGTAAACATGGCAGGTGTTTAAGAAGCATGATGTGTAGTTGGGTCAAACCATTTCTTAACATTCATGCAAATATTAGCACACCCATTATTCAAAATATATAGCTTAAGATGACTGTTTAGCAAACAAAATTTTAAAATATGAAACAAAACTTGAAAACCCTTGCTAACAAACTTTAACCTCATCTATAATTCTGTCTAGCTCTCAGAGAGACCCGTGAAGCATGTCTGAATCTTTCAAAATGTGAATTCTCCTTGAAGATGGGAAATGTACATGTTTAACTGACTTCAGGCGTCACCATTTCATTTGCCCTGCCCAGTTTCTCCAGTATCCATCTGTTTTTGTTGCTATTGCTTTTCTTTCAGAGACAAAGAAACTTCTAGTCTTCCATTGTTTCTAAAAGGTACAGAGAGTCCAGGGACAGGCGACAAAGGAGAGCGATAGCATTCCAAAGGAGACCTAGTTGATGCTTTCCAGGAAACACCAAAAAGTAACCAAGCCTGGAATTTCTTTTATAATCAAAAGATCATGTGGCTTTCTCCAAGGTGGCACCTCCTGTAAAACTGCAGCCTTGAAATGATAGATATGCCCTCGTGAGGGCACATACAGGGGCAGAATGATGAAGCTGTATGCGCAAACATAGCCACAGCAGTCAGAAGATGCCAATCATTGCATTTCCTTTGATTTAAGTTGGTAAATCCCTCTTTAAAATACTCTTCTAACATGTCATTAAGATTTTGAGTAGCATGGTATTTTCAATTCTGCTGGGATTAGGCATTAGAAAAGTCAAATTTTTAATCCCAAATATTTTGCTGACATCCTAGAACTTTGCAGGCTTATGAGTTGCTGTTTTTCTAAAGAGAATTCTGTCGACCTAAAAATTAGAGCCTGCAAAGGTTTATAAAGCAAGGAATGTTACGCAGAAGATCCTTTATTTAGCTCCCTAATAATAAATGGCTTTTCAACTGTGATTGCAATGTTTGGTTTTAAACAACAAAGATATGAGTTCACTGAGCCAGGCCCATTCGCTAACATCATCAGGGAAAGATTTAACGTTGTTGGCTCCACATTCTCTCCATATTGCTTCTTTTTTTCCCTACTTAGGGCCAACGTTCCAGGCAGGTTCTCCAAGGGCAGGACTCAAGCAACTCTAAGCTGCACAGGTCATGGAGCACTGCCAGTACCAACCCATGCACAAGACATGTGCACACCAATCACTGAATGGCTAAAACAGTTCTCTAAGACCACTTATTACCAGCCACATGAGGTTGTCTAAGATGTTAGTCGGGAGAGCTATAATTTATTGTAGACTGCACTTGAATTCATTTTCATATGCCAAAATGCTAATGTGAATGTGAAGAGAGAACCTTTGTCTCTCCGGGCAAAGGAGGCGGCGGATCCATTAACGTTCTTTCTTTTCTGCCCTACTTCCCCTTCATTTTCTTTTCTGACATGATTATGCACTCACTCCTCCATCCAAATCCGCAATTCCCAACCTTCGCCTGCCAATCCCCATCTATTTACTTTGTCTACACGTGTGTCTTTGTGTGCATGTGCATGTTCTATTTTTGCCATCTAAACGTCTCTGAAAACAGATCCAGTAAAAATAAGATTCACATTCCTGCTCTCTGTGACCACGGGAATCCTACTACAGTTTGGAAAGGATCTGCTGTGTCATATCTTTTCAATGAAGGGCTACTCCATGTTTCTGTGCTTTGCCTTAGAAACTTTCCATTTATTCATTTATTTTGCCATTAACTCTAGCTATGAGAACAATTTGGAAACTCGTTTTCTCCTGTTAAGAGTTTCTTGACAGTAAGCGTTTGCTTATTAAATAGAAACCCTCTGCAGCAAATGTTTCCTGCTCCTCTTCTTGAGACTTGTACAGTCGTCCTTCTTTCATCATTGTAATGATACAGTGCAGAAGCAAACTTGAGCCTTCTCCTTCACCCCACCCCACTCCCCCCCAAAGTGTATTCTTCAGTGAACTCTAATATGACAGTCATGAGCCACGTGTGACAATTCAGTCCTAACTGAAATGAAATGATATGGCAAGCTCTGTCCTTTATTCCAAGGGGTTGCTTCTCAAGAACTTCTTAGTCAGACATGGTTAGTGACAACCGTATTGAGTAGAACCGCACTCGGCATTTCCATCAGCACAGAACGCGCTGCTGTGCAGCACAGTGAAGATATTTTGCTTAATGCAGTTGTAGATCTGGTCCTTCTTATTAAGTATGCAGATGTCTGCCCTCATTCAAGACCTACTAAAGCAGAATCTCTGGGGTGTGGCCTTCACATATACATGGTAACAAATCTCTCAAATGTTCCTTATGTGCAATGGAGCTCAAGCATCTCTCCTAGAGCAGCTTTGCATCCATTACTCATTGACACACCAATCACCAAAATGTGGCCAAATGTATTTTACTTAAAACAGTTCTTCCCTTGTTCATTTTTTTTATTCTTTCTTCCCTTTTCATTTTTTCAAGACATGTTTTGAGAGTGAATTAAGTTAATTATTATTTAATAACTAAGTGGTTGCGTTGAAGTGACTAGGAAAAACTCTTATCTCTCTCTGTTTTGGGAGTGACAGCAACACTGGCAAACCCTGGAGAATATAGTACCTAATGCAGGAGCACCTGAGGGAATATGTTTCACTGTTGGTTGTATGTATCAATAACATTTCCAATAAAAAACCTCATAAATCATGAAGCCCTTCAAATCTTCAGTGAAGCCCTTTGGTTCTTTGACTATTGTGGTCACTCTAAGTTATAAAAAAACCCGGTAACCTCATAGTTTGGGGGATAAAGAAAGACTTAGAAATTAACTTCACCTTTCTGTACACATTTTCCCTCTACAACAGAATGATCATTTTGCACGGTGTACCCACACTTTGTCCTTTGCAGGGTCAGCTTGTCTTTTTTGTCTGGGCATAGTCAAGAAGTTTTACATGTTATTCTAGTAAATGGGAAGACTAAACTGGGTCAGTAAACTGGGTGCAACTGAGAACCTCCAGTGGGTGACATTTTTGCTCCTCTGGGGCTGCCCGCCCAATCATCAGAGACTGAAGAACCCTGATTCTTTACCCAGAGTTCCTTCTGCATGGAACATCTTTGCACAGGTACCAGCGCTGCTCCAAAAGACTCCTTGGGATATCTGAATTCTCCACTTTCTCATCTTTCACACAGCACATTTGTCTGCTTGAGACAACAAAACATATGCTTCCAAGCATCTTTCTCTTCCCAGATTGCCACCTTATTATGACTTGCTTTATCGCTCTGGTCTCTCATTCAAAAATGTTTAGTTTTCTTATATCACTTTAAAACGTACCACCATGCATGAAAATCTTGACTTAATTCATAACCTTTGGTAGGAATAGCCCCATGACATCATACATCCTGCCCCCCATCACTCAGGCATCCTCTTATGTGAGCTGCTAATTATCATGACATCTTCCAGGATCCCAAGTGAACTTTTTACATTTTCTTTATTGATAGTTTGTATCAGTAAGTTTCAAAAAGGAATACTCAGCACCCCTTTCACCAATCCCACCTCAAATTCATAGCATTTTGTGTCAGTTTCTGCATTCTTTTATTCAGCTTTCAAGATTTCAGCACTGACAGCTGTTCCTTCCCATGACAAGTACTATACAGTGAGCTGATCAGCTCGAATACAACTCAGCTGTGAAGGTCTCTTTTCCCTTCTGAAATGTTCTTTCCTGCGGTGTGGGATTACAGCTTTTCCATCCCCTGCCTCGGCATTCTGAATGAGACCTAAAGAGAACTGGAATTTTCACCAGTGTCCTAAATCACCATTATTAAGTCCAAAGAGCACCTCGTGTACTGGAGAACTGCAGCAGCATATGGGCGGCCCTCTGCACTTCATATGTTATCCATCACATTATGGAGCCCTGCCACATGTTCCTGAAGCGACCAGGGAAGAACTTGGCTCAATGCTTGCTGAGTAGGGCCTCTTCATCTGTTTTACAGCAAACAGTTTTGCAATTACTTTGGGCATCCTGGGCCCAGCCGATGCTTGAGCTCTGTCATGACAAGTCTGTAGCAAATAGACATATGACACAAAGATAGTTGACAAACAATCAATGAATGAGTAGCTGAAATAAAAAGAGAGACCTTTGGAGGGGAAATGCAGGTCTCCATTAAGAGAGATTTCTTTTATCTTGAATTGTGTATATATACATATATACATACATACATATATGTGTGTGTGTTTCAAAAGATTAAAAATATACAAGCACACCAGTACTCAAATATTTATGAAGAATTTATTATAAACTAGGCAACTTGTTAGGCATTATGAAAAAAACGGTGATAAAAATAGAATTTCAATTTATCCATGAGAGTCTAGTGATTGTGAATATGTCAATCAATGGGGCTTCAGAAAGAAATGTGAAATTATTACTTCCATAATGCTTCACAGACATGTATGTACTCTGAGGGTCAACAGTATGTTTTTGTCTTCTTCTGATTGAAAGACATTTTATAAAGCAGTGACAGTTAAGCTGAGATTGGAGGCAGTGGACTGCAAACAATTCTATATATCAGATGCTTGCTGTGCATATATTTGTGTATAAATTGGATACATATATTCATATTAAAGGATATGTCAATATTTTTAAAGTATAATTTACTTTGAAGTTTAGATAAAGAAGGCAGAAATCAAAGCCTTGTTCTTTTTTCTCCCTCTCTTCACAGTCCTTAAGGATAGTCTTGCATTTCTGCTATGGGTATTCTTTGGTACTTTGAAAAATGTGCTGAGAATGTATATAGTTAAGTAAAATGGAGCAGGAAGGGAGGGAGCTATGTACCAATGCCTCGTGCGGGAGGCAATAAAGTCTGTCTAAAGGTGAGTGAGCCTATTGGTGCTGAGTATAGTTGATAGTGAGGACGGCCAGTAAGGGAGAGCAACAGAACAGTCTGGGCATTGTGGATCTCAGTATACTCATTAACCTGAACCAATAGGAAGTGATAGGAAGTTTAGATGGTGAGAATGTTCTTTCTGAGTTTTGAGAGAATGTTTTTTAACTATAATTGTTGGAGAACAGGTATTGAGAAAATATTTTAAAAAATTGGGCAACTGATTTTTAGCAACAAATGGTTTGCTTAAAATAAAGAACGTAAGACTACTTTTTATATCTCAATCATTGTTATTAAAAGGCATTGCTAATTAGACAAGGTTCAGTGTATTACATAGTATAATGGGCGTGACTGAATCTTCAGGATAAGCCAGTACAGTATTTTGATTGACAATTATCCTGGCAATGCCCATCATTGTCATCATCCTGTATCTTGCTCTTGCATACTACTTTACTAAGACTAACTCGCAATTATTCCCTGAATCCCCAGGGAAATCACTGGGTTGCTTCTGTTCAGGTAACCTATGAGGGTCATGTGGCTCTAGTAAATTTGTAAGCTGCTTACACTGTAGGTTGTTGGTACAAGTTTTCATACATGGGATGTTTTTGTAGTGTGGGAATCCTTAGACCAGTAGAGTACTAGTTGCCTAGTTAAATTAAATAATACTCTAAATCCAAACTTTTACAACAATTTAAATTGAAATTTATCTTGGTTTTCTTTATTTTCTATTGTTCATATAGCAAGCATACCAGATATCATTAGATAGCCTATTATTTTGCAGTTGCTACTTGTTGTAGATACTGTGATTCAATGCACTGTCATTTTAGAAACAGTGTTAAAGCTAACGCTTAAAGGCATTTCAAAAGACTAAATTATGAAGTTTCTAAATGAGAAACTGTTTCGCCCCTGAAACAAGTCTTCAGTAACACCCAGATAATCTAGCAGACCCACCACTGATATTTTTTTTAAATAATACAACAGCACACACAGTTTCCTATGAAGTTGCTATCCTATGAAAAAGCTTGTTATTTTGAATTAAATCTACCAGCAGTTTTGTATATCACCTGAAGTCGAGGCAAAGCTAACAAAATCATAGCTCATATGTAGTGTGAAGCGGCGGGGCTGCGTCCCGCCACCCGCCACCTGGCTAGCTTTACCCAAAATAATTACAGGGAAACTGTATTCTTTTAAACACTGCCTGGCCCATTATCTGTAGCCTCTTATTAGTTAATTCTCACATCTTCCTTTAACCCATATTTAGTAATTTGGGTAGCACCACGAGTTGTGGCTTACCAGGAGAGATCTTAACCTGCGTCCATCTCGGAGAGGAGCAGCATGGAGACTCACTAAGGCGAATGCCTGAAGCATCTCCCCAACCCTACTTCCTTGTTCCCACAATTCTGTTCTGTCTACTCCACCTACCTAATTTTCTCTTAAAGGGCCAAGGCAGTTTTCTTTATTAATAATGAAAGTAACACATAAACACTCCTCCATCATTTCCCCTTTTTCTGTTTAAACAAAAAAAGAAAAGCTTTAACTTTAACATAGTAAAATTACATATAACAAAATAGTTATCAAGTAAGAATTAGTTACAATACTTATATCCATTTTATCTTTATCATAACAAAGGAAAACTTTAACTATCTATCCATTCTTCAACTCCATCAAAGACTCCAGAAGGATATAATATTACCTAAGTAAATAAGAAGTAAGCAACTTACAAAACTCTAGAAATGACAGAGACATCTCGCTGCCTGGACAGTCACCCAAAGTTCCTCTGTACCATTGGGGCATCCATCTTCAGCCTTCAGGCCCATAGTTTCCAGCAGACATTTCCATAAAGCAAGAAATTTCAAAGACAGTTCAGTCACTTTCTGCTGTGTCCTGCAGAATGTCTTGCAGACTCTTTCATGAATCAGGAATCCCGAAAGATCATCTCACTTTTAGACAAATTCAGCAGTCCTCTCTCTTAGGGTTCTCTGTGTCCAGTCTATGCATCAGTCCAGGCAAGAGCAGTTTCTTGCCCAAATGGCTATCAAACTCAATAAGTATCCTCTTCGATGCCCATCATCCTCTTGAAGTAGATTGGTGCTGCCAGGAGCAGATATGTCTCATTGTCATGAAAGCCCTAAGTTATTAAAACACTTAAATGGCATATTCTGTAGTCTTTGAAAGATATGAAGAATGCCTATCTGATATATATCTATGTACATCTAGAAAATCTAACTAACATGACTGCAAGCTTAACTATTATCAATGATTATCCATTAACAACCTATATTTCCTAATTATACATTACAGTTTTAAATGAACTACACAATCACGATACCTTAATCAAGATCAGACATACATATACATATAACAAAATTGACCTTAAAATACATACCAATGCAAATTATTCCTCTCCATATCATATCCCCCTTTAAATGTAAAAGAACATTTATAAACAATATTTGGGAATATGGGCGCAGTTATCTCTCTCCAAACTGCTTCCTGCTGAATGGGGACGCTGTTAATCAGATCTTTCATGGTGTAACCTGTGTGCCAGGTTCATCTCAGTCATCAGTTGGGTGAAGTAATTTTTTGAGGGTGTTCAGGACAACCTTTCAGGAGGGCGTGGTCTATCATACCATATTGGGATAGAAGCAATCCACATGGTCTCATTTTCTGTAAAAATAAAAGAATCTCTTTTCCAAAGTATCATATCATTAGATCCAAATTCTGAAGTCAAGGTATTTTCAAGATATCTTTCTTGGATTAGTTCAGCAGCATTTATAAACAAGTATCTTTTAGCAGCTGTTGCTCCTTCCTCAGCATTCAAACAATTCAAAGAGAGCATAATAGTATATAGTATCAAGATTCTCTGTGTATTTTCCATCTTTGTGCAGCTTTATTTTAACCTCTATTTTGTTTATTTTTTACTTTTACTTTTTGAGACAGGTTCTCTCTATATTTTTGTCCTGGAATAACTCTGTAGACCAGGTTGTCCTTGAACTCTCAGAGATTCACTTACCTTTGCGCCCCAAGTGCTGGGATTAAAGGCGTATACTACCACACCTAGAACTCACAGAGATCTGTCTGTCTCTGCCTCCCAGGCATTGGGATTAAAGGTGTGTGCTGCCACACCTTGAAGTCACAGAGGTCAATCTACCTCTTCCTCCCAAGTGTTGGGATTTAAGGTGTGTACCACCACAACAAACTACTTCCTTTTTTTTCTTTTTCTTTTTCTTTTTTTTTTTACTTTTAAGAACTTTAACCTTTAGCCTGCATGTATTTTTAACACAGTGTAAAACACTTAGACATTTTCTTTGACTTTGAATTTTTCTTTTACTGTATATCTCTCTTTCTGACTACATTGAGTCTTTACTTACTTTACCAAACAATATCAGTAGGACTAAAGCCATGACTTTGGCGGCTAGATCCAGCCCATTCCCTAGCTTTCCAGCCTCATGGCAGAGGTACCACAACTTTTTGGCAGTTTATAAGAGGCTACAGATAATGGGCCAGGCAGTGTTTAAAAGAATACAGTTTCCCTGTAATTATTTTGGGTAAAGCTAGCCAGGGGCCGGGTGGCGGAACACAGCCCCGCCGCTTCACACTACAGTTTGGCGCTCCAACGTGGTGACTAAATCCACTCAGGTTTTTAACCTGAGAGGGCTTTAAATAAAGGAGAGAGAGAGTTTAACACGGCTTTTTGCTGTTTGCCTGGACATGCTGTAGAGAGATCTCCTGTTTCCGCAATAGCGGCACAAAAAAAAAAAAAAAAGCTGAGTCATTTTAAAACGCAGCTTCCTGCGCTGTGCTGCCAGTGCAAACTCTGGCTATAAAGCATTTCAGTGGCTTTTATGGACTGGATGTTTGTGTGCCCGCTGGGGATCGGAAAGAAGGTTCTCTGAGACCATGCTCTGAGGCAGGAGTGGCTCTGGCTCTGCTCCACCACGCTGAATTGTGCTGACCTCAGGCAGGAACTATCGTAATTACCATGATAACAGCGCAGTTAAGGTTTGGACTTGGCTGTAAACAGGCGGTACGGTATTACCTCTACCTGGCGCAACTTAAGATTTTAAGAAGTGGTTAACCTTTTAAGAAATGCTCCTGGATAGTAAAAAATTACAGATTCACAATAGAAAAGATTCAGACATAGAAGGCCTTTAAATGGCTCACGTAGGCTTAAAAGAGAGAAAAAGAAAATATAGAGAATAAAGTTAATGCCTTAAAAAAAAAGGTTAAAGTCTTTAAAGAGACAGAGTACAGATAGTTATAGATTAAAAGAAGTAAAGTGATAGAGTAAAAATAAGCCACGTAAAAATGGAAAATTCACAGAGAGTCTGGATTATGTATTTTGTTGTGTTTTCTTTGATTTTTTTGACTGTAAAGGAGCTAAGTACAGAGAGACATTTCATTATATGGGCTGCCAGGCTAGACCAGAATGGACATCTTAACGGTATGACTTCAGGATTTGGATCTAAGAACATGATGCTTTGGAAAAGAGTTTCTTCTTTTGTTTTCACAGAGGATGAGACTCTGTGGATTGCTTCTATCCCAATATGGTATGATAGACCACGCCCTCCTGAAAGGTTGCTGTGAACACCCTCAAAAAATTACTTCGCTCAACTGCCGACTGAGATGAACCTAGCACACAGGTTACACCATGAAAGACCTAAATAACAGCGCCCCCATTCAGCAGGAAGCAGTTTGGAGAGAAAAAACTGCGCCCATTTTCCCAAATATTGCTTATAAATGTTCTTTTACATTTAAAGGGGGAGATGATATAGATATGAATTTGCATTGGTATAGATTTTAAGGTCAATTTTGTTATATGTATATGTATTTCTGATCTTGATTAAGCTATTGTGATAGTAGTTCATTTTAAAAACTGTAATGTATAATTAGGAAATATAGGTTGTTAATGGATAATCATCGATTAATAGTCAAGCTTGTAGTCATGTTAGTCATATTCTAGATGTGCATAGATATATTTCAGATAGGCATTCTTCATATCTTTCAAAGACTGCAGAATATGGCATTTAATGTTTTAATAACTTAGGGTTTTTCATGACAATGAGACACGTCTGCTCCTGGCAGCACCAGTCTACTTCGAGAGGAAGATGGGCATCGAAGAGGCTACTTATGGAGTTTGTTAGCCATTTGGGCAAGAAACTGCTCTTGGCTGGACTGTTGCATAAACTGGACACAAGGAACCCACAGAAAGAGGACTGCTGAACTTGCCTAAAGGTGAGATGGTCTTTCGGGGTTCCTGATTCATGAAAGAGTCTGCGAGACGTTCTGCAGGACACAGTAGAAAGTGACTGAACTGTCTTTGGAATTTCCTGCTTCATGAAAAAGTCTGCTGGACACTATGGGCCTGTAGGCTGAAGATGGATGCCCCAACCGTACAGAGGAACTTTGGGTGACTGTCCAGGCAGCGAGTTGTCTCTGTCATTTCTAGAGTTTTATAAGTTACTTATTTCTTGTTTACTTAGGTAGCATTATATCCTTCTGGAGTCTTTGATGGAGTTGAAGAATAAATAGATAGTTATAGCTTTCCTTAGTTATGATAAAAGATAAAATAGATTTAAATATTGTAACTGTAATACTTGCTTGATAACTGTTTTGTTATATGTAATTTTGCTATGTTAAAGTTGAAGCCTTTCTTTTTTGTTTAAACAGAAAAAGGGGAAATGATGGAGGAGAGTTATCTGTCTATGTTTCTTTCATTGGTTAATTAATAAAGAAAACTGCCTTGGCCCTTTAAGAACAGAAAATTAGGTAGGTGAAGTAGACAGAACAGAATTGTGGGAACAAGGAAGTAGAGTTAGAGAGACGCTTCAGCAATTCGCCATAGTGAGTCTCCATGCTGCTCCTCTCCGAGATGGACACAGGTTAAGATCTCTCCTGGTAAGCCACACCTCGTGGTGCTACCCAAATTACTCAATATGGGTTAAAGGAAGATGTGAGAATTAACTAATAAGAGGCTGAAACTATGGGCCAGGCAGTGTTTTAAAAGAATACAGTTTCCGTGTAATTATTTTGGGTAAAGCTAGCCAGCGGCGGGTGGCGGGACGCAGCCCCTCCGCTTCACACTACACTCATACTACTGCGCTGAAGTTAAAAATGCACTCTAGTCTTCAGGAAAATTGAACAGTGGGGGATTCCAGGTTGATCTAATTTTTCCCCTATAATCACTGGAACCACTCCTGAGGACATGCATGTCCTTTGCCAGCACCAAAGCTATTTTCATCCTTGTTGCCTTCTACTGCCTAGTCAATTTAGTGAAGAGGTAGCACAGTTTGAGAAGTCATTTTTCTGAGAAAAAAAAAAGCAAGCTCTCCATAGCATGTGGCATAATTTAGAGCCATTATTCAGGAGAACCCCTGCTGTGCTGCACTCCCAAGAATGGAATCTCTCTCATTTTCCTATGGCTGGATTGAGTCATTACCTAAGCCATGTAGGCATGATGTGAGCATCACTAAGATGGGCTGGAGTGGCTGAAAGTTAACAGGGGGCTTTCAGCTTGGCGGGGACTTGAGCAGAACAAGAAGGCGAATCTCCAAAGATTTTTAAATGGCACTCCCAGAGAATGGTTCCAAACTTGGAAATTTGGGGGTTTATTTGGTTCTAATTAGTTAATTAAGTGTTTGTGATGCACTACCCAGGCTTGTTAGGCAAGCCCTCTATATACCTTTGTTCCCATGCCCTTGTTTAATCTTTGAAAGAATACTTATTTTCAATTCAGACATTTATTTCTGCTCACCAATGCCTTATTAATGCAGATCCTTTACAAAAAGAAAGATACTTTTAAACAAAATTGTCAATAGTATTGGGTGTTGCATTTGAATAATATATTAATAGCTTTGGATAATATATATATGTATATAATGAATATATATTCATTATATATATATATATAAAATGAATTTTATTTTCGTGACCCACTTTTTTGTTTCTTACATGAGTTTATTGAATGTGATACACCTCACTCTTGCAACAGCCTCAGTTACCACATAAGCCCATCCACCCCATGATCATTCTCCTGCATATGCAAACAACTAAAGTAGTAAGCTTGAGACATAGATGATGCTCATCGCTTATTCGATGAGCAACTTATAGTTGCAGTGAATGATGTGAGCAATGACCCAGTCCACAACATTTTTAAATAATATCAGGTAGAATAAATGCAACAGAACCATATATAATATAGTAAAGTGGTTGAGGCAAAGTAGTGCCGAGACAAAAAGAATAGATTGAAGTCAGGATGTTTGGCATGTGTACCCGTTTCCACACTTATTAGCTACATGGATTTCTATACACGTCCCTAATCTTTAAAACATTTTTTTAAGTGATCAGTCATTTCAGATAAACCATAGAAAGTGAAGGGCTCCTTATACCCAGAAAGCATCTAGAAGGGTGTCCTGTGAACACAGCAAGCTCTCCAATTATATATCCTGAGTGCCCAATGTATACTGTGAATCTAGAAAATGAAAATAATGCCCAAATATACAGACATTTAGACTTTTTTTTACAGAGTCAAATAACTTTTGGGCCAAGAGTTGATGTTAGAGCAGATTTTTTTGTTTTATTTTGTTTGTTTTTGGTTTTTCGAGACAGGGTTTCCCTGTAGTTTCTAGAGCCTGTCCTGGAACTAGCTCTTGTAGACCAGGCTGGCCTTGAACTCAGAGATCCGCCTGCCTTTGCCTCCCGAGTGCTGGGATTAAAGGCGTGCGCCACCACCGCCCGGCTGATGTTAGAGCAGATTTAAGGGTAGAAACCAGCGTTTGGTAAGAAAAGAACTAGTTAAAATGGTGTTCGAGACTGTACAGGGTGGGTCAGGTAGATAGGCCTGAGGCCAGGTCAAATAAACTGAAAGGAAAGAGAAAACATTGAATATATAATATAAGTGAGTGCTTATTATTCTGTGCCTCCTAGATAAATCACTTATTTGGGTAGACTTATGCATCATTTTCTAGTGGCTAACTTATAACGGAAGATGAAGCTGTTACCCTCCCCATGTATCTAGTAGCAAGAAGGAGACAGTATGAGGTATTAACAATAAAAAATAAAAACCAAACTGACAAGGCTCACACAGAGCCCGTCCATGTTGTAGAGACCTGGACCTGGGGGGAGTTGGGAGGACCTTGGACTCAACATAGTGTAGAGAACCCTGATGGCTGTTTGGCCTCAAGAGGGAGGGAGTGGGGGTGTGGGTGGAGGGGAGGGGAGGGAAGGGGGAGGAGGAGGGAAGGAGATGGCAATTTTTAATAAAAAATAAATAAACTGGAAAAAAAAATAAAAGAATAAAAGGCAAATGCAGTTCTCTGTTTGCATTCCTTAGTAATGACAGAAAGTTGAGAGACCTATTTTTTTCCCAAAGAGTTGATGGTTTCATCATCACAAAGGAATTCTGGGATGTGTCGAATATTATGTGTTACATAGTAAATTCAGATTTACTTATTTCTTTCACATTCCCACCCTGATATGGGATGTCCTTCTGTATATGGATGGCTTTGATTGGTTAATGAATAAAGCTACTTGTCCTATGGCAGGGGAGAATATAGCCAGGCTGAAAGAAAAAGAGAGAATAGGCAGAGTCAAGACAGGTGCTATGTAACTGCCAAAGGAGAAAGCCATTGCAACACCAAAACTTACCGGTAGGCCACAGCCTCATGGCAATACACAGATTAATAGAAATGGGTTCATTTAGGACATAAGAGCCAGGAATATGTCTAAGTTATTGACCAAGCAGTGTTGTAATTAATATAGTTTCTGTGTGATTATTTGTATCTGGGCAGCCAGTAATGAACAAGCAGCCCCCTTCTCCACCATCCCTTCATTCCTCCTTCTCTCCATTCAAGCAACTCAAGAGATGAGAGTTAATACACAAATTAAATATAATAAATACTTTTGTATTTCAGAAGTATTTTTAAAAGGCTAGCGAGCTTTCTTATTTAGCTTTGTAATTAATAATACTCAGTCCTGATCCACAACAAATTTCTCAGCTCTCTAGTGCTCAGATATATTAGTATTGTTAGATTGAAGTATCAATAATCCTATACATTCATAAAAACTAAGTTTACCTTTCACACAGTTCACAGCCCCACACCCATGAAACTCTTTTCTACCCCGTTCTCCCCATCTACGCATACGGAGATAAATAACCTACCTCCTTTGTAAACACAGCAGCTGCTGACAGTCTAATGGCATGTATATTCTACATCACTAAACTGTAAAAATTTTGTTATGGCAAAGATTTTAAATTTCAGTTTTTGAATTTGAACCCTATATTCTTTGATTCTCCCTTTGCTTACTGTAAGAGAGGATTTGGGCCTGAAAATGGACTGTGGTAAGTCTTTCTAGAAATAGTAATTAAAGGCAGAACACAGGCAGTGCCTAAACCCACTCCATGCCTGAGATTCTCACCCTATTGTTCAAACAGATTCAGTGAAATTCTACCTGCAAATATGTTATTGGCCCAAGCTATTGTGCTTTCCATAGACCTAAGAAGTAAAATTATTTTTCTTTACATACTTTGCCGTTTAGATATTTAACTATTCAGCAAGTTTCTCTCTCCCCAAATGATTTTTATTATTGCATTTTTTTCCTTATGCTTTAAAACTTGACACAACCATTCTTGTGTTAAATTTAAATTGGCTCTCTGAGGGTACTTCCCAGCCCTTTAGCTAGAGAACTATATATATTGTTCCGTTCCATTCCTAGTGCTTCCAAGTTCTGATACTGCCCATTCCTTATTATCAAACTCCTTTTCCTGGCTCTTAGTCCATGGAGTGTTCAACTCCCCTTCTCCATCTGTAGACATTCTTTAGCCAATAGTTTTTAGTGGTAATAGAAACACACTCTCAGAGTGCCTTCCTACTCGGAAGCTTTAGAGGTTTTTGTTAAATCAAATGTCTAGGGATGATTAAATCAACAGGTGCAGACATTAAAGCCAAAGCTTTAACAATAGTAAGGATTATTATGAAGAAAAGTGATTAACAATTTTATAAATTAGAGATCTGTTTATACTCTTGGAACTAAAGCAAAAAATGATTTGTTTATGTAAATAAACTGGAGGCCTTGATTTCTTGTGCTGGTTTAAATGAAAGTGATGTGTAAACTCAGGCCCCTGCTGTGAAAAGCAAATGTGTGAAACATCTCACACACTCATGAGGTCAGAAGAGTGTAATTTACTAATTAGAACATACTAAATGGCTTTGATGAAGTCTGTACACTTTTGAATCAGCCTTGTACATTTTCAGTATTTTTATCAGTCATTTAATAATTACGCATGTTAATTGCAATCAAGTTAATGAATGGAGTTATTGCTTTTTACTTACCTAATAAATAATCAGTGTTAGATTTAGGAAGATATTTGCTGTCACAACAACATATATGTGTTCACATATATACATACATACACACACACATATAAAGACAGAGAGAGAGAGTGAGAGAGAGAGAGAGAGAGAGAGAGAGAGAGAGAGAGAGAGAGAGAGAGAGAGAGAGAGAGGTGAATATTCAGCGGAGGTCCATACATCTAACTGTTCAGGTTTGTACAGATAGAAAAAAAATGCTCCCAGTCATTCAGAGAGCTCAGAGCTCTCTTTTAAAGGACATTTCTTCAAGTGCCCCATCTAAGAAGTGCATCACCATTACAGCAAAGTCTCCTTCTCAAGATCTTGCCAAGTAAGAGTACATATTCTGATAAATGAACCATTGAATGCTGTCTGCAACAGCAACAGCTGGCACCTCTCAGATAACGCTTCACCACCCGCCCCCCCTGCCCCAGATCAGAAAATAGGCAACAACTTAGTAGAATTTTTTTAGATCTGAAATCTGCTGAATACTCATTGAAAGAGAGCAAAATGTGCATTAGGCCTCTTTGCCCAAGGTTCAATCTCAAACGGTTTTGCAGACCAACAAAAAAAGAGGAGTGAAAGGGATTATCTCCATCCTCAAATTTTCAGCATGGTCAAAGAAACTGTAAAATCCTTCTGGTGAGCAAGCCAGGTTTAATGGTGGGGAACAAATGCTTCTTTAGTCACAGGGCAAGCCTTCTGGATTTGTTGTAATTTCCTGTTTGGGACAGCACAGGCAGAAGGCAGGCCCGATTCCTAACCTACTCTGCTCTCCAGTTCTCTTCCCCTTGCTCTTTTCTCTTCTTTTCTTTCCTCTAGAAATCTGACTCTACTTAAGGATCTCCTGGAATCTGCACACAGAGAGCATGAGCCTCATGTTGTAATGTGTTCACCACAATTCTGCGCATGAGCCCACTCTCTACACCAACAAATAGTACCCAGACTGCTAGCTGTACGTATAATTGGTGCCTAGTGGAAGGCTGAACTGAGAGAACTAACAACAGCTCCTTAAGGGCTGAATAGATGATCTTATGTAATCACTTGCTCCTTGGCTGTGCCCCAGCACGGCAGTGGGACCCTCATTATAACTAGTCTTTTCATAGCCTTGCCATTTTCTCTATTGACTGCTGAGATTTCAGATAGCAGAGTAGGTGCTGTTGTCCAAAATCAGTAGTTTGCTGAACATTCTTTGGAAACATAGCAGGAACTATTGTCCAAGTCTGTTACTTGGTTTTTTTCTGAGTCTGGAATAGACCCCTCTCTGTTTACCAATCACATGTTAAATTGCTCTGACAGATGCATTTTTAAAAGACAAGTAGATTGTGTCTTTGAGATTACATGGAACAATGATGCTGGATGCCTTGTCGTTAGTTTCTCGTGTCATTAACTCTCTGGGACTTATACATCCATGAATATCCCACAGGGTTAGAAACAGCCTGGAGTTTATTAAGGACTTGGTATCTGTTTGCTTGATCACTGGTTTGTACCTCCGAACAAGCCCTTTTATTTGGAATTGGATGTAGCTACTGAGGTAATATGACCAGTGATCATTAAACGTAGCAGTGTGTACAATTTTGCTTAAACAACAGAAGAAGAAAGAACATTTTTGTTTGTTTGCTTTGTATATCAGAACACTCCATTTTCTTGGCCATTTTGCTAATAATAATCTATAGAAAGATACTAGCAGTCAGGGTTTTGGAGACAGATCATTTGCTGAGCAAATATGGGTGATAAAGTTCAGATCCCCAGGTAAGCTAGCAGACCACTTCTTATCCCAGAACTTGGCAAGCAAAAACAGGATGTTTCAGAACAAACTGGTTAATTTTAGTAACTGAATTGGTAAATTTCTGGGTTCGAGTACATGACTCACAATATAGAGTGGAGAGTGCTCAAAGATACTTTAAATGCACACCTGTGCACTCACCCTCAACATAGACCCACACACTTGTAAACATGCCTCCACACATATTCATACCATATACATACAAATATACATACACATGCAAAAGCATTGAAATGTACCTAAAATGTGAACACTCTGTGAAGCAAATACAATTTTATTATTGCTCAAAAAGAAAAAGAAGCAGAAAGGACAGAATCTAACTGGATACCATCTCTGATAAGTAAAAGAAACATGCATGCTATGTAAAAAAAAAAATCTAGAATTGGATATGATAAAATAAATGCACTTAAAAATAGCAGAAAAATCCAGCATAAACTTTGGAAGTTTGGAAAACCAGAATTAGATAAGCTCTGTAAATTTTTTTCTGAAAACACAAAATTATATATTGATTAGTTTCACCCAAATAAAATAAAAGAATAAAGAATGCAGAGCTTGAATTGCCTTTTTCCAAATTTGAAGTTATTGACCTAAAGAAAAAGCATTCTGAATAGAAAGGATGATGCTGAAAATATATAGGAATAATAAAATCACCTACTGTTTTGTGAATTCAATTACCTGCGGCCATGAAAATATGCCTCAGTGCCTAATACAATCTATAGACTTATATGAAGTTTTTGAAAATTTGAGGTTGATCGATTAGAAGATTTAAGATGGGAAGAACAAGGAAATTTTTTTAAGGAGCAAGGAAATAAATGCCTCATCCCATCAGATAGAACTTGTCAAAAAGTCCAGAAGATATTGTGGGCAGATTGTGAAATTATCAGAAGAGATCGTGGTAATCAAAATGACTCAGGTCAGAGTCTCTGCACATTAGTGGTCAGACTAAGCTCATACTTCTCTGCATTTGAAAAGCTATTGATTAGAAGAATCAAGTGTACACAGTGTACCTACTTGCTGCAAAGGTAACTGTGATTTGCATTGTTGATAATTGTGTTTTGATCTATAAATACACTAAGTGCTGCTCTGTTGTACATTATTCTTTTGGGAGAATAAGGAGAGTCCCTCAGAATTTTAGAATATGTTGCCCTGAGGCCATGATATGACAAGGGATGACGATAGACTTCAAGGGTGCTCATAGGACTTCATAGGATAATCCAAGAAAGGAAGCAGCAAAAGTCATTTCTGACAAGGCTAAGACTCAGCCTGCTGTCTATGAAAGTGACTCTGCTTAACAGGATTAAAAAATAACCATAACACCCCAGGGGAATAAAATATTTACTTTATGAAAATTTAAAACAAAAGTCAGACCAAATTAAGTTGATAGTAAAAATTAGAGACAATGGAGCAACAAAAAATAAGTTTTGATGATTATGAGACAAGAGACAATGAAATAATAATATTTCATAATGTTTTAGGAGGCCGCTTTTTGTCCCTGGCTACTCAGCCAAGAAATAACCACACAGAAACTGTATTAATTACATCACTGCTTGACCTATTAGCTCTAGATGTTTATTGGCTAGCTCTTACATATTAATTTAACCCATTTATATTAATCTGTGTATCGCCGTGTGGCTGTGGCTTACTGGCAAGGTTTTGGCTACATGGCATCTCTCTTACTTCACCTTCTTTCTCCCAGCATTCAGTTTAGTTTTCTCCACTTAGGTCTACTCCACCCTATCACAGGCCAAGGCAGATTCATTATTCATTTAACAATAAAAGCAACACATATACAGAAGGACTTCCCACACCATTTCCCCTTTTATCCTTCAATAAAAAGGAAGATTTTAACTTTAACATAGTAAAATTACATACAATAAAACAGGTACCAAGTAAGAATTGCAGTTATAATATTTATATCTACTTTATCTTTTATCATAATTAAGAAAAACTATAATTATAACTATCTATTCTTCAAATCCATCAGAGATGCCAGAAGGATATAATATTACCTAAGTAAACAGGAAGAGCATTATCAGCAACTTCCAAAACTTTAGAATTGACATCTCACTGCCTGGACAATCACCCAAAGTTCTTTCATATTGTTGGAGCATCCATCTTCAGCCTACAGGTCCATATTTCCTACAACAATGTAGCTATTGCAATTTCTTAAAATAAAAAAATAATACATTTAAAAAGGCAACGCATGGAGTAAATTATAACTCGCATAAAAAAGTTGAAGGTAGAAATAATGAACTGGAATGTATATCTGAGAAAATAATTCAGAATTCAGGAAAACAAAATCAATATAGTAAATATTGTTTACCCTCTAGTTCAATGCATCTTAATATATGTTATGAAAGAGAAAAGCCTATGTGTGCTGTGCTGTGTTTATGGTGTCTTGATAAAGTATAACCCACAATGGTTGGTTTTATGTTGTTAATTTGGCTAGTCTATTACACCCAACTTCATTATTAAGTATCTGTGTGTTTTCTATCTTAAGGTGTTTTTCAGATATAATTAACATCAAAATCACTGAATTTTACTAATACAGATTACTTTCTGTGGTTCATTTGGGCCTTCTCCAAATGATTTAAGCCTTAAGAAAATTAAAGGTGTTAACGCAAAGATGGAAGAATTTTGCTTTTTCCTCCAGCTGGCTTTTAGATTCATGACTGTAATATGAGTACCTGTTGGAATGTCTAGCTAGTGGTCTTCTCTGAAAATTTCACACTTGTCAGGACCATCATGAGTATGAACTAGCTTCTAAAAACTGTGTGTGTGTGTGTGTGTGTGTGTGTGTGTGTGTGTGTTCATTCTGTATCTGTCTCCTTCAGTTTTTCAATGGAGTATCTTAACTAACCCCAAAACGAATATAATAGGAGTTTCAGCTCCTTCTCATCCTTGGAAAAAAAAAAGACAAAAGATAAGGAAAAAACCTAAAATTTGAAGAAATAATTCACAAGAAAGTTTTCACTTTTTAATATCCAAAGTCTATGCAGAATCAATAAAAGTAACTCTGGGCCAAGTTACCTTGTGATGAAACTGAAGGACTCCCAAGGAAAGGACATTATCTGAAAAGTTACCATTCAAAATAAGAAAGTAGGTAATAAGAAACACCAACGCAATGGAAGGAGACTTAGCAGCAACATAGACTAATAGGCAGTGGATCACTCTCTCCAGTTTTATGACATAACTATATTCTTCACCTATATTCCTAACTACACTATTGCCACACAAAATTAGTCCCACTAGACTTGTGATTTTGAGAATAGGAATAGATATAGGTATTTCACAACCATGTAAATATAGCAATAGTTTAAAACAAAACAATGAACAACAACAAACAAACAAAAAAGAAAATCAAGCTGAGGTAAAACAGTAACCTGACAAAAATGGTTTGCTGAAAGAGTATAATAAACATCTATTAGCCAGGCGGTGGTGGCGCACGCCTTTAATCCCAGCACTCGGGAGGCAGAGGCAGGCGGATCTCTGTGAGTTTGAGGCCAACCTGGGCTACAAGAGCTAGTTCCGGGACAGTCTCCAAAAGCTATAGAAGAAACCCTGTCTCAAAAAACCAAAAAAAAAAAAAAATCTATTGTATGTAGCCGAAGATAACTTCAAGTTTTTTTTCTTATTTTTTTATTAAAAATTTCCATCTCTTTCCCACCTCCTCCCCCTTCCCTCCCCTCCCTTCCACCCATACCCCCACTCTGCCCCTCTCCAAGCAAGAGAGCCATCAGGGTTCCCTTCACTATGTTAAGTCCAAGGTCCTCCCAGCTCCCCCTAAGTCCAGGAAGGTGGGCAACCAAACTGACAAGGCTTACAGTGAGCCCGTCCATGCTGTAGAGTTCATGCTCATCGCTGTTGTCCTTGGTTTCTCAGTCCTCCTCCACCATCAGCCACATTCAAAGAGTCCGGTTTGGTCCCCTGTTCCATCAGTCCCATTCCAACTGGACTTGGTGGTCTCCTGTTAGATCTGTCCCACTGTCTCAATGGGAACACACACTCCTCACGGTCCTGACTAATCAAATTTGACCAAATTGATAAAAATAATTGGCAAATATAAACATACTGCTATATTAAATTTACTCTTCCTGTATCCTAATTTATGAAAAAGAAATAAACACTGATGATGTCCAGAATGTAAATAACATGACTAACTTAAGGATGGGCATCCATAGAGCCCCACACAGAAAAACTGGGAAATATACAGATTCTTTCGAGGCACAGAAATTTTGTTTTAAATACTGGCCACATAAAAAAAAAGCATCAAAAGTATTTCTGATAACAATGCAGTGACTTCTCCTTTTCCAAATTTGATATTCAAGGAAACTAGAATGTGTATTATTGAATAAGTGATGCAGTAGAGCTGAAAGAGTTTATAATAAAAATTCACATTTATTTAGAACTTCAAGAGAATACTGTACACCAAATGTTTTAAGATTCAGCTAAAGTGTTTTTTTTTTTTACAGAAGGTTTGCCATGTATTATGAATACATATGCTTTAGGGAAGGGAGAGTGAAAATTGATGAGCTACAAATTAAATTCTGAAAGTTGTGCATAGAGGAAACATGTTACTTCATCAGCTTGGTAAAATGAATGAGGAAGTTAGACAAGAATAGCAAAGTTCAGAGACAGTTCCTTTCAAAAGTTAATAAAATAGAAAGATCCATGCAGTTGTCAGTCAAATAAACAAGGATAAAGAAAAGGAAAGATAACCCTGAAAAGTAAAAGGGGGAACAGTCATTAAAAGAGTAGAAAGCTAGAACTATAAAAAGCATGGCATAAATTTGCTGCAATGCACTTGAAAACTACCTTAAGAAAAAAACTGAAGAAATTGATTTTAGACAAACTGAGGCATTATTTCTGTGCTATTTAAAACATACAATCAGGTAAGGGACATGCCTGCTGAGAGTTCACAAATTATTGAAGAAGACACGAAGGATTCTCAGAACATAAGCATGCACTCTGGTCTCCAGGCTTAGACACCTCCCATACTTTACAAATGATAAGTGAGCCTTAGGAGCTATAATTACACGACATTAAACTTTGTAACTAAACAGGTAACCTCTCTCCAAAGGTAATTTCTGAATTTGGGGACAGAAGACACACACCATCAAATTTTGGATTGTTCACAATGATGTAGAAACCCACAAGCTTTCGAGTTGCTTTGATAAAAGAACAGCATCTGAGTTGGTTGTCATTTAAGAGAACCTGGTGGCTAAATCCTATTGTGTCACTGCTCAGCATGGCCCTTGTAAGACTGGAACATATATTGAGGGGAGCACCTATTTACTATAATAAACAGGGAGATTAGTGGCTGAAACTGCCAGGACATGGAATAGATTTGGTTGTTTTTAGATCTGTATGTTTTTAAAGGTACAAAGCACAGACTGGGGTCATTTAGGCTGTGCCCCAAAGGACAAGGGCATCAGATCAAAGACCCAAAATATGCTTTTTATGAACCTACATACAATTTCTTAATCTGCCAGTATAGAACCTTCCTGGGAGGGTATTTACTCATTGCATGCTAATTATAATTTGTATATGTATATAGAGAGAGCTAATATTTAGCTTCTTGCTGAGATCAGCAGTGTTTAAGTTCTTGTAATGGATGTAGAGAACTTCTATAATTATTAATATCCATGCTCTGAGTATTTAAAAGCAGAATCAGTCATTTTCCAGGCCACATGATACCATAGGGGTGAAAAGTACTTGCCTTGCTGTGCATATCCAGGTCACCGTACTGCCCATTCCTGTTAGGATGAGGTACACATTCCCAAGTTTTTAAGACCATTCATGACTCCTGATTTTCAACTGATTAGTTCTCGGAATTCCGTTCCACAATAGACAGCCACTTGCCAATTTCTATTCTTTCCCTTGGTACAGTCTACTCCCAGTGATTGGCGAGAAGGTGTAAAAAGTCTCTCTAACCGACAGGCTGTACAACAAAGAAAGGCCATTCCAACTCCAGATCTTTTACAAGCTGATCTTAGCATCTCAGACACTGTGTCCAGGAGAGTCAGACAGAAGTGCACTGACGGAAGTCTTGCGTGTCTCATATAAACTGGGCTGACCCCCATAGGAGGACTCCCAGCTGCAATGGCCATACTGCCTCAGTCATCCAGTGGAACTAGGACTCTTCTTTCCTCCATGTGGGATCTGAGAGGGCCATAGCAATGAAGAGGAGGAGGAATGTGATAACAATGGAGGAGACAGAGAGAGATGAAGCAGAAAGCTGAGGCTCTGTTGCTGGTTTTTTTTTTCTTACGTTAATCACACTTTCACCTTTATTTACTAATCCCACTTCCCCATGTGTGTCTCTCTGTGTGTGTATGTGTATGTTTTGTCACCTTTCTCCTCACCCTCTGCAAGACATCTCTCTTCCATCTGCCCCAAGACAGAGGTTATAGAACATAGTGGAATTGTGTGTAATGGGAACAGCTCTGATTATAATCAAGGGATCTGAATTTCAGCTCTGCCACTGACTCTAAATAGCTTTTCATATAATATAATAAAGTCTCTGTCATTTTGACAGTTAATATAGATGAAATACTTTGAGTGGAAATGAACAGAACTAAAGCCATTTTATAACAGCTCGATTGAGGCTCTGGTAACTTCCTCTTACCCATCAAACACAGAGCCTATGGAGAAAACCATGTTTCCTTTACCCTCTCCTTTGCTTCTGATTTTTTTTTATGGTTAAAATCTAATTTTATTTGCTTTTTCACAATACCTGTGAGTTTTTTTTATTTCTTTTTTTTATTTTTTTTCCCATATCCACCCTTCCTATATCCCAACCATCCTATTCCCCCTCCTTTTAAATAACCAGAGTTTCCTTACAGTTTAGTACTTTTCCTTCTATAGTATTACTTAATTAAATTGGTGACTACTTCAGCAATGTAATCTCAAATACTTACTTATTCTGTATTATTTAACATAAGCCTTTAAATTTTGCTATGATTTCATCCAAACCTCAATGTTGTTTCCTGCTGTGATCTTACAGCAATAGTTTCTGTGTTTCCTCCTCAATTTGATTCCACATAGCTGATCCAGAATTTCAGAGGAGTTTCCAACAAACTGCTTAGCCACTTTTCTATGATGGTCTGGATACCAATTCTCGCTGATTCAGAAAGCGATTAACCTTCTTCCTCTGGTACTTTGGTATGTGATCACATCACTTCTGAATAATTATAAACATGGGAAGGAATAGAGCTAATCGCTCGATTTACTGTTTAACAGCAATCATGTGATTGTCCGTTCACCCCTCTGTAAAAAACTGTGATCCCAAATACAGAAACAAGTCAGAGTGCTGTAGAATATTAATTTTAGAAACACTGTCACCTGGTGGTGTGGTAAAGCTATTGCACTGGGCTTTCCCTCAGGTTGATGGGAGGTCCATGTCCCATGAATCAACCTCTAAAGATTAAACAGCATACATATATTCACCAAGTCTAGTTAAGACGGGGAACCACAAGAGCCCTTTCCTCTATCCAATGAGATTTTAAGATTTTGTGACCTGAGACCAATTCTCATTCTGAGAATTCCAACCTGATGTTCACAGATCCATCTTCTCCCTTCCTCCAAACTTTCAATTGCCTTTGTAACTGGCAGAAACGGGAAGGAATCTTGGGCTGGTGAAAGTATCTCCTGCTATTTTGCCTTTGTGAAAAGGACTCTAAGAAACCATGGGCAAGGTGATGTGTCCCCATGGAAACTGTCTTTAGAGATGATGTCCCACCCCCTTTTGTGAAATGAGTCAGAGAAGGCCCGACCAGGGGAACAGGAAACATTGTTGCTGCCTCTTGCTCTATCTTTTTCATTCTCCAAGGCATCAGCCATGAGATGAATCTAAAAATAGGTCCTGTATGTGCTGGAATCTATTGATTTGAATATCCTTTAACAAAGAGAACAAAGGTCTGTGTCATGGCGATGAATCACTTCAGTAAGACAGTAGGGTATTTAAACCCTGCAGCATCTGTTTGGCAACCAGCTAGCTCATTTGATCACTGATAATATAGCAAATCTAAAGATTTTGGCACACTGTCTGCTTTGGAGAGAAGAGACACACATGAGAAGATGGGGCGTAGTCTTTATGCCATGAGATTTGGTTTTGGCTTTAAGAATGGTCATCTTTGTTGGTTTTATGAAATAAAGACTCCACTTGTGTTGGCCTCTTAACCCTCAGTCTTCTAATCAATTGCTAAATATTCCTGCCTATACTGGCTTGGATAGTTTGTGGTCATAGATGCTAACAGTCAAGTAAGTTTGGAGGTGAGCAGTTCCTCATTCAAAAGTGCTAATCAATATTAGGGACTCTGCTTGTCATAATCAGTAAAAGTAATTTTAACTTGAAAACAACAGCAACAACAACAAAACAACCAACCAAAGGGAAGAAAAATCTGCTTTTTTATCTTCAGATCTGGAACCGTCAGGAAGCCATTGTTACCATCAAAGTTCAATGATGTGTAACAGACTCATTGTTTTCCAGCTATTTAAGGCATTTCCTAATAAGGGATATAATATATACACATTGTATATAATGTTCAAAATGCTTTTCTAGTAACCGCTAACATCTGGACCACTGTCTTACTAATCTGTGTAGTCTCCAGCAGAATCTCATTGAAAATGACTCAGCAACAGTCATGAATAAATTACCTTGGCTACCATCTGCCTCAGAATTTCTCAAGTTTAACCCAAGCCCAAATAAAAGAATATGAAGGAGGGCAGGAGGAGGAAGAGCTGTAAGAGGAAGAGAGAGAGGAAGGACAAGGAACAGAGAGGAAAAGGAAAATCTCCAGCATTTAAAGTCATTATTTCAGAAAATTACTGTGGCAATGCTTGAAATTAAATAACATAAGCCTATGGATTTATCTCTAAATCAAATGTGTTTCCTTGGAGGATTTTGCTTTCCTTTCATGAAAAAACTTGGCTCATCATTCTGTCTACTAAAACTTGGGATGATGCTCTGGTTATTGGCCCTGAAATCCCAGCAAGATTCTTACAGCAGTGACATTTCTGAGAGAACAGGTCTTGAGAAGAAAGGCACAATGCCTTCTGGGAGGTTCTACAGGACCACCCATTTTTAGAAAATGATGAAAGGCAGATTATTGACCTATTTCCTTTTTATAAATATTGACTTTTTTCTATTTATGATATATCACATTAATCTGATTTCACAAGTACTGTTTGAAATGGAAGGTTGCTGCTTAATGCTATAACAACAGCAAATCCACAAGTGACTAACAGCAACCTGGAGGAGGCTTGTGTTTGTGTTTGCCACAGTGAGGGCTACCGTAGGAGTTCGGTGAATGTTGAATAACTAAGAGCCATGAAATCTTTAACCTGTCTGACTTAATCATTATTTTCCAGTCCTGCTGATCCCCTACACTTTTGCTACTCAAAGTGTGGTCCTTGTCATCACTTGAAGGCTTGTTAAAGATACGACATCTCAGGACCTACTACTGAACGACTGCAGTGAATCTGCTTTTTAACAAGATCCCTGGGTAATTCCTGTGCAAGACACTGCTCTCTGTAGCCAATTCCTTTATTAAAACGGCCAGACTCTGTTTTCTAAAGCTTTGCTCTGAGTATTTTTCCTAGCTTTATCTCGGTTCTGCTAAGATCCTTATTTGAAAAGGGCTGAGAGAATTTGTTTATATTCGCAGCCAACAGGCAAAAGAATGTAGACCCCTGCTTGCACAGGTCTCTGCTATCCTTTGGTAAGGGCATCCTCACCTAGGGTTATGTCAGCCTGATCATCCCTAACACAAAACACAATGGTCTAACATGTAGAATATAGTTATGTTTATTTGAAGTTTCTGATTCACATTGTAGTAAAATCAATCAATAATATTACAATGAACTAATTCGATTAAGGCTGTCAGAAAAA
Organism: Arvicola amphibius; assembly: GCF_903992535.2. Taxonomy (NCBI): domain Eukaryota; kingdom Metazoa; phylum Chordata; class Mammalia; order Rodentia; family Cricetidae; genus Arvicola; species Arvicola amphibius. The sequence continues at coordinate 43,095,774 of NC_052056.1, forward strand.
CCACTTTAAAACTTGATTTGCATATTTTGTCAGCGTGAAAGATGATTTTGATTATTTCTCAATGGTATCTTATGTCATATATAACATCTTTGGAAGGGAAATGTTTCTCTCATGTACAGGTTTTTGGATTTCATGGAACTAACTAAATATTTAGAGTTCTGATGATTATAGTATCAATATTACTATACTTGTTATTTTTAATAGAATAATCTCAATATATTTGAGTTGATCACATTGAACATCTATAAAAAGGGTATAGTGATTTAATAACAACTCCTCCTTTCTCCCTAAAACAGAACCAACTACTTGGACTCTCAGAATGTAGGATTTTCAAAAGATCTTTTTATTCTGCTATAATTAAGAAAGAAATCTCAAGAAAAGATTCTTTTGGATTAGGGAGTGGCCTAAATAAAATGTTGCTTTAAAAGATAGAGGCAAAGGAGGAAGAGGAGGAGGAGGAGGAGAACAACAACGAAGAGGAGGGCAGACAGACACTCATGGAAAAGAAGCAGAGCTTGGAAGAATGCATTCATCAGAACTGAAGGAATACCACGGATTAACAGTTACTTCTAGAATCTTACAGATGTAGAAAAGGTTTTTCCTTAGGACTTTCAGAGCCTTGTCAATAACTTTAATTTTGGATTTCCATCATCAGGACCTTTGTAAAATTTCTGTTGATTAGGCAACTAAGTTTTTGGTCATTTGTTATGAATACTCCCAAGAAACAAGTTAGCAAATCTGTGTTTTGATCATAAAATCCTATTCTTACTTCATAGGTAGTCTTCTACTATGAAGGACATACAAAGAGGCATATGAAGGACACACAAACACATGCATACATATATACACAAACATACCAATTAAAATATCATAAAAGCAGGTAAATGAACAAGATGAGATTATCTACCAAAAACTGAAGGTTGTCAGAAAAGAGAAAAAAATACAAAATAAGATATTGAAGCAACCTTTGAAACTATAAGGACATAAGTTTAAGAGAATCAAAGACCTATAACAATTGTGCTTCTAAGATGCCACAACCTTTGTTTTATGACATTTTTGATACTCAAAGGTGATAGGTTTAATTCAACAATACAGTCCAACCCAGGGTCTTTGCAGTGCTAGAGTCCTTACACTTTGTTATCTCACTTGAAAGCACACTCTCACCTCTAAGAACAATCTATACTATTCTGCTACAGCCAAAGTGAGGGTAAGGGAATGTTTACTGGTCTGGTTGAATCAGAGACTGTAAATTGTTCTTCACATGCCCTATTCTCTTTCCCAAAGCTTCATGTCCAGAGGTACAAAATTGATATATATGTGTGCAAGAAATGGGTAGTTTAAAAATAGTTTTCTTCATCTGTGCCATTAATGTGGGTCTTCCCATCATGTAACCCCACAAATCAGTACCCAAATTCAATGACAAACTTTTTGAAAAACATAACTCATTAAGCTTTAGTGTTCCTCATGACAAGGACCTTGCTTATGTAAGGCTATCAAACACCAATATTGACTCTCTAGGACATTTTTAAGGCTATCTATATTACAATAAAGTCACTTTATTAGTTTCATCAATCAATAGAGTGCACATTTCACCCTGAAATCAGTCTGCCTAAGCCTGTAGACTGGGGAAGGATGAGAAATTATAGGATGCATTATCTTCAATCTCATCTGAAGCTTCCTAAATGAAACACCAGACAAACACAGTTTATTGCTTATAAAATAAATGAAAGAGGTGCTGCTAATGTAATAATGAAAGACCCAGCTACTGGTTGCTTTTTCTATCTTGACAGAGAGTTGGTGGTCAGCCAGCATAGTGATTCCTGGTTTCCATAGCTAAAGACACAATGCATCTGTCACTTGACCAAGATGAATGTGCTGGCCAGCTTGTAGCTGAGACCCAAACTGCTGGTTTCTATCGTCTGTGACATGGCATGTGATCCCATCATTCACTGGGTGAGGGAAATACTATCCCACAGTGATTAAACAGTTCAACCCCAAGTCAGACCAAGTTAGGTTCAAATCCCACCTGACTTCTTTGAGCTGAGATTTCTCAACTGTACAACGAAAGACTAAAATCTTTTCATGGATTTGAAAAATTGGCATGGACGATGCCTTAGATACAATACATACTTCATGACTGCTCGCTTGAAAATATTACTAATAATGAATTTTCATTTCTAGTGGCATGTATATGACTGGCTGATATCTGAAGCTAAACAGAGGCTGAAGCTTGTCAGATTAAATGCATTGATTGAGCATTGATTAGATTGGAAACTTCCCTCAGCCACTAGAAGATGAGCTCTTCAGAAACAAATTTATTTTCTCCGAGTTTTAGTTGTCTAAGCTATAAATGGTTATCAATATAAAAACATCACCCCCTCAAAGATGTTATATAGATGAAATGAAAACATCACATTGGTAATGTATATTTTCAGTGCTTTTTATATGGCTATAGTGCCTCAGAACCATAAATAGTGTATCAACAAGCACTCTTCCAGAGTTATTGAGAACCCAGCCAATATTCAGCAGTAACTATCAATAGGTATGCCCAGAATAATCATTTCATAGAGTTTATACATTAACTCTGCAAATGTCTGTTGAGTCCCTTCTCTGGTGTCACCTAAGAATGCTGTGAAGAACAAGGGCAACAGGTTCAGTCTTAGGAACAAGATGAGGAATAGGCACCCGCCTTCTGCTTTCAAATGATAAAAGAACTAAAGCAGGGTCATATAGGAATGATTATGAATAAGCAAGACTCTGATGCCATCTCAACCTAGAAAGACCAAGAAATGTAAATATAAAGAGAATGGATGACAAGTCACCGTGACAAAGGAATGTGCTGTGCCAAAGCTCAGAGAGAGACAGGAGCCGCATAAAATGGTCAGGGTATTGTGTCTGGGGGCTAATGAGGAAGGAATAGATTGACAGAAAATAGGGTTTGAGAGTCAGTCAGGACAGGATCATGCAAGAATTTTATGGAAGAGGTTAAGAGCTTACATTTTGTACTAAACACATGGCACAGTGTTAGATGAAGTGGAGACTTGGTAGTTAACGGGTTTTTTATGATTTGATTTTCCTTTATTAAACAATTATTCTGGCTTCTGTACAGGAAAGGTTGCTTATAGTTTATAGTGAGTTACATAAATCTGCACCAGTGAGGGCAAGGAAAATGAGAGCACTGAGTACCACGGGATATATTTTGAAATACAGTATGCTGATGTTTCCAAAATAAATAGTTTTCAAAAAGAAAAAATCAAGGCTGTCTTGAAATAGTTTCTTTAAGAAAATGCTGGCCTTCAGCAATACAGTCTTACTCTTCGAGTTCTGCGAGGCAATCAAGGGCAATGGTCTGTATTATTTTGGGGGTCACTGGAACTCATCTGATCAACCACTCAAAGGGTGGTTTTCTGTGTTTGGCATTTGGGTTTTTCTTTTAAATAACCTATGTGGTTGGCGTGAGCATTGTCACCCTTGTGTTATGAATCTATTTCAACTTTGTCTAGCTCACTGCTCATGTATACACACATATGTAATTTTAAGTCAGCTTATAAATTAATATATTCCTATATGTCTTTTAAAATATCCTGAGCGCTATAGCTCTTTCTTCCCTCCGTCTTGCTCTGTGTCACCATGCCCTGCAATTGCAATCCTTATCTGGAAGTCTTTGCACTGAAAATTAGGACTCATGGTACAGGAAGGTACTATACAAGTTACTAAGGATGAAAATGAAAAAAAAAATAGTCCTATACTCTGTAAAACCTGTGAACCAGAATAACAACCAGACCAGCAAGAGATCCCCAGTGGTGCAATAGTGGTACTTTTATTGGGAGTAACCAATAACTTCCTAATTGGACCTATGTCCTGCTCAATAAGAGATAATTCATTCCTGTTACTGTAATCCTTGCTAACTACCCTCCCCTGGAGAGGTCATAGACCTTAGACGAGAACTTAATACTGCTAGTTTCCTAAACCAATATAGTTTCTCTCGTCTATTTATCCTTATACCCACAGTTAAATTTTGCTTTCTCTAATCATCCAAGAAGCTTCTTTTCATAGCAATTACAGAATATTACAGAGATCCCACACTGGTCAAATACAGAGAATAAGTAACTGTGTTTTGCCCAACCCTAATTGCCATACCTATGATTCAACCCCACATCTCAGGTTCAAAGACAGTAGCTGGAAAAAGAAGGGCAGAATGATTGTGAGAGTAAAAAAACCCAGGGCATCTTATGTGAAATAGATACCCACAGATACAATGTGTAAGAAAGACTGAGACGCTTACATTTGAAACAGATACTAATTGTATTTTTATTTACCTTGAAACAAGCCATTCAAATTAGTCTTAATATTTTATTCTAGGTAGTGTTCTGACTTGTTTGACTGTGTTCTGGCTCATTTCACAGCTTAGTCATCCTACTGATGCTTTTCAAAACTTCTAAGAAACAGAAACAATTTATAAGTTAATAAAAGGATAGAAAGGCTCTAATTGGGCGGAGAGCTCACCTTGGATACCATGTGTTGGACTTCATCATTTGATAGAAACATGCTCTAAATTCATTCAACAATACTATTGTAAGCAAAATCTAAATTCCAGGAAAACTAGGGTTTTCACTATTCTAATCAAGGTATATAATGGACCCCTAAAATAATTTTAGCTATGTTTTTTAAAACATAGTTAATTAATAGGTAGGTATGATTTCCTGAATTTGTATAAGGAAGTATTCTCACGGAATTTGAGACCGCTATCCAGTGTAATACAGTGATTCTCAGCCATTCTAAATGCTGCAACACTTTAATACAATTCCTCATGTTGAGGTGACCCCCCCCATCCATAAAATTATTTTAGTTGCTATTTCAGAACTGTAATTTTTCTACTCTTTTGAATCACAATATAAATCGTTTTAGAGATAGACGTTTACCAAAGGGGTCACTACCCACGGGCTGAGAACCGCTGGTCTAATAAGTTGTGTAACTGAGCCAGCATTTGAATTCATCTTCTTCGTGCCTTCTAGCTGACCACACAGGGATACTTTTCAGACCTCCCCCTCTAAAACTTTTTCTTATGAAAATATCTGGACCTCATTTAGAGAAGGGGGCTCAGCTATGTCACCAACTCTGGTTTAATGATCTAAACATCTCTACTGCCAGGGACTCATTCAGTTTTAGCAAGCATTTCCTTACACTGCTTTTACAGCATCAAGAATGGCGTGGAGCCGATGCTATGGATGAGGGAAAAACAGATGGATAAGAACAGTTCACGCCCGTGTAGGTGAATACAATAGAGTAATTTGAAAGATGTAATTTGGAAGATATATACCCTAAGGCTAACATAGAAGCCATTTACTGAACCATACTATAACAACAATAGTCTGTTGAATTTGTTTTAACGTGTTCTGGTTAGTTCCAGTTGATGCAAGTTTGGGTAATCTGGGAAGAATAAAACTCAATTGAAGAAATGTGTTCATCGTATTGGCCTATAGGCAAATCTGTCAGACATTTTCTTGATTAATGTTCGATGTGAGAGGGTCCAAACCAGTGTAGGTCATACCACCCCCTGAGCAGGTAGTTCTGTGCTTTATAAGAAAATGGGCAAGCCAGTAATCAGTGTTTCTTCATGTCCTTTGCTTCATTTCTTGTCTCCGGGTTTCTGCCAAGAGTTCCTGCCCAGACTTGCCTTCATGATGTACTACAAGCTATAAAATCAAATTAATCCCTTTTCTCCACAAGATGCTTTTGGTCATGTTGTTTATCAAAACAATAGATATCAGATAGGATGTAATAAAAGAATTAAAAAGAAATGAAAGGGATTAAATGAACATAGGAGGTGTGAAATATAAAACAAATGGGAAAGAAAACAGTAAAGGGAAATTTGTAGAGAAATGAATCCAACATTATGAAGAAACTTGAAGGATTTCATTCATAAAAAAATTATAAGAAGCGTATCATGTGCTGGAAGATCATTTACTTTATTTGTGTTGAGGCAGTGAGAGTCCTTCCTTTCTAAACTACTGTGTCAGAGTTTAAGTAGCCCATCATATATTTAGCATGGAGGTAAAGAGAAGCTGGCATATTATTTCCCTTCATCCCTGATCCTTCTTGCTAAGCAGTTCTGGTTGAAGCATGAAAGAGCTGAGTGCTCCCTATGAGAAAGGGCATGTGCTACCTAGTTAAAGATGCTCACCTTCAAAGTCCCCAAAGAATATTTATTTAGAGCCAGTTCCAACAATTTTTGGAGTGGAAAATTAGGAAGTTTATTGGTTCATATTAATGAAGAATAGAGTGGAGGCTGTGTTCAATGTGAAGATGACAGTTTTACCTGCATTCATTGCTTTTCTATTGACTCTTATTCCTAGGATATTCCTCATATATATATGTATTTCAAATATACTACTTTGCTGCTGCAGCACAAGACTGTGTATATTCAGGTATTTTGATCCCTTTGCGGAAAAATAAGCATCCCTTTCTCAAAAGTCAGGGAAAGATTCAAATCATACTGTATTACTTCAATATTTGTGATTGGGTTTCCTGTTTGTCTCTGAACACTTACATCATGCACAGTTTAGCTCAGTTGTGAGACTAATTCTTGCAGTGACAATGGATTATTAGAAATCTGTAAAGTCTGAAATTAAGAAGGGTATTGCTGTTTAAATGGACACAGATAACTCTACATTAATGAATCCTGAATGGCTGACAAGTAACAAGGAACACACGTTCATCACAAGACTGAATTTTAAGAAGTAGAGGATTCGAAGAATTTAGAAAGAGAGAAGGAAAAAGAAAAGAAAGTATGTATATATAAACATAATTTATACCCAAATACATATTTAGAACTTCATATGATGTTCTATAGTTAGTATGGGAAGGACCTCTAACTATAAATAAAACTACTTTGTGTGATTCATTGAATTTATATTCAGAAGATCCTTTAAAAGGACAGCAAGAACAACATGTAAGACTAAATAGAATTTACTTTTTAGTCCCAACATTATTGCTAAAGAGATGTCTCTGTTCAAATTATATTCTGACATACCCGCTAACTGAACAAAACTCACAGGGCTCTCTCCTTTTGTCTCTGGGGCCATTGTCATTATAATGGCACCATTTCTATTCCATGTTTTTCTATTAACCGTTTATTTATTTCAACCATTTATTGAGAACCTGATCTCTATTTTGAAAAATTAAGATGATACAAGAAATTTTGTTACCAACAGCTGTGCAGGTATGTTGCGATTTAATCAACTTCATTTATCCATTAACATGCTTACAAGCTTTGTGCTGCTATTCTCAGTCCTCTACAGCTACTAAGACTCTTGATTCGTTGTCTGGCCTTAGCGAGGGTTCCAGGAAATTTACAAGGGAGGAAAGTGATGATGGATAAGGGAAAGCAATGGCAGATATATGGAGTTGAAAGAAAAGAGAAAGTTAGCTAGGCAGCGCAGCCATGAAATGGGCTAGAAAGCAGTTTTCAGCACAATTACCCAGAGCATTTGTCTCCTTAAAATATTGTCCTTGAAACTACCGAACATGTTCCCTGTATGCTTGAGAAAGCTAAAGGTCTTTATGTTTGGACTCTGCTATAAAAGAATATTGGCTGGTGTTTTTGGAATTGGCATCTAGAATACAATGCATATTGAAAGTAAGATTGGTAGCACAGCCTCGGTCACTCTCTAGAGGAACACAGAGAATGAATAGTTCAGTGAATTTCATAAGGCCTTAGTTTCTGAGAGCTGACCTTCAGAAGTAGATGGCATGTCCCAGAAGGACTAAACACATCACAAGGTCATTCAGGTAAGATAAGTAGCATTTCCTTGGAATCATTTTGTTCTCTACTGTGCACATACCCACCTGGCATCCATCTTTCCAATGAGCATGCAAAACGACGTAACTTGTGTATGGATGCTGGAAGCAGCCTCTATCCCAGCAACAGCACATCTTGCTAACAGGATTAAAGGGAAAGGGATGTTGGTTTCCTTTGGAGAAATTGCTTTTCTACTGGGTCCTTGCCAAAGGTCACACTGACAATGCTATGCAGTAATCTAGGCCAAACCCTTCACATACTGCTGTGTGTTTTGTGACCAGAGTTCTTTTTTGTAAATAAAATCTAATATAGCAAAGACCTCCCTACTTACCTTGGGAGAGGAGGATGCTATTTACCCAAGGTAGAGAATTGGCAGTATATTATCAGAGGGTATTTTCTGAGCAAATATTTAATCAGAACCTCTCATATTTGTCTTCTTCAGACTGAAGGTGTTCTATGGAGTGCACTGCAATACCACTCTTGTGAGCATGATTTACAAAGAGCTTTGGCACAAGCTGCTGTCCATGTAAAATGATGTTCAGTGTGTCTAATTGTATGTGTGCTGAGTCTGATATCTAAGAGTCCTTCAGCATAGTACAGGATATGTTTTCATCATTACTCCTCACTGCCATATATTAAGATCCATGAATTCGCATTTCTTTATATTTTTCAGAATAGCGTAGATCAACATAAATATAGTAATATGGCTTTACCAGCTTTTGCTATAGCATGTACATCAATGAACCCACCAAATCCAATCTACTTCTGACCACATTTTTCAGCAGCCTGAACATTTATATTTGACAAATACCTAGGATGCTGTCATATTGCTGCGAGGCTTTTAGTTAGCTTCAATGACATATAAATGGCATTGAGTAGAAATATTAGTGACATGCTTTAATGTTCTTTTTCTTTACAAAATGGAAGTGAGAAGTAAAGATCTCCCTTTGTATTGTGTTCTTCTGTTACCTTTTTGCCTTAGTTGAAAAAGGATATTGTCAGTTCTTTTTTATGCTTACATATAAAACAGTGGGAAAAGTATGTTAAAAAGTTCCAAAGATGGAGAAGACAAAAATCATGACAATGTTATTGCTCTTTTAATAACTTGTTTTGTTCATTATATCATGTAATACCTATCAAAAAAACAAACACTGATTCCTGGGCATGATAGCTTTTACTCTGAGATGAATCAATCAATTAGCAGTAGGAGTCAAGCTCTGACCTGCTGGCCGAGGTAAGGGATGTCTATGAACAGTTGGTGTTTGTTACGGGGTGGGGAGTCACTTGGCCTGTGGAATGGGGAGAGGTATGTGTTTGTACACTAAGAGTAAAGGGGGAAATAGGTTGCAATTTTCAGAAATATCATGGAATGAAGAAAATGGATGGTTGTTGGAGTCAGAAATATGAATATTGGAATCTGACTTTAATGTACCCATGTGAAACTGGTCATATTCTCTAAATCTCTTCCTTGTTCCCTTAGAAGAAACAAAACTAGATCTTAAAGGAGGATTGAATTTCGGATGTATTCAATCAGTAACATGGTTTTTAACTCCCTTATTATCTTTCAACAATTGTGTCCTCACTCAGACGCATCAAAATGTTCCTGAAATGTTGGCTATATAAATGAGGCAAGAATGTGTAAAAGGAGCGATGGCCCTGCTTTTCGTCCCTACAGGCTCCCAGCCACCTGGCTAGCTTATGCCTCGAAATAACAACACACAAATTGTATTCATTTAAACACTGCTTGGCCCATTGGTTTCAGCTTCTTATTGGCTAATTCTTACATCTTGCTTTAACCCATATTAAGTAATCTATGTAGCACCAGGAGATGGTGGCTTACCAAGAAAGATCTTAACCTGAATCTGTCTCAGAGAGGAGAGTCATGGCGACTGCCTGAGACGTCTGCCTGACTCTGCTTTCTTTCTCCCACAATTCTGTTCTGTCTACTCTGCCTACCTAATTTTCTGTCTTATAAAAGGGCCAAGGCAGTTTCTTTATTAAGCAATGAAAGTAACACATACACAGATGACCCTTCTCCATCAAGAATGGCAGACAATGTTACCAGGGATTCAATTGAAATGAGATAAACTACAAACTAGAATCCCATTGGTTTGCCCAGCTTGGACAGTGGGATAAAACTAATACTTGGATAACACAACAAATATTTAGCAGTGAAGATGAAGAAATCAGAGATGCAAAGAAGTGTGATGAATAAAGCTAAGTTTTAAAAATATTTTAGAGTAAGAGTATCTTGCTTAAAATTAAATAAATTTTCAGAATGAGTAAAAGCAAAAGTATATAAATGTTCCATTAGAAAACCACTTCTATACCTCCATCGTGAAAAAAGAACATCAAAAGTGCATGCTAATCTGGGTCTCATGAGCCAATCTTTCTGCAAGAAAATTTACAAATACTTAAATAATAAGGAATGACAGAAAGAGAGAGAGAGAGAGAGAGAGAGAGAGAGAGAGAGAGCATTTACTAATCAGAGTTTTGTTTCTAGAGATGTTTAATTCCACTGAAAGAGAAGGTATATTTAAAATGAACTTTCTTTCTCAGCTTTTACTTTTAAATGTGAGGGGTTTTTTGGTGCCTGTGAATTTGCACATTGTCTTGAAAATGATGAAAAACTCGTAAATGTAACCTGATAGTACTAATGTGGCTCTGCATTGTCTTCTTTTCTCCTGCCTTCTTCTCACGTGTTGGGCATTCCTTTACTTGACTCAACATGCCTTTACTCCGTGAGCAAAGGGTGCTAGGAAGATATTGCTGTCGGAATGAAGTGACATGCATCAGAATGCCGCAAAGAGTGAATCTACTTCTGTCCATCAAGGCATGCATGTGCCACAGGATGTAGTTAACCACAGAGTTCTTTTTCAAAAATGACAACTCACCTTGAAAGTTAACATATAAACCAAATTTGTCCAGTGTCCAAACAAGACCTTTCATCTGGAAAATTAGACAATAAAGCTCTATACATTTCAGCGAAGGACCCTATATCATTTGGGGTTCTGCTCATAAGTAACCTACTATGGGACAATGGTCTGTACCCTGTCACTTATATTTTAAATAAATGTCAATTGGCCAGTAGCTAGGCAGGAAGTATAGGCAGGGTGACCAGGTAGAAAGTAGAGGTGGGGCAACAAGAATTCTGGGAAGAGGGAAGCACATTCTGTGGTTGTGAACCAGCCAAAGACGAAGCAAGATGTGACTGCCTCGCTGAATAAGGTACCGAGCTACATGGCTAACAGAGACAAGAATTATGAGCTAATGTAAGTTATAAGAATTATTAATAAGAAGCCTGAGCTACTGGGCCAATCCATTTATGATTAATGTGTGATTCTTTGGGACTTAACGACTGCGGAATCCTCTGTCAACAGTAACCCACTGTTAATGAATCTAGACTTCTGAGAAACTGGCAGAAGTAAATGATTAAGATCAAAGCCAGAATTTCTATTCTAGATTCCTGTTTTGCAAAATGTTTTAAATATTGAAGCAAAAAAGCAACTTAGGAACCAGACAAATACCATGTACATATAATATTGATATAAGAATGTTTACCTCAAAGCCCTAGCTAGATGATTAAGCCCTTATGGAACAAAACTTCTACTCATATCTCTAATTACCAAGTATAGTGCCTGACTCTGGCCAGTATGTTAAATAAACATAAACCAACAACATAACCAATGGAATTATTTTCTATTACCCATTGGACCAGGAACCAATCTCTCTTTTCAAAAGACATTTGGCAGGGAACCTGCTTGGCCATGACAAACTGATAGTGCTTTTGAGAAGAACTTGTCTTAGATAACCTTAACTCTCCCTAGAAAGTTATATTCTAGCCGGTCCAGTTGACTCTGTCTCATATGTAAGTAGCTGAGATTCAAGTTGAGTTTACATATTGTTGAACAAGCCTGGGTTCCTAATGTGTGTGCCATAAGTTTGAACTTGACCATTTCTGTCCTGATTTTTCTTTTTCTTGTAAACAAAAGTTTAGAAATTTTGGATCAATATATTTGAAGGCCAAAATGCATGCTGTAAACTCCTAAAGGGATTAAAAAAAATCTCTGCTTCATCATTGAGAAAGGGAAAAGACCACTGCCGCCCAAAGTCTATGAAATGTCACAGCATGGCAATAGAGACACAACATTCAGATTCCAATGTCCACTTCTTCTCTGTACCTATATAGCCCTTAGGGGAAGAGTGTAGATTGTGCCATGAAAAACCAATGAACTCGGGTATAATCATAGATCTAATTCCCTGATCTTACTGCTTTTCTACTTAGTAAATGTAAGCATTTCCTGGTTTTCATTATTTTTTTAAAAAATGCCACCAAATACATTCTTTTCTTCTCTCCATTCGTTTATTGAACCGCCCTTGTTTATACAGTCCATTGTGAGCAGCAGTTAGAAACTGAGCTCATGGGAAAACTAGCAGCTAGCGTATAAAGTGTCTGTCCATTGTTTCGTTGTTTCTTCAGCTGAAGTAGGACAATACACAAAGGTGATCCACCGAAAATGAATTTATGCTGATCTTATAGCTGTTAGGTTGGGGGACATCAAGGACAAAGTTTGGAAGGATGTTAAAAAGGAAAGAAAGAAAAGACGGGGAAAAGACTAGTAAGGAAGGAGAACTCTTAACTAGAAGAGTAGATTATAAGAAATGAATACAGATCCCAAAGAGTAAAGGGCAGCTGAAAAAAAAAGAAAAGAAAAAGTGGTATAGAGAAATATTATGAGAACTTGAGGAAGAAAAGGCAAATGCATACCCTTAAATCTGCTCTCTCTTTATTAATGTTAGGGAAAAGAAAATATTAATAGCTGACCCCTTACTTTCTTTTTGTCAAAACTTTATTAAATGGTGATAGTCTGGAGATGACTTTAGATGTAGAAATGAGTTTGCAACTGTCAGACAATCTTTAACAGAGGCTGGGATACCAGACACATTGGGAACGTCAAGCTGACTCAGAGGTCACTAGTAAGTTAAAGACATTGAAGGGAAGCCACAGGGAGGGGATTTTTTTCCTAAGCCATCTTTCTTCCAAATCCCAGGTTTTTGCACCCTTCTAGATACTGCTGTCTAATTTGTCAGCCCCAAGTCAAAAGCCAGTTTATAATCTTATAAGCAAGATTATGGAATAGGGTTGTTAAACGAAAACAAGAACCTTTGAAAGTATAATACAATTGTTTCTTATCAGTCTAATTATAACCCAGCCATGCTTGCTTCATTGGATATATATGCATGACAAAATTCATTCCTGTACGGGTCAGTGACTGCCATTAACAGTTTCATACATCCAGTTAAGAAATTTGGGTCTTATGCCCATGTTCTCTGCAGTGTAAAATGTACTAAAGAATGTTTTCTCATATCTTTGTATTTTCATCTTGTTCTTTTAAACCTCTCTTGGCCTGAAATATGTTCTCAACTGTAATTTACTCTTATTAATATGGTGGGTGGTAGAAATAAGTCGGTAGGATACCTCCAAAGTTATTTACATTTCAATGAATTTAAAATTCTTAAATGCTAAGGAAACATACTTAGATTTAGTTTCTTCCAATTGATTTAATGCAAGTAAGCTTTGCATAATTTGAAATAAAGACCACATATTGCATAATTTCCCAATGGCTGGATCACTCAAAACCTAATGTGATGACATAGCATGCATCTTAAAAAAGTCTGAAGTCTTCACAGCATGCAGACATTTTCATGAGTGAGATGCAACACTTTTTGGTTCTGTGAGGATATGGGTGTAGTAGGACCTCTGTTCAAATGGAAAGAGTTTGAATGAATAAAGGTTTACATTTTTGAGAATATTTCTGCAGCTCAGAGATGCATTTCACAAATTTATGCATACATGGACAGTGCGAAAGAGTCCATTGTGCCTACTCGACAAGAAAATTGGTTTATCTTATTTTTGAGATTATAACTACATCGTCCATTTCCTTCCCCTAAATCCTACTTTCTCTCTTTCAAATTCACAGACTCTGTTTCCCCAATTGTTAGCACATGCATTTATGCACTGACTTTAATTAGACATTTTTAAAAACCCTCATATTTTTTGATCTTATATGTAACAGGTTCACCTCGTTAAATGGTGAGGAAGACCTTGCTCCAAAGCTGCATTCTCAAAACTTGTTAGTTATCTGATTATGTGTTAGTGGTGAGGAAAGCAAACAGTATTTGGTTCTGAAACTATCTTCTTGTATTTCTCTAGAAGATTTACTTCTATAAATCATACCTCATTTCATTTGGAATCCAAAGAATGAGGTATCTGAGCATTTATTGCACAGTACTGAAGATAAAGAGTTTAGGCTCCATTCCAAGTATGAGTTGCATAAATTGAATTTCTATCTACTATATTAACAAAACTTTAAAGTAGATAGTGATTTTTTTAAAGATTTTCCTTGCTACCTGTCTTTATTGAGAATTTCACACAATCATACATTATGTTTGCATAACATTCACATGCATAGACCACCCAAGCATTACAGGTTATTGCCATAGCTCATGGCTGCCCTCTAGTATTTGATGACTCTCTTGCTGAAGACACCACATACCTGAATCATAGCATATAGAGAAATAAAGCTGATATAGACCTATAAGATTTATACCTCGTGGCTAGCTAATGTAATTCCAGATGGTCCTATTTATGCTATTGGGAAAGAAAAATACTCAATAATCATACCAAGCTGTGAACCCTTCAAGCTACACTGGGGACTAGACTGGTATGAAGAGTCAACTGATACACTAGTTACAGAGATTTCTTTCCCCCTCTAATGTTTAACTACATCTGACTTAGTATAAATACATACTTAAAACAGAGAACATTATCCTATTTTAAATAAAAATAAAATTCAATGGCATTAAAGTGCTTGCCTATGTGCAAGGTCCTGGATTCAATATTCACAATTTTTATAAAACCATGATCTAAGAGAATAGGGAGAATAAATAAATGAAGATGTAAGCTCCTTTGCTCCACAATCATGTGCTCTAATCCCATGCAACTGTAATCAAAATTAAACACTTTAAACAAAATTAGTTGTTTTCATTATAGTGTTTTATGACAGTAATAGGAAAAAATACTATAGAAGATGATACCAGGGAGTAGGATATTTCTGTGAGAAACCAGATCATACTGTCTTTTAGGAGTTATGTAGAAGACTTTTAGACATTGTACGATGAAAGCAGTTGAATATTATAAGTGGGGCTTATTGGGCCATCTTAGTAGGATCCTGGAAAACAGCAGAGTAAAGACTATGTAAACTGTAAAGGCACAAATGAAGAGGTTTCAGAGGTGAATTTGAAATTATTCCTTTGGTACTTTGACAAAGTATGTGGTTGCTTACTGCTCTTGTCCTAAGAATATGGCACTATGAGACAAAATTTATCAGTAATGGGTAATTTCCTTCATAGAGGAAATTTCAAGAGTGTCTAACATTGATTCTTTTGGGTAGTTATTAGCAGTCATTCTTATACCTGTCTACAATGAAAAAAGGGCATGTGACATAAAAAGAAATAAAATCACACAGCTAAAAGCAAAACAGAATGCCAGGAAATTAGAGCCAAGGTTTTGTTGAGAGAGATGATAAGATTAAAGAGAGATCAGATCTGAAACAGAAATAAAGAGAAGGGTTTCCACAGGGACAAGACCCACTCTAGCTAAGCTTCCAACTTGTAAAAAGAAAAAGCCCGTGGAATTTTCTGTGGCTAAAAGGCAACAACAACAATATCAAAGCTGCTATGACTATGATTCAAGAGTGCTAGGATGCACCCAAAGTTGATAGACAAACTTGGCAGTATCATCCATATGGCTCTGGCTTTTAGGGTCACAAAGGATACATGAGTAAAGGGTTGTAGCATCTACTCCCATGGTTTAGGAGAGTCACTGAGGCCTGGTGTAAGACAGGAGCATGGAAACATGGAAAGTCCATTACATGAGGCTGGATTGTGTTGGATACTCCAAGATGTTGGAAATGCCAGATTCATGAGACATCTGAAAAAAAGAGCTGCAAACACAGAATGAAAACAGCTCAGGAGGAAAAAGTACGTTGCAGGCAGCAGTGCTGGAATGGTGTGGCCATCTAAGCCCTCTGACATCAGACACAGGGTTATAGGATTTAGAGTTTCCTTTCTGGGTTTCAGTCTTGCTTTAATCCAGTGACTCCTCGCTAGCCAATGTACATCAGAAATATGTGTTTTGCATTTTTACTTGAAAGGGTTTACAATTAAGAGATTACCTTGAGTGTCAGAAGAGACTTTGAACTATGGATCTGTAAACTGTATTAAGACTATATAAGACTATGGAAATTTTAAAGTTGGATTAAATGCATTTCGTGTTATGGTATGGCCATGAGCTTATGCATGGTAGGCAGTAAAATGTGGTTGTCTAAATGAGAATATCCCCCATTCCTTTATATATTTGATTACTTGGTCTCCAATTGGTAAATCTTTTCAAGGAAAATTGGGTTGTGTGGCCTTGTTGGAGGAGATGTGTTAATGGGAGCAACCTTTAATGTTTTGAAAGACCCATGGAATTCCCAAGATTCTTTCTCTTCCTTGTGGCTGTGGGTTAAGATGTGGGCTCTAGGTTGTTTCTTCACCCTGCTATCATGGACACTGAATTTCAGAAACAGGGAATGAGATTAAATGATTTATTTTAATAAATTGCATGGTGTTTTATCACAGCAATAGAAATGTAACCTAGGCACTTTTCCTTTGCTTGTTTTTCAAGACAGGGTTTCTCTGAGTGTAGCCCTGGCTGTCCTGTAACTCACTCTGTTGACCAGGATGGCACTGAACTCACGAAGCTACACATGCCTCTGCCTCCAGATTGCTGGGATTAAAGGTGTAATGAACCACCACCCAGCTACTTAGACACTTTTGATCTGGTGGTTTCCATTGTAGATACCAAGGAGATGTAGGAATTGAAGTTGAATGACCTTCCTTCAAGGCCCACAGTCAGTTAACACTTATTCTTCATCTCCATCTTTAAGATTTTTCTCCAGGACATAGCTATGCCTATTACTGTGATGTCAGAATGGTTGAAAACCTCACTGCAACAAACGTTGGTGTAAGGTATCTGGAATATATCTACTTGACATCTTTTGGTTGGTTACCAAAGTCATATATTACATCTATTTGTAGATGTTTCAGCCACTTCCATACAGACTTTTATATTGACTGGACTAGTATACATTTCTTTCAGAAGTGTCTGACATTCTCTTTTATCCACATCTCCAATATCTGTTACTACTATTTTCTTAATGACTGACATTCTTTCTGCAGTAAGATGGAATATCAAGTTAGTCACAGTTTGCATTTTTAAACTAGTGGCAATGAGCAATTTCCTATGATCATCAGTCAGTCATATTTCATCTTTTGAAAACATTCTGTACACTTCATTAGATAATGATTCACTGAGTTGTTTGATTTCTTGCAATTACAAAAAAAGACTTCTTTGTGTAATCTAGAACTTAATTCTTTGTCAGATGTGTACTGGAGAAATCCTTTCCACCATTTTACATAGTACTCTTCCTTCAATCTGCTCTTTCATTTGCTGTAAAGAAGCTTGAGTAGATGTCAAAGGGGAGCCAACAGGAGGGAAAAGGGGTGTGAAGATGTAGGGTAAAGACTGTGAGGAGGAGTAGGTTCAATATACAATATATACTTGTAAAATTCTTATAAAAAGAATTTTTAATTTCAAAAAATTAGAGTTTTCTTTTCTTGTGTCATGCATTGTCAAATGTATGAATTACATTCAGAACATATACAAAGGAAAGCTGCATCTCTTCCAAAAGAAGCAATTCAGCTGTAGCCCATGACTGAAGAACATCCAGGACAGGCTTTGCCTTAAACATCTCACTGAGATGTTGATCACTGGTGTCCAAAGAAGAAGACGGCTGACTCTACCCTGACTATAGATTGCTGTAACTGGGCAGAGGAGAAAAGGACAAGTTGCGATAATTTGTTACTCTTTTCTTCTTATGATTTTTCCATTAATATTACTTTTGAAAATTTCTATTCATAACTTTAAGAATAAAAGAACCATTTTGGGTTCTTGTAATTAGGAAGAATCTCAGGAAAAGTTGGTCTTTCTTGTTTCTCTTCAGTGCGTGTCACCTCTTGCTTATCTTTTCTCTTCCTTCACCTGTCTGGGTGACACTCTCTCAAGTCCACTAGACTTAACCCTCTGAGGACAGTGAGCAGCCCCTGCTCTTCTTCCACGTTTGCATCCCATGCTCAGTACTGTAGTGTGCATGCCCAGTGAAATACACCAGCAATCAAATGAGAGGGCTGAGCAGAAACAGAACTCCTGGGCCTCCTTTGGTTTCTTGTGCTTGGGACTCACTGCGTGAAACCACAAGTTTTACATGTATGTTACATCATAAAGATATTTATTCATTTATCATGCATCTACCCATTTTACTCAGTAAATATTTACATGTTGACCATGCAACATTCTGTCCTGGGGATGAGAAGCACCATTTTAGATAGAATCTTCAAAATCAGCGAGCTCATATGCCAAGAAGATGACAGAAAATTAAAAGCACCCATGAAATGTACTCACAAATGGTGATGATGATAAATATTGAGGCGCGATAAGCACCATATAAAAACATGAAAGGAGTTGCTGTCTTTTTCAGGCAGGAGGTCAGGAAAGACCTTGATAGGTGACATTTAGACTGAGATCTGGAAAAGAAAGGGAAGCAGCTGTGTAAAGATCAGAGGAGTGCTGAGAAAATAGATGCAAAGTACCTCCTTAAACAGTACTTGGTAATTACTGGGATCATTAACATTTGATTGTATAGCCTTTATTTGTGTGTATGTATGTAATTCTCTGTGTATGCATGGGTAAATGGGTTTTACTAGTATGTATATGGTCTTTTATTCAGCAATATATTTTAAATATCTTACCAGCTCACTAAACTTATTTTTACAATCCACATTTCAATGATGGAACAATAGTCTATTGAATGCAATGCTATCTGTCCTCTTTCCATACTTGCACCCTCATTTGTCTTATTTCTAGTAGTTTCGTGCCCTACTTCTGTTTCCAGACTGCACCTGGGAAGAAGCATAGTGAGACACGGAGAAGTGTGGTCTCTGCAGCTAGTCCGTCGGCCTTTTCTTTAACTCTTGCTAGCTAGTCATTACTTTTTAAGTGAATGGCTTAACCTATCTTGCTGAAATTTTGTCATCCTTATGATGGGCTTCGCTGCATTTTTGTTGGTAATTATACTGCCTAAAGAATCATGTCTATGACAGCTAACTTAATATGAGCTGCAGGGTTTCAAGTTCTGCAGAGTTCTGTGGTAGGTGAAAACCCTTTGGCAATTTTTTTCCCAAATGTGGAAGAAATTATTATTTCTTTTAAAAGCTCTGGGAAGTCAGGTGGTGGTGGCACATGGGATTAACCCAGCTCTTAGGAAGCAGAGGAAGGCAGATCTCCGTGAATTCAAGGCCAGCTTGGTCTACAGAGTAAGTTCCAGGGCAGCCAGGACTGTTACACAGAGAAGCCCTGTCTCAGAAAACAAACAAACAAACAAAAAACAAAACAAAGCAAAACCCTCTAGGAGCCAGCTCAGGGATAAACATATTTTCTTGACCTGAGAGGTTCGTGGTTTGCTGTTTGTGGAGTATTAGGAGAGTTGCAAACTCACTGCAAGCTCCAGCTTTGTACATTGATCTATGCTTGTTTTGTGTGCACTGAGACTTCAATAATGAGTACCACTCTACTATTTCAGATTCTAGCTTGAGGTTATGCAGTAGGCAAGTATTATTGGGTTAAAAGGTTCATGGAAATGCTACAGAGGTCAAGTAATGAGAAGAATGCACACAAATAAGACATGATTAATGTTTAAAAAAGTGAACATATTGCAACCTATTCAATTCTAGTCCAGTATACTGCCCTGGTGGATTGTTCTTATCCTGGGGTTCCAAAAATGAGGTTCATGATATCTGTCTTTCCACCTGAAACTATAGGGATTCTATGATCACAAGGTCATTTGTGGAGCATAGAATTAAAGGGCCTTAGCAAGAATATCTAAATGGGACCCAGCCCTGGTTTATGGTGATGACTTAATGCATTCATTAGACATATTTTGTTTTAGTCAGGGTTTATGGGGGAGTTTTAAGTTCTGTAATATTCATAAACCACTGAACACAAGTTCACATTTTGCACATGTATATGTTATAACTCTTTCTATTCAGAAAATAAACAGTATTTGCCATATTACCAAAGATATCTAGGAACCAAAGCATATGTGCTGCCCTTTAAAACCTGGGACATGGCTTCTGGGAGCTTGGCTTTATGGGCTGTCCTCACTTCAGGATCTGAAGCTTGATTCTCTAATGCAGTGGTTCTCACCCTGTGAGTCATGACCCCTTCTCAGGGGTCACCTAAGAAGACACAGTTATTTACATTATGATTCATAGTAGTAGCAAAATTGCAGTGATGAGGAGCTGTATTACATGGTTGCAGCGATAGGAAGGTTGAGAACCACTGCTCTAAGGCCTGCTGTAAGGAAAGAGTGGCAGAGCTCCTATGCTGTTGCTATGATTCATCTTCATCCTTCATTTTAGAGACTGGGTGTCACACCACTGTGAGAACTTCCCAGTCCTTCCTCCTCCCCTCCTGCCCTCCTGTCCTCCTACCCTTCTTTCCTTCTTCTCTCTTTCCCTTCCTTTCCTTTCTTCCTCTGATTTCTTATTTTTCCCCTCCTATAAGTCACAAAGCACAGCACACTGAGACTGAGATGTGTATTATATCTAACAGTACAAAATTCTTGGTCAGTCACAATTTTACTTCTAGTTCAGAGAGCAGATTGTACCCCACCCCCTCATTCGCCTCTGACTGAATGACTTCTTCTTCATTTGATCCCCTCAACATTCCTTATATTACTGTCTTAATCCATCTTTGAAATTCTTTAACAACATACGTCTATCCGTAGCACTCTGAGCTCACTGAGAAAATGTGTATGTCTCTTTATCTCTCCATCAGCAGCAGCTACATTTGTGGCTGAATAAATTTACATTATCTGAATTGCCTGATAAGACTATTACTGTAAGATTGTCCTTGAAAACATCATATGGAACATTGTATGGCTTCTTTTTGTAAACTGAAGAAATTGTCTTTTTAGCCTTAGTGACTTATGTAAATGAGTATGTCTTTATCTCTATGCTGACTGCTCAGAGCTATATTTATAAAATCCTTGCCATTAACTGTAGAAATCACGCCATATATTTTATATACTAATCTCAATATTTGTCCCATTTTATCCTTATGATGATTTTCCATTTCCTTGATTTCTTTGCATCTTTTAATAAATATTAATTGCATGCATAATTAAACTGTCTTTAAAAAGCTTAGTATAAATAACAGTATATAGTTTATATAAATACTTGCATGCATACATATCATCATGCAATGCTCCTTTGGGCCAGCCATTTCTGTATAGATGATCTTTTTTCCTTTTATTGTAAAATAGTTACTTTTCTCACATAATATGGACTTATAATGGTTTCCCCTTCTCTTCTCCCAGTTCCTCACCAGTACCTCCAATCAGGGTCCACCCCCTTTATCTCCCTCATTAGAAAATAAACAAAGGAATTGTATTATATTATTACACAATATGATACAGCAGAAACTAATATATTGGAGTTGAACAAGACAAACCAATGGAAGGAAAGAATACAAGAGAAGGCACAAGAATTAAAGACCCATTCATTTGCACACTCAGGAATCCCATGAAAACACTAAACTGGAAGCCATAATATATATTCAGAGGACCTGGGTGCAGATCTGTGCAGGCCCTGTACCTATTGCCTCAGTCTTGTGAGTTCATAAGAGCTTGGTTCATGTTGATTTAGAAGACCTTGTTCTCCTGGTGTTCTCCATTCCCTCTGGATTTTATACTCTTCCTGCCTCCTCTTCTGAGTGGTTCCCTGAGACTGGAAGCCAGGGATTTGATAGAGACCTCCCATTTAGGGATGATACATAGGTAATCTTATGACAAGAGAATATATATAAAACTAGATATAAGAATTAAAATATGATTAAGATTATGTCCCTCTCCAGTCAGAATAGATATTATCAAGGAAAAAAAAACAAGCTAATGTCTATGCAGGGAATAGGGACCTTATTTGTTGGTAAGAATGTTAATCAGTGTAGTCATCATGGAAATCAGCATGTTCCAAAGGAAAAAGGAAGGAGAGAAGGAAGGAAGGAAAGGAAGAAGGAAGGAAGGAAAGGAAGAAGGAAGGAAGGAAAGGAGGAAGGAAGGAAGGAAAGGAGGAAGGAAGGAAGGAAGGAAGGAAGGAAGGAAGGAAGGAAGGAAGGAAGGAAGGAAGGAAGGAAGGAGGGAGGGCAGGCAAGAAAGCAAACAAGAAAGGAAGAAAGTCCCTTTTGATTCAAGGGCACCACACCTGGGTAGACACACAGACGAATGTAAGTCAGCCTATACATACCTGCATACTCATGTTTTTGTATCATTATTGACATTAGCTAAGGCATATAATGAGCTTAATTATTCTTCAGTGAATGGATGGATAAAGAAATACTCATGTATACACAATGAGTTTGCTTTTTCAATTACAAAGCAGAACAATGCAGAAAATGAATGGAACCAGAGGTGAGCATGTTGTACAAAATAAAAGAGACTCAAACAATCATCGCATGTTTATTCTAATATGTGGAACACTGGAACAAAAAGACTAGTAGGAAAGAAAAGATCTGGGAAGAGAAAGAAGAAATAAAACAAGGTAATTGGTGTTGGGTGGATATTATCAAGGTACATGTACATATAAACTATTATAATTATTGTACACAATTAATACATGATATGAATGATTTAGATATATTTTTGACATTTTAGTGACTTCAAAGCTTTTCCATAAATCTTTACTTTAACATTAAATACTGTAAGTCAATAAAACAGAAACATATATTTGATATAATTGGTAATTGTTCTGCATTAAACCATCATGATTAACTATTTCCAATAAGGAAAATGTTTTCTTTTTTTTTCTTTTTTTAACAATTAAACTGATCCTATATAATATATATATATGTATATGTATAAGTATATGCATATATACATATATATCCCACTATCCACTATCTGTCTAAGTTCCTTTCCTATGGCTGTGAAGAGGCATCATGGCCTAAGCACTGTATAAAAGAACGCACTTAACTGGGGATTACTTATATTTCAGCAGGTGAGTCCGTGACCATCATGGCAGCGGGGAACATGGCATCAGGCAGGCAGGCATCGCACTGGAGCTGGAGCTGACAGCTTACATCTCATCGGGAATCTGGAGACAGTCAGGGTGACAGTGAGAGAGAGCTAGATAAAAAGAGCCAGAGAGATGACAGAGACAGGGACTGGACCTGGTATGGAATTTTGAAATCTCAAACCCACTCCTAGTGACACACCTCCTCCAACAAGACCACACCTCCTTCAACAAGGTTATACCTCTGACTCTTCCCCCAAACAGTTTTACTAACATGGGACCAAAGGTTCAATACATGAGCCTATGGGGGCAGGGAGGTCATTCTCATTCAAACTAGCACAATAGAATGCATACATACACATTCGTGGGTATTTTTTATAGCTGGTTGTAGACTAACATTTCATCCCATATCTTAATGATGCATTACCCTGAGAACCTAGTCCTTCTCTTCTCTGAAACAACTCAATCTTTAGCCATCCACACCTGATTTTGATATTATTATGCAAACAGTACTTTGAAATAGTAATGCAATATAAAATGGCATTTGCAACACAAGAAAATACTTTTCTATAGATACCTGACTTAGCATTTCAGAGTCTATGGTCTCGGTGTAAAGAGGGGGATAGGACTGGATGGAAAAGATGAGGGAACAGAATGATTGAGTTGGGGGAGGGATAGAGAAAGACAGAAAGGAAAGAGATATCTTGATACAGGACACCATTATAGGGTTAGGGAGAAATCTGGTGCTACGGAAACTCCCAGGAATCTATAAGGATGACCCCAGCTAAGACTCCTAGCAATCACGGAGAGGGTGCCTGAACTGGCCTTTCCCTATAATCAGATTAATGACTACCTGAATTGTCACCATAGAACCTTCATCCAGTAACTGATAGAAGCAGATACAGTGATCCACAACTAAGTACTGGGTTGAGCTCCTGGAATCCAGTCAAACAAAGGGAGAAGGGATTATATGAGCAAAGAGGTCAAGATTATGATGGGAAAACCCACAGAGACAGCTGACCTGAGCTAGTGGAAGCTCACCGACTTTGGACTGATAGCTGGGAAACCTGCATGAGACCTAAGTTGGCCTTATGAATGTAGGTGACAGTTCTCTGACTTTAGCAGTCTGTGGGGTTACTGACAGTGGTCTCAAGATTTGTCCCCAGTGCATGAGCTGGCATTTTAGAGCCAATTCCTTATGGAGGCATATCTTGCTCAGCCTCAATACAGAGTGGAGGGACTTGGTCCTACCTCAACTTGATATGCCAAACTTTTTGACTCCCCATGGGGGGCCTTACCATCTCTGAGGAGTGGGTAGGGGGTTGGGTTGGGGAGTAGGAGGAGGGGACGGAGGGGAACGGTGATTGGTATGTGAAATTAAAAAAAACTTTTAAATGAAATAACAGATAAGGGTAAATATCTGTATTACACATTTCCACATGCAAAACTGTAGCAAAAATATAACTTTAGGTTTATTATACTATGTGAAAAAATTACAGTCTGATCAGTAGTCGCAACTGCCAGAGATGCAAAGAACCTGTATTTTAAGAAGTCTCCAAAATATTTGAATGTACATAAAACTTTTGAAAAGCACTATTCTGCATGATTCTCTGGACGATAAATCCATTGTTATTGCTGAAAATACAAATATTATAATTGATGAAGTGTGGAAGTTGACTTTAATGAAAAAAATAAATAAATAAAAAGTTAAACTGAAGTGACAGTTTTATTTGAGTTCTGATTGGTATGACTCAAATAAAACTATTTCCTAGTTTTCTTGCTATGAAACCCAATGAGTACTCACCAATTCCTCCTTATAGATGAGTCTGGGGTGGGTAGAGGATGAGGAAGACTAAGGCTCAACTATAGCCCTGAGGAACTTTCTGAAAGGATGAAGAATCAACACACCTGCAATTTTGGTCCCCACAGACTTTACTCCAACGTCAATAAAAGGAGCCTGCTTCCTCTAAAATGAGCAGCATGGGGGAAAAACAGAGAGGATGGTGTAAAACAGTTTTGAAAGCTCCACACAGGTGCATGAGTGAAAGTCACTGGGCATGTGTAAAAAATGTGGACGTCAAAGTCAGGAGCAGAGATGCTGAGAAACAATGTGGCACTCTGTCTTCCTGCTTCACTCTCCTGGAAAAGGGCGGTTGTCGGAGGACTTCCCTTACATAGGTACTACAAAAAGGAAGTCTGATAACTTATATAAAAGTATTTTAGCGATGTCTGGAGTGGAAGGCACCCATTAAATACTGGGCTTTGTGAAAATAAACATACTAATGTTATGCATTCAATCTGAAGATATTAGCTTGTTCTAGGAAGCCACCATGGTCCCCAAATGCAAAGCACATTTACTATATGCCTCATCATTTTATGTCTGAGCTAGATTAAAAAATTCCATATAAAGTGCTTTCCAAAACCTACAAAACTTTCAAGCAGCTACAAAGAGATGAATAATAAGCAAAACAGTTCCTTCCAGTTCATAAAATACTATTGAAAAGCATCTACATTTGCAAGTTATCCTAGATACTGTGAGCTGAGACACTTGACTGTTAACCCAGTGGCATAAAATAAAATGAAAACATAATAAAACGTAGGGGACTCTGCATCCTGCTGACATAATAACTAAACTGAGCAGACAAGGAAGGCACATCTCGCAACTTTATGACCCACACAGAAGAATGATCCACAGTGTAGGCAAGCTTATTACAGTCTAAAATCTACCCAAGGGGTCCACTTTCGGGGATTTCATGGTGTGATTTATTTGGTGGGTATCACAAGATTATAAATGTTAAGAGAATTATTTTTAGTGTTTTATAAAAGCAAAGTTACTATTTCTCTTAACTATGTGAGTGTAAAGAGTGCTACTATTGCTTGCTTTAAGTGTCTGATTTTATTACATCTCAGAATTTTATTACACCCAAGGATCTCTGGTTTTCTAATAGCAGTCCCTACGGTACCAGGAAAAAGTGCTTTTCTGGAATGCGTATATTTTATGAAATAAGAGATAATATAATGAGGAAACCCTTGCTCAAAAGGAATTAATTTTTCCTTTTCTCTCTTGTTTCTTACAAAGGCACTGCCCTGGACTGTTCTGGGCATCACTCCCAGTCCATGCTTCCCAAAAGTAACCTGGCACAGAGGATTTTGTGATACACGGTGTTAAAAAAAAACAAAGGGGTCCAGACTGTTATACAAATGGCAATATCTAGGCCACAGCAATAAAAAGAGTGTTCAGGACTAAGCGATGCTTCCAAGAAAAGGAGGGGAGGGAGTCTGGGAAGCTAAGAGGCAGGGAAGCTTGGAACAAGGGTAGTAATGGGTTTGTTCTACTATGGGAGGATACTGGAGTTGTTCTGATATGCTCTGTTGCCCAGATTTGAACTTCTTTATCTATGCTTACCTGTTAAATTCCATCCATTCTTTTTATTTTTGTGGTTTTGTTTTTTTAAACTCCATTGCACTCTTCTTCAAGTGACCATCATAGCAGACAAGATCGTATCACAATATCAAAGACTCAGACATGTCTGCATGATGCAACATTTCAGTTTTTCTCTATTCATTTGACTATATTAGGGGAAAATGGATTCTAGATTTTCAGAAGTTTTAAATCACTGGCACTTAAAAGAATTCCTTCAGAAGCACATAAAGTTTAGAAAACCATCAATAATATTGAGACTCATTTCATATGTCAAGGCTAAAAGTCATTTCAACTATAGGTACCCAGGGATTTGAGAACTTCCCCTGAGGAGATAGGTCATTAATTCCCCTAATTGTTCTCTTTCTATAGCAAACTTTTCCTTCCTTCCTTGATTAATTACTGTAAATTCTCGGGAGATCTTAACTCTCCCTTTAGGCTTCTCCCAGACCCTGCCTCCCTCATTACAAATGCTCTAGTCTGGTTCCTTTGCAACAAAAATCTTTAGGTTAAGGTTGAATCATAGGTCTTAAAAGCCATCTACAAAGGCATACAAATTATTTAGATTGTAACATTTAGTTGTTAAACCAATGGTCTTCAGATTGAATCTTTTTGATTCCTAAGCATCTTTTTTTAGTTCTCTTGTTATAGTAATGAATAAGACCATTGCCTGTCTATACACCCTTCTGAGCCCTAGGGGTAGGAAGTGTGAGCTAGCTATGTATACTGACAATGTATGCAGCCACTCATCTTGTGTGCTGCCTGTTTAGCATAGCTGAATGATGGAGGAGTGTCTATGTGTTACTTTTATTATTAATAAAGAAACTGCCTTGGCCCTTTAAGAGACAGAAAATTAGGTAGGCAGAGTAGACAGAACAGAATTGTGGGAAAATGGAAGCAGAGTTGGGGAGACACTTCAGGCAGTCGCCATAGGCAGTCGCCATAGGCAGTCGCCATAGGCAGTCGCCATGCCTCTCCTCTCTGAGATGGACGCAGGTTAAGATCTCCCCTGGTAAGCGACCACCTCGTGGTGCTACACGAATTACTAAATATGGGTTAATTAGCCAATAAGAAGCTGAAACTATGGGCCAGGCAGTGTTTTAAAAGAATACAGTTTCCGTGTAATTATTTTAGGTAAAGCTAGCCGGGTGGCGGGCACAGCCCCACTGCTCATTCAACAGCTGAATCTGTTCTCTCCCGTCCTAGCCACCATCATACATGTGTTCCCATCAGGTTAGGCATGACTACATGCTATGATTGAAGACATAGTAGGTTCTGGACAACTTGGTCACCAAGATCCACACATCTAAGAGAAATCCCTCTGTTGAGCTTGACTGTTCTAATCAAAAGTGGTTCTTGTTTGTTTGTGTTTTTAAAAGAACACCAAGTTCTCTGCCACAACCCCTCAGTGTTCTAGGAAGGATGTAACTTGGTTCAATTCTTCAGTTAAGTCTTACCCCAAAAGAAACAGTCCTCACTAAGAGCACATGGCTTATATCCAGGTAAATCCCACTGAGGAATTATCGTCCACGTCATGGAGGGGGAGATGCCTAGTCCTATTTGAACGTTCCTGTATATCTCTGCACTCCTGCTTCTGTAAACTCAGCCCCGAGAGCTGAGGCACAGCGACTTTCATGTGCAGCTAGAGTCCCCTTGATTTTGTGCCAACATCCATTAGAGGGAGTACTGTAACTCTGCCGGAAACACTTTGTAAAACAGCCAACCCATACCATACTTTCCTTAGGAAACTCTTATCAGAGGAGCAGTGTAAAGAGAGATGATGTCATTAACTGAATTAATTGATAAATTAGCAGGATTAATGAAACAGAAAAAGAAACAGCCTTCGAATGTATGCTATATAATGAACTAATTTTTTTCTCAACCTCTTACAAAACTTGAGAGTTAACAGACAAAGAAGGGAGGAACTACGAGAAAAAGACCTGGTAAAATTACAAAGGATATCAGCAGAGATTTGGGGGTCCTCAAATAGGGATAATTTAAAATTACTATTTATTAAGTGATTCTGAGCAGACCTTTGAAACATTATATAGCCATTGATAAAAATGAAGAATTAATCTGTGTGTCAGTGGAAATCCACAAACCCATATGTATTAAGAAGTAGCTCCTGTCAGGCACCTGTCAATGGGAATAAAACTTCCTATTGATCAAAGGAAAAGTCGTTAGTTACCTGTGCTCCCACTTCGAAATGACAGTGCTTGTGTGCTACAGAGCAGTTTAGAGCCAGTGTTCTGTAGTTGAGTACAAAACTGTGTTATTGACAGTGATGGTGCTTGGCAGTGAACAGACTGCACGGGGGCCTGGGAGGTCTTTGTAACCATCAGTCCTCTGCATCACGCTCCACTGTGGCTGGAACCTTCTCAAAGGATTGGCTGGCAATACTTGTTCCTTTATCCTGGACTGCATATCACCTACTGTGGTCCAATTCTGTTTTATTTTTTTCTAAGTCAGAGGTTAAAAAAAAAGCCACCTCCCACAAGCCTTACAAATGCCTTCATCATACTAAGTATCTCACATGCCAGTCAAACTTTCAAAAGGCGATTAGTACATAGCTGGCTCTTCCACGCTACACTGTGCTGATGGCCAAGAGCATTTGTGCCCTGTTCATAATGTTGGCTTCTGCTATGAGCATATGTGGCACAGCCCTGGCCATGGTCCCACTCTAATGCTGTAATCCCATTGTGACTGAATGTAGATTTTAGGAGGATGGCAAGCAAAAAAAAAAAAAAAAGAGTGTTGGAAAAGTTTGAGATGATTCAGACATATTTTTCCTTCCATTTTCATCTGACATTGAATGAGAATAGTATTTCAGTGAGAACTTTTAAAAAGAGATTTTGGCACAGATACTTACTAGCACTACAGAGTTTTGAAATAATGGAATAGAGTTAATTCCATTTTCCCATTTTCGTGAAATGTGGGAGAGTTCACTCGTGGATGATTTGCAAAGGGTCATGCTAGAATAAACATACTGTTATCTATATAATATCTTTGTCCTACTTAGCTCCTTTGTGTTATTTAAAAACCAGTGTTTAAGGGATAAAATAATATGATAGAAGGAGTTAATATCTAATGAAAAGTTGTTAATCTCCTCTGAGCATCTTGGCATAATATTAGATTTTCTCTACATGGACAAAGACTGTGAGCGCCTGAGAAGAACATAAAATGAATGTCTGTTCTGCTTTTGTTATTGGCTTGCTGGATGTTGTTTTTTTTTAGCATAGCCTTAAGCAGATTTTCATCTAACAACATCAGACTCCCAGAAACATCCTTTACTATACAATAGAGACTGTTCTGCACTATTTGTTGCTTGGGGCTAATAGGATGAGCTGTTTTGCATTGAATATGTATCTTTTGATCTTGCTTTATGTTCCTCTGACCATTTTGTTGCTAAGAGATGATAATTAGGAGAACTCAGTAAGTGAAAACAGCCAAGAGGGTTTGAAACTTAAGAGACTAGACTTTATGGACAGTAGTCACACTGAGTTCTAGGGGTAGAGGGATAGAGGTCTCTCTAAAACTCAGTGATGGAGAAAAAAAATCAACTGGAGCTCCTTAAGAGAAAACATACTATCTAGCGACAGAGTAAATATAGTAACTAATAGAAGTAAGAAGCTAGATACTCTAATTTTGACTAAATCTTTGTCAGCATTTCTAAAATTTTTATCTTAGGTCATTTAATTCTTCTTTTTAAAGCAGGGCCTCCCTTTGTAGCCCTGGCTAAACTGAAACTTATTATGTAGATCAGGCTGGTTTCAAACTCATAGAGATAGCCAGGCGGTGGTGGCGTACACCTTTAATCCCAGCACTCGGGAGGTAGAGGCAGGCGGATCTCTGAGTTCGAGGCCAGCCTGGTCTACAAGAGCTAGTTCCAGGACAGACTCTAGAAACTACAGGGAAACCCTGTCTCAAAAAAACAAAACAAAACAAAAAACTCATAGAGATAAGCTTGTCTCTGCCTCCCAAACACTGAAATGAAAAGCATGTGTCTATACCCATCCTAAACAAGGGATGGTATCATTGGGGCCTATTGTGATGAACAGTGTTAATTATGTCTTTCACCAAGAAGAATATGGGAGTCTCCATGGTGCAACTTCCATGAGATACTCATCAAGAATGCACTGGAGCTTCACGATGATGCAGTTTCTTTGGGCTCACCAGACTTCTATAAGTAACATGTCAGAAAGAATCTGCAAGTAATTCCTTTGAAAATCATTGGTTCACTCACTTGGAATCTGATAGAACTATTCCTTTGGTCAGTTGATGATGAGGATATGACAGAACCAAGGATGGGTTTAATGGGAACAATTAGACGTCACTGGTTTTGTGTAGCAAGGCATGCAAGTGAGGTTCAGCAACTGTTAGTGGTGCATCCACAAGAGAACTCTACCTATATGGTATGTGGCAGTATGGCTTTTTGCTACGGTGCTGATTGTATGGGTTTTTTTTATGGGTGATATAACTGAGGTTGAGCCACCTGCAGGTAGAGTGTTCATCTGGGGACTCTTGGTGTGGCTGTTTCTTTCTGTGTGCTATGCAGTAGCAGGCCTACTTTATCAAGACATCTCCCATTCGAGTACTCGAGTACTGGACTCCCTTACAGTGGTTGAAGGCCTGAAGGAGACAAGATCACGGTTAAGTCACTGAAGTGATTGAATGGCCACTACTATGCTTAATAAACCATTATACTAGGCCAAGAGAGCTTCACAACGGGAACTTGCTTTTGTACAGGAAGAATTCCAATAAGCAAAGGACATGTGAGTATGTCTTCTGTTTTAACTTCCGCATTTGGCTGAAAAACTAAATCCATGAGCAACAGTACATACATGAAATAATTTACAGGTTATTTTTGCAATTACTTGCTGGCATGACACATTGTCATATGACTATTGAATCTAAGAAGCCTCACCATCCATAACCAGGAAACTGGAACTTCAGCAAACCACTCTGAAGTCTTGAAAGTCCAGAAAAGTCAAAGTATAAATGCTGGCACAAGTCCAAAGTGGAAGGCAAAAAAAAATCAATCTCTTGTAAGTTCAAAGACAGATAGAGAATTCATTGCCCCCCCCCCTTCACTGTAGACTGTAGACAGATTGGATAAGGCTCATCTATACTGTAGAGGACAATCTTCCTTAGTCAGTTCACCAATTCACTTCTTCACCTCATCCAGAAACATCCTCACAGACATCCCCCAGAATAATATGCAACCAAGTATCTGGGGACTGGTTAGCCCAGTCAAACAGATACATAAACTGAATCTCAGCCTAGGTTTCAGAAAGTGTTGGTCAATCCTGACTGCAGATTCAGATGATAACCAGATAGCTCAGACTGCTTTACAAATAATTGCTAACTTCACAGTGAAATGAAGTGGAGGAAGAAAAATCTCATGTGTTGTATGAGAACAAATTAACCTATTTCACTAGAGATGAGCAGGGAGAAAAGATGCTTAACACCCAGCCTTAAAGACCCTGTAAACTCAACAGGTATGCTTTTTGTTGTGAAAGGTGTGTAGTCCTGACAAGTCCTAGTCATTGAGTCCTGAAAGGACATTTAAATGTGTGTTAAAACATGTTCACTTGAAGCCTTAAAAAGAGTCCATTAGGATAAGAGACACTAGAAAGAAAGCATCAAGGTTCCTAGAAAAGTCTATCAAGGTCAGGGACGGGTAGGTTGGAAAACATGGTTTTATTCTCTACTATACTTTAGCAATTCTTAGCATTCCAAAGTCCTCACTAAGCACCTTTGAACCTACTAACATACTACACATGGTAACAGACACCAATAATCCCAGCAGCTGGGAGATAGAGGCAGGTGGGTCATGAGTTTGAAGCCAGTCTAAGGCACATAGTCATATCCAGTCTCTAAAACCAAAACAAAATAAAACCCACTTATCTTAGTGAAACTATTGTTGTATATCATTTATGCATCATAGAAAAAGTATCATCAGTTTTTATTTCTTGAAGCAAACATAAGTAGACAAAATGATAACAGAATCTAAAGGGAAATGAGGCATGAATTTTGATTTTAAAATGTGTCATTACTGTATACACACCTTTAAAATCACCTGGAATAGTAAGCTTCTTCCACTTTCAAGACTTTATCAGGAAAAGAGTATCCCCAAGAATGTAAGATAAGAGGTGAAAGATTCTCGATATATTTATCCACCCATTGAATAATTGTCCAATGACCTTTTTGCGAACATTTTGTCAGGTGATAGAAACACAAAGGAATGAGGAGAAAGGGTGTTCACATATTAAATCATGATGAACAGCAAACAAACAAAAAGTTCCAAAGAATGAAAATGCTAGCATAAGCTGGATACGGTTAATGAAGGGGTGGTGCTTCACAAAGAAGAGAACATCTCAAATGGATTTTGTACAGTAAGCAGGACTTGTGAAAGAATGTAACAAATGCTTCACAGAAAATGAACAACCAGCTTTAGGAACTGTGTGACTGGAGCCTGAATAAAGGAAGAAATTCCAGTTCTCAGGGCAAGACTGAAATACATGCAAATAAAGGCAATGTTAACTGGACACAGTAAGGGGTGTGTGTGTGTGTGTGTGTGTGTGTGTCTGTCTGTCTGTCTGTGTCTGTGTGTATCTATGTGTGTCTGTGTATGTGTGTATGTACATACAAAAATAAACATAAAAAAGCAGTCATTAATTTAAAAGGGATTATATAGGAGCATCACAACGAAAGGTGAAGAGGAGAAATGGGGGAAATAAATGATAGAGAATATAGTACTCATGTACCTAAACTTTAATATAAATAACTAATAAAAATGTTTAAATCAAGTCAGGAGTATAATGCTAAGGACTCGGGCTAATGGAACATGCAGATTTATGTTTGGATGAGTTATTTTAACATTAATAGATAAAAAGTGTAAGAAATATTGAAACAAGAGGACTATATGGGCAACTTTACCTATGTCCTTTTTTTTCAAAAGATGGACACAGCAGTTGTGAGTTGAGGATGTAGTGCCATAGGCTAGAACAACATCTGTAAGAGCTCTGCAGTGGTGTTAGAAAAAGTGGGATTAATCAATATTAAAAGGGAAAATGGAAGGCAGAGGTCAGTGTTAGGAACTAAAGTGTTAAATAACAGTTGATGTGAATGTCAGAGAACCAGCAAGCAAAGATAACTGCATGCCTATGAAATTAGGATCAGAGACGAATCTGTTAACTGAAATCTCACAATTTAGAAGGAGAGGGGAGCAGAATGTAAGCTTCAGATCAGACGATTAATATTGAGGTGCCTTTAGATGCCAGCTTGAAGCAGCTGGTGGCCTTGTTTTAGATTCTAATGTTGAAGTATAGTGAATGCCTCAATACTAACAAAGTCAAAAAATATTAAACTATTAATATACTCTGTGAGGTCTGAAAAGAGGAAAAGTACAACCCTATGCAGTTGGACAGAGAAAGAGGAGACAAGATTGGTAATTGAGAAGTGTAAGAAGAGGCAGGGAGAAACAAGGATATTAAAGGTGTGTGGTAAAAGCTTTGGAGATAGATAGATAGATAGATAGATAGATAGATAGATAGATAGATAGATAGATAGATATAGATAAGATAGATACTCCAGGCTATTGGATTTGGTGACTAGTGGATAACATCCTTCTGAGAGTGATCTTCATGGAGCCAAACAGATGTGACTTGTTCTCATTATTAACTGGTCATTATTATTATTAACTAGTCAAACATAGTTTATGCAGCTGAGTACATACTAGATTTTTAAAGAATTCTCAGGGCCAGATGAAGAAAGATGTTGACTACAGTGGTATTGATCCAGAAGAAAGAGAGTAAGGTTGGCAAACAATGTGGCCCTCATCTCCACTGGCTTCTATCTTCTCATTGAACAGCCTTATTGGAGAGTCACTAGGAGAGAAGACACCTTTCTGCCCACGTGGACCAACAGAGTCAGAGTTGGAATATAAGTGCCCTCAGGCTTAAAAGATAGCTCTTTTGAGTCATAAGGCTTCTTTGTGGACCATCACCTTGAACACCCACAGCTCTCTCTTGAACTGAGATGGCTCTGATATTTTAGAGTTAGATTATTTGGTGGAGGTAATGCAAGAGGCAGTGGCCTCTGACTTCCTCTCACTGTCGAATCCAGATGTGAGGAGTCTCTCTTCACCTCCATCACCCTACCAGGGTCAGTGCTTTATACTTTTGGTCATTGGAGTTGCTTCTATTATTCTGCCCCTTAAGTGGGATGAGTTCATTACAAGAGTTCTCTCAAACGGGCTTTCATTCATACTCACCTGTCCTTGCTTTGATCCCAACTCTTTCAGCAACTTCTAAAGCTCCTTTTGATCACCTGGCTCCAACTCCTATTCACGACCTGCCTGTTGATCAGTTCAGGACTGACATGCTTTCAGCAAAAGGTTTAGATGAGGGGGAAAAAGCATTCTGGGGACAAAAAACACGATGAAAGGGAAAACACACACACACACACACACACACACACACACACAATAGATCATTGCTCAGGGTGAAGACATTCTCACATCACTGTCCTTTACAAAATAATACTGTGGCAAAAAAAATAACAATAATTTGGAGACAGGAAATGCAGAGGTTGCGGTGGCCTGGAAAGTAGGTGATGAAAAATCATCAGGGACATCGGACAAATCTTTATGATTACTATTCTCCACATGAGAGGTGCCGTTGTGATTTATATGCATTCGTCAGTGATCTATCAGCTTCCTGACAGCTGGGGGAGGGGAGCACTACATTTCCTTCACCTATGATGGATCTGTTTGATAATATCTCCACCAGTTTGCAGCAGTTGGAGTCCCCTATTTCACACACGTATCCACAAAATATATTTTTAAAAGTAAAGACTTCTTTGGCTCTTTAGATTTTCTGCCTTTACTTTTTATCTCTTTTTCCCTCTACTTGTGAAGGCAAAGGAAAGAGAAGGGCTCTCTGCTAACCATAGCCTTGATAGGCTGTCTCATTTCTGAGTCATTTATTTGCATACTTATTTCCTATGTGCTAACTCCATAAAGGCATGCATGCTGTAGCTATTAATTGTCATGTCTTGGCACAATTTGATCGGAATTATATCTAAATGCATGTAATGCAATGATGACTCATATTATAATGTGGTTCTGCTCCAATGGCAGTATTTGCATAATGCTGGATATGATAAGACTATAAAGTAAGGGGCTGGGTTTTCAAGTGAGTCTTCTGCAGAACCGTCTTCTGACTTGATAGCCATGCCTCATACATCAGAATGCTCATCTAAAGGGCCTCATAATTTATTGTAAGCACTTTTCTTTCTCCCTACTGCTGCAATGAGATACAGAGTAGGCCTACATGGTAGAGACCTCATTATTTTTCCTTTTAGAACTTAACGTAGTTTTGATATTTATTTTGCAGTGACTCATAAGGTAACAGAATTTTCTCCAACTAGCTGTGGAATTGTTTTTAATTGCACAGTGCATGAAGATTTTAAGTACACATGAGAAGCAGATCCCAAGACTAATTTTATTTTTTCACTCTGGGAAGGCATGGGCCGTGTACATAGAACATGGTAATTCTATGACATACAACAGAGACATATAACACACAGCACAAGCTTCATCTAGCCCACGTGGAGCCCCAGCTATACCAACAGCCTTCTGCAGACCACAAGCCACACAGCATGAGCCAGCTGTCATTCTCTGTTCTTGCTGTCCTGGAGGAAAGCTATGTTTTAGCTTTGCTATTTATAGAACACATTGGGCTGGGCAGAGGCTGGGAGAAATTTAATGTCTCAGCTACCCAGAAACAAGCATTCCAAAAGATCCTTTTACACTGTGGTAGCTTGAATGAGATGTCCTTCATTGTCACCAGCATTTGAATGTTTGACTCCCAGGTGGTAGTCCTGTATGGGGAAGCTTAGGAGATGTGGCGTTGCTGGAGGAAGATGTCACTGGGGGCAGGTTTGGAGAGTTCAGTTTGTCCTCTCTGCTTCATGTCTGGTGTTGGAGATGTAAGCTCTCAGCTATATCTTCTACCATGCTTGGTACTTGCTGCAAGTTTTCCCCTTCATGACTGTAATGGACTCTTAAGCCTCTGGAACCATAAGCCCAAAACGAACCCTTCATTCTCTAATTGCCATGGTCATGGTGCTTTATCACAGCAGCAGAAAGGTCACTAAGACATTCAGTACTGCAGTAATGGCATCATAACCTCTCTTCTTTTCCACTTAACTTGCATTGTTTTTGAGGGTAACGTTGCTAACCAGAGGAGATATGCCAGGAATAAAACAGGAGCAAACAGGTCCCTAAAAGATTTTTGCAAAGTTTTCTACCAGTGAACAAGGACTAGGCAAATCACCATTTTCCCCATTTCCCCATTGCTTGGTGTAGCTCAACAATTGAGTTACTCCTGAGGGAGTATTCAAAGTTCAAGTTTAAGAAGAACATTGGAATAAGAATCGTTAAGCTACTTCAAAGCACACTAAGTACTCTTAATGCATTGCTCATTTACTGATGAAAAGCATCTAACTAGCCAGTTATTACACCCGGCCTGGAGAAGAACAACACCATGCTCTTCAGTGATATGGGATGTCTTTACCAGGTGCTGTGCTCTTTTTAAAAGTGCATCATTTTATTCTTAATTGTGTGTGTGTTTCTGTGTCTGCATGTGTGTGTGTGTGTGTGTGTGTGTGTGTGTGCAGGTGATTGAGGAAGCTATATCATGCTGGAGCTGAAGTTATAAGTCATTATGGACTGCTAGGAACTGAACTTGGGTCCTCTACAAGAGCAGTAAACATAAGAACATCTCTCCAGTCCCACCCACTTCTATGCTTAAACCTACAGAGTGAAAAATCACTTCTATCTCTAAGCCTGTTTTTCTAACCAGGAGAAAAAAAAGTCATGTTCCATTTTCTTCAGTCTTGTAATATCACAATATGATATTTTTGAAAATATATTGATATTGAGTCCAACCCACTGAAATTAAAAAATCCTTACAATAACTACAATAACCTGGATCTTGTGAATGGTTTGAGTTTCCCAGCATCTCAGAAGTATGCTTGCTTTATACTTTTGTCCATTAAGTAAGCAATAGCATTGTGTGCAAAAAGCAATTAATGCGTATAACTTAAGTAAGGATCTCATTACTGTTAAATTCTCACACTCTTCTCCACTACCACCACCACCACGAGGCAAATCTGGAAGTAAGCAGGTTGATGAGGTGCTTGTGGTAAAGGTAGGTAAGGCTGTTTAGGATCAACAGTCAACCCCAAAGTTCCTGTTCTAATTTCTGAATCTGATGTTATAAAATGGTAATGAATCTAAACCAAGACAATTCATAATTATAACTTTCTTGAATTTAGTAGTCATCTAATTGGGTGTTTTAAAAATGTGTTGGCCTAGTTCTTAGAATTCAATATTCTTTAAATAATGCTATAAAACCAGACTAAGGTCTTTGAGTCTGAATCGTCTTGAATATTTTCATGATAGTTTATTCCATCTTCTGCTTGAAATCTTCCTGATCCTATGCTTTAATGCTGGTAATATATAGCATAACTTCCCAGACCAACTGTCTTTCCTTCTAGAGTGAAATGACTCTATGATAGTTTTCCTTGTTCATTAAGGGTTTTATTTGTAGGACTGAAGTTAAACATGAACAGTGTCAAAATAGAGGGAGAACACATTCTAAAAATGTTCTTTCCAATTCACATCTTGTATCCTTCCACAAGCATGGGGGGGCATGTGTATCACAGAAATGTTTCCTTAATGAGTATTAAAATCCATTGCTAGTGGAAAAAAGCGGAATTCTTATACAGTGCTATTAAGAATGCAAATTAGTCTGCCTATTGGGCCTAAAAAGCTGAAAAGACATCTCCTATAAGACCTAGTCAGGCATTTCTTGGGTATTTACATAAAAGGCTTTAAGTGAGCATACCACATAGATATAAAAACATCCATGTTTATTACAGCAAAATTACAATAGCATGTAATGGAATCAGTGTGGATATCTGTCAATAGATAAATGGTTTAAAAATGGTATCATTTTTGTTCAGCAAAAAAAAGTTTTGCAATTATGTTATTGGCAAAGAAATTGATGCAATGGAGATTGTCATAGGAAATGATGTAACCTGGATTCAGAACGACAAATATCACACATTTTCTTTCATAGTTGAACCCCAGATTTTACACAAACACATAAAATCGAGCATATGTATATGCCATGAAAGAAGTGAACTGTCTTCTTTAAGTAAGGGCGAGAAAAGAGGGACCTTCAGGAAGGGAAAGATGGAAAAGAGGAAAGTGTTAATGGAAATATGATAAAATTAGAGGAAGCATGAAAATATGTTTATGAAGTCCATTACTGTGATACAATGAATAAATGCCAATAAAAGTTTAAAAAAAATATTTCTCCACTAAAAATAGTAACAGTTTTCCCCCAAATCAAAGTGAGTTTTTTTTATTCCATGTTCTGGTTGCTGTTGATACAGTTTTGCACAAGACTGAAACACTAGAGAGAAATAGTTTCTCAAAAATTAAACTAGAAGCGAAACAAGTCAGATCCTTTTCTTTTACTAACAACAATGCAATGTACAAGAGTCTATCATTAGATAGTCATGAATAAAGCATCGCAAGCATGTACCCCATTCTTATTTTAATACAAGTTACCTTCAACTGACACATAGAAACAGCACTTATTTCTTGGGTACAGTAAGAAACATCAACTCATGTATACTGTGTGGAAGGTCAGATCGGAACAAATGGCACAATTTTTGCCTTAGAGATATAAACTTTCTGTGTGTAAGATCATTTAAAATCTCATTTACTTGTTTTTAAAAATATTGCATAACTATTAACTTATAAGCAAAGAATCACTCTGTCTCATGAACCTCACATATCATTCAGAGAATTTTCTGATATTAAATACTTGATATGAAATGTCTAATGGAAAATTCTATTGTACTGGAGACATTTACCTTCTAATTCTAGGTATTTGAATCAAAGATAAAGACCTAAGCCAGGTTCTTCACCCTTGCCTCTGTCAATATTCTGCATGACACATAACTTTTTGTATGGATATTGCCCTGAGTATTCAAGTATGTATAGCAACACACCTGATAACTCCCTGTAAATTACTAGCATCAAAGATTTACTTCTCAGTTGTAATAAAAAGCTGTCACTACATACTACCAATGTCACCTGTGGACGTGAATTCCATCTACTTAGGAACTACTCCTCTGTCATTTCTTAAGAAATAACTTTTTTGTGTAAATGAATCACAATTTCTTTATCCATTCTTTGGTTGAAGAGCATATAGGTTGTTTTCAAGTTCTGGGTATGACAAACAATGCTGCTATGATCAAAGTTGAGCAGATATCCTTGTGGTATGATTGAACATCCTTTAAGTATATACCTAAAAGTGGTATTACTGGGTCTTGAGGAAGGTTGTTTTCTAATTTTTGAAAAATTACCACACTGACATCCAAAGGGGCTGTACTGATTTGCACTCCCACCAGCAATGCAGGAGTGTTCCCTTTACACCACATCCTCTCCAGAATAAGTTGTCATTAGTGTTTTTGATCTTGGCAATTATTACAGGTGTAAGATGGAATCTCAGGGTTGTTTTGATTTGCATTTCTCTGATGGTTAAGGATGTTGAACATTTCCTTAAATGTCTTTCAGCCATTTAGATTCCTCTGTTGAGAGTTCTCTGTTTAGGTCTATACCCCATTTTTAAATCGGATTATCTGTTCTTTTGACGAACAATTTCTTGAGTTCATTGTATGTTTTGAAGATCGGTCTTCTGTCTGATGTGGGGTTGGCGAAGATCTTCTCCCATTCTGTAGGTTGTCGTTTTGTCTTGTTGATTGCAT
This sequence comes from Arvicola amphibius, assembly GCF_903992535.2. NCBI lineage: Eukaryota > Metazoa > Chordata > Mammalia > Rodentia > Cricetidae > Arvicola > Arvicola amphibius. The sequence continues at coordinate 43,136,078 of NC_052056.1, forward strand.
TCTTTGTTTTACAGAAGCTTCTTAGTTTCTAGAGGTCCCATTTACTAATTGTTTCTCTCAGTGTCTGTGCTACTGTGGTTGTATTTAGGAAGTGGTCTCCTGTGCCAATGCATTCAAGTGTACTTCCCACTTTCTCTTCTATGAGGTTCAGTGTAGTTGGCTTTATGTTGAGGTCTCTGATGTATTTGGATTTGAGTTTTGAGCATGGTGGTAGATATGAATCTATTTTCATTTTTCTACATGTTAATAACCAGATATGCCAGCACCATTTGTTGAATAGTATTACACAGCAGAAAAAATAATGACATTTTGAAATTTGCAGGAAAATAGAAGGAGCTAGAAAACATCAAGAAAGACAAAAATTATATGTACTCACTCATAGTGGCTTTTAGACATAAAGCAAAGAAAATCAGCCTACAATTCACAATCCCAGAAAACCTAGACAACAATGAGGACCTTAAGAGAGATATACATAGATCTAATCTACATGGGAAGTAGAAAAAGACAAGATATCTTGAGTAAATTGAAACCATGGGACCATGAGAGAGGGTAGAAGAGGAAGGGAAATGAAGGGAGGGGAGCAGAGAAAAAATTATAGCCCAATAAAATCAATAAAAAATTATAAAAAAAGGAATAACTTCTATCCACCTAGTGACAATGTCTTCCAGTGCTGAAATATAATCATTCATAAAAGTAGACCATAGACTAAATAAAATTAATAAATTTTTATCCTTGCATTAAATAAATGAATGCCAGATTCTACTATTTGAATGAGGAATAGAAAAAAAATATAAAACAATGCTTGGACAAATACAAATGGTAAGATGAAAGCTTTTAGCCAATAATACTGTTTAAATATCCAATGATGTGCTTAGTAACAACTAAAGAGTTTAGTCTGATTGGACTGCATCATTTACATGATGGAAATATTGCCAGTAAACTTGTTGTTATATTAGTGCTGACTGGGATGAACATTTCATTTGTTTCCAGTTGTGTTAGTAATCACTAACTTTCTGTAGCATAAATGGAATTGCCAGTGTACCCATTCATGTAACTGTGCCTAACGTATCTACCATGAAGTGGTTACATCGACTGAGAAATCCAGTTTTATGAATGCATTTAATTCTTATGACACTTTTATAGATTCACATGTACTGAACATTATAGATAAAATGCTGATTTTAAAAAAATCATTTTTTTTTACTTATGGTATGTAACCAACCTGCTATTTAAGAGTATGTGTTTGCAGAAAGCACAGAATCATTTTTGCCTTGTTTAGTACAAGGCAACCTACTTTTGCCTCTTTTTCAAGTTGTTTACAAGCAATACAGATTTTTTTCATAAATGATCATTCTTTAATTGTGGTGGTTTGAATGAGCAATGTCCCACACAGGCTTATGTGTGAATACTTGGTCCCCTGGTTGTTTGATGTGGTTATGTGATGGAGGAGAGTTATCTGTCCATGTGTTACTTTCATTGGTTAATAAAGAAGCTGCCTTGGCCCTTTAATATGACAGAAAATTAGGTAGGTGGAGTAGACAGAATAGAATTCTGGGAGAAAGAAGGCAGACGCTTCAGGCAATTGCCATAGGCAGTCACCATGCCTCTCCTCTCTGAGTCGGATGCAGGTTAAAATCTCTCCTGGTAAGCAACCACCTAGTGGTGCTACACTGATTACTAAATATGGGTTAGTGAAGATGTGAGAGTTAGCCAATAAGAGGATGAAACTAATGGGCCAAGCAATGTTTAAAAGAATACAGTTTCCGTGTAATTATTTCGGATGTAAAGCTAGCCGGGTGGTGGGACACAGCCTGCTGCTCCATACTACAGTTATGAAATGTCTAGGAGGTGAAGCCTTACAGGAGGAAGTGAGTCACAAGGGATGGACTTTGAAAATTTAAAGCCTCCCCCACCTACAGTTCACCCTCTGCTCTCTGTGAGTGGTTGAAATGTAATCTCTCAACTTTCTCCTCTGGCCCCCTAGTGCCATGCTTCCTGTGACAGTATTGGCTCTCTCTGTGGACTCAGTCAAAATAAATGCTTTCTTCCATAAGTCACTTTTGCTCATGTTGTTTAATGACTGTAACAAAAATAACCAATATAGAAGAATTAATAAGTGATGTGATTTTTATCTGTTTTCTTTTTAAACTTTAAAATAATCATTTAGTTTTAGTGTATGTATGTATGTGTTTGTAATGTATACGATATAGGGTAAATATACAGAGATCTGAGGACAACATTTATAAAATGTGTTTTCTCTTTCCTCATGTATATAGTTTCAGGGGATTGAACTCAGGCCATCAGGTTTGAAACACAAGTGCCTTAACCCACTAAGTTATCTATCTCAGGTACTTTCTCTCAAACTTATTTAATATAATATTCAACATTTTAAATGTTACCTTGTATAATTTCAATTATTTAATACTAAATAATATTAATGACTTATTCTTCATGAGTTACATAACTATAAAGATGTGATAGTTGGTCCAATAGTAAGTAAACAGTAAATTAAATTCAGAGTAGTTGTTCTACAAATCTGAAAGTGTCTACTGAGTATATGGTGCTTATAATCCTCAATTACTATGTCTCTTCAGTGATTTATAAGGTTTTTAGTAAACATATGAGCTCAAGTAACTGGAGTCCAATGTTGAATATGAGGATGTTGTAGTTAGTAGGACCCAAAGAAAAGGACTGGATACTGACTTCAAGAGCTTTCCTAGAGAAGGAACATCCTATGGCCTCAGCTTCCAACCACAAATCCCATCTAAAGTGTAAGGACAGTCTCTAAGTCTCTCTTTATTCTTGGCCTCATAGTTTATTTTTAAACTGAAACATTCCTTCTCAACCCCAAAATTATTTGCAATGTCATGATCTCATTGATGAAACATCCCATTGAACTGAAAAATTCATAAAAGGAAAGATTTTAAAAAATAGTTTTCACACTTTCTGTTTTAATCTGGGATAATTTGGGAGATAAAGTCATCATGTATATATTCTGAATTACAGCGTTGTCTTGTATGCAAAGAGCATTTAAATGTCACTAATTCACTGTAATCACACTATGCTGGTACAGCTCCAGCGTCTTAATTCACTCCGCTTCCCTGCCTAACACACAGTTAAGCCAACCTTGTTCCTACATGCAAACCCACGATATTTGTTGTCAAGTCAGTGAATGATGGATATGCAGTCTCATTTCTGCACAGCCAGGTGGTGTGTGATTACTCAGTGGCTGGTTCCTTTAATCAACAGAGTTATGCAAATTAAGATTAATACTTGGGCTTTTAGCATCTTTTTCTTATGTGTACAGTTTACAATTTAAATGAGTTATCACCTTAGATTAAGATTTTCAAAATTAAAAATTAAATTAGTTCTAGAAGAGCATTTGCTCAGTTTTCTTTAAAAAGACTGTCATCACATTGTGGAGGTATTGTTTTCTAGTCTACAAAGAATGCATTTGCTTGTGATCTTTTGAATAAATAAAATGGGATCTTAAAGATTCAGCAAACCTACACACACACACACACACACACACACACATATATTCATCATTTTCTTGTCTTGTGTTTGTTTTTTTTCAAATAATAGGGTAAGCCAGTAAAATATGTGACAGGACTTTAACACATCTTTCACTTGTTTGCAAGTAAGAGGTAAATTTGAAAAGTAAAGAAGAATGAAGCCTAAATTAAAAGTAAGATGTTCTGTAGATTGCCATGACAATAATGCATTGTTCACATAATGCATTGCTTCTGTCAGTGCATTTATGTAAGTCTGGCAGTTCTGTTGAAATAATCAACTGCTTCTTTAGGTAAGATAGATCGGAATACTTTCTGAAGATAATTTGGAATAATGATATGTGTGATTTTCAACTTTTCCATGGAGACAAATTGCTAAAATGCCAGAAGATCCTAAGAACCTGACATAGCATGACTACATGATGCTGATAAGAAAATTAATCCAAGAAGTATTTGTGGATTTTGTAAGGCTTGGGATGGAGCATGGAACATAGCAGTCACATGACCTTTGTTTCTCTTTGTGAACATACTAATTGACATAGAAAGTGATTCCAAAATTCTTATTGTATTTGAGGTTTGCTTTGGAAAATGTCCAGGTAAATAATCCAAAATATTGTATTTATTAAACTGAGAAATTATAAATATATATATGTATATATACACAGAGAGACACACATATATATATAATAAACAAATTTGAGGTTCATTTGTTTTGTATATTTTTAAAAATTAAAATTTAAATATAATTATATCACTTCTGCCCATCCTTTTCTTCCCTCCAGCACTCACACATTCTGCTCTTCCAGATCTTCATAAACCTCCACCTCCATTTCAAAATGACAGTTTTTTCTATTATTCCATGTATGAAAATTTATGAACATATAAATACAACTTTCTGAATCCTTTTAGTGAGGCCTGAAATTTATCAATTTATCAGTTTAATAGCAGACTTTTGAACTGGATAACCAATTAGAGGTTCATCTCTGGAAGAAGCTAATTTGCCCCATTTCAGTAATCATTAGCTGCCTATAGTTCTTTGTCTTGGTGTGGGATGCAGTGTGATTCGCCACTTAAGTGTTAGCATGTCTATTGATTTGTCATTGTTCGGATTCTGCCTAGGAAGCAGCACTTTTGAGGAATTATGGTCGGGCTCCCATGTTGTTGAATTATTGTGGAAGTCTTTCTTGTTATTGCTGGAAGGCACAACCTCATAGCAGACTTACTAGTCTTCTGGCTCTTGCAATCTTTCTGCTCTCTCTTTATCAAGGTTGTCTGAGCTGTAGGTGTAGGATTTTGGTTATAGATGTATCCATTGTGGCTAGGATGGCCACATTCTATTCATCTTTGCAATATGATAAACATGACACAGCCATTTTGGGGTTTAAATGACAGAGTACTTCTCTATGTTACAGTAAGTCTGCTTATTGCTGTTTTGAGTAATACGTATGACAAAAGTACAAGGGACATGTGCTTTGGGATTTAAAATACATTTACACAGGCTCATTTCCAACCTTTCAACTAGAAAAGAATACAAAAATCAATGTCTACATTCTATAAGTCTATTAATGGTGCCGACAACATGCCATCATTTAACCCTAAATCACTTCAGATTGAAAGGTGCCTTTAAAGCTACTCGGAGCACAGGAGTGATGCCAAGAAATAGAAAAAGCAAAATCTGGAAGGCAGCAGCAGCCATGTCCATGAAATGAGTCATGCTCCTTGTAAAGTAGACACAAATTGCCAAACATGTGTAATTATCCCCAGTCCAACAGTATCTCTGTGTCAGAGAAAGACATCCTGGGAGACAGAAATAACATCAAGGAGCTAAAATGATCTGTGTTTGAGGAAACAAACAAGGAAAGAAGAAATGTAAGACCTGTGTACCTTAGCATGCAAAGTGTCAAGTTTTCACTCCAGCACAAATCAAAACAAAACAAAACAGAAAAAACATACCATCTGCCTAAATGTAAAAGGATAGGAAGGGCTTGCACTATATCTAGGATACATTAAATAGTGATCTTTGCTTCTTGTTATGAGAGATGAGTTTGGCCATGAGAGCCAGGTTTGGACAGCTTCTGAATTCTTCATGCTTCCTCCCTATGCACGGGAATGGTCAGTCTATGTTTCCACACTGGCATATACTTGTATTTGATTTGACTTAGAAAATGCAGGGGAATGTGTTGTTTTAATTGTTCTCTTGTCAAGATCTTGGAAGTTTTGCCTTTCTTTTGTGCCCCAGAGTGCTGAACAGCTGGCTCTGCAGCTGTGAACAGCACTTGGGTTCCTCTTCCTGTAGGCCAGACATACATCTTGACATAGGGATATATAGAGAAATTGGTTTTTTGGTTTGTTTATTTATTTGTTTTGTTATGTTTTTCTTTTCTTTCCTAGTCCAACTTTTTAAACCTAAAAATTCAAGGAAATGCATTCCCAGCTTCACTCCCCACCACTCTCTCTCACACACACGCACACACATCTTGCCATTTATAAGAACACTTATCATTTATCTTCCTTAGAATATGAGTAGAAATCTGTTTTCTTCATCTCCTATGAAAGATTACGTCAGTTAATATGATCAGAAGTGCTGAGAGCAAATTATCTCCCCATCAGGCGCCTGTTGCTCTCAGCATGTAGAATGGAACCTAAACCAGATGATGTTTGCTTTGATCTTCTTGATCAACATCTTCCCACTCATGCCTGAACATACACACACACACACACACACACACACACACACACACACACACAATTCTCATCCCAGGGAATGGGCATTCCAAATTCTTCAGAGTCACAAGTGAATTCTGAAATCTAGTCTAATTCTTCTAAATATGGAGCATAACTCACAGGACTGTAGGTCATGCTTGTGAAAGAACAAATATGGTTTGAAATGAAGCAGAAGGGCCACAGTATCAATTGCATGAGCCTCAAAATATATACGCAGATGGAGTTTTGTGTGAGTGACCTTTTTTCCTAAACATGAAGAAGCTAATCTAGTGAGAAGTCAATCATAATTTAACTTTACTGGGTCGTATTGCTCATATTCCAGTTGCTTATTGCTGAATCGAATCTAATATAATGGCATTCACACACTGGGTGGTGATTGGATCTTAAAGGAAATGGGGAAAATACTTAGCACTTTCAGAGATATCATGATGATGATTTATTATGCCTGTAATTATTTGTCTTGATTGGTCTTGTTGCGTCCTCTCATGCAGAGTATGAAAAAAAAAAACAGAGATGGTGTGGCACTAACAGGATTATTCTGCTCTGTTAGATGTGTGGTAGAAGACAAAAACTCGAAAGTGGCCTGGTTGAACCGTTCTGGCATCATCTTCGCTGGACATGACAAGTGGTCTCTGGATCCTCGGGTTGAGTTGGAGAAACGCCATTCTCTGGAATATAGCCTCCGAATCCAGAAGGTGGATGTCTATGATGAGGGATCCTACACATGCTCGGTTCAGACACAGCATGAGCCCAAGACCTCCCAAGTTTACTTGATCGTGCAAGGTAAGGGAAAAGTAGACTAAGAGAGTGAGCCCTGGAGAATGGCTGTGATGAGCAAGGCATTTGATTTTCCTCCTGGATGACTGATTTGAGAAGAGAGAACTAAGAAGACCCATGTGCTAGTCAATGGTGGTGTTTTCCCCATTAGCTTTGCTTAACACACACACACACACACACACACACATACACACACACACACACAGAGCAAACCCACAGCTATCTTAACATAAGTGTACACAATGTTGAAATTCTTAGGAAGTTCTTTTAATTTTTCAGTACTTTGCAGAATTTAGGAAAGCCTTTTTAAAACCTGTCTTTGCCTTAAAAATCATTATCATTTCCTTATGTGCTATTAAAAAATGTTTAGAAAAAGAAAAATTCCTAGGAGCTGTGATCCCTTCTTACCTGGTTGCCTTTCTTTGTGGCTTGTATCTTTATTTAATAAGTTGATGTAAGCCAGACTAATGATCAGGTTCTGTGGCATCATAGGGGAAAATTTCCTTCTAGATTGGAGTTTCTCTGAGGCACATCTGAGTCATGGTTTTCCAGGATTAAAATTTTAAATAGCATACACATATGCCCACACGGGGTGGCTTCTTTGGGTCCCCTTTGCCTTGAAAACAAAGCTGATACTTACACAGTTTCATTGCAAGCAAAATCAAACCTCCAGCAGTTCCTCTCCATCTATCAGGAAAGATCTAAGCACTGACAAATATTAGGGCTGTATTTCTGTATTTGTGATTTATAATTTCATGGAAATTTAATGCAAATTAAACATGGCCTTAGGGTTCCTGTCAGTATTCCAAATGTGGTCAGTGGTGTGGCAAAGTTGGGCTGTAGCTACTATTAATGTGTTAAGGAACTGGTTACTGCAGCATTTAAAGGATCGCTTTCCCAGATTTTCTCAATAATAAACTGAAACAGAAGTAAAACATGTCAGAGTCCACATGGTAGCAGGGTGCTTCAATTGTGTGACTTCCGTGGCAGGCCATCTGCAATGGCTGAGAGCTTCATTTTAATCCTTGGAAAAGGCATGTCTATGGTTAACAAATTTCCATATATGAGAACATTGCAATGAAGATTAGTGGTGAGTATTTGAGCCAGGAAACAAGACATACTAGGGTGGGGAACGCAGGAAACCCACATAATGTGTAAATATACTTAGAGATGTATGAATATTTCTATTTGTTACATTGCTAATGCCTATAAAACACAAATAAGTATTCACAGACAGACAGACAGACAGACACACCTTTCTAAAACAAAGAATTTCTACATGATTCAGTGGCGTAGGGAAGAATAAACTTATGTATTAATAGTAAGGAATCTTTAGAACAGATCTTACTTCATGGCCAAGCATTGTTTTACCTACATGTTTCTTTATAAAAGATCATTCTTCAAAAAAAATTGCTTGATTGCAACATTGCTTTATAATTTGAATAACTTTCCTAACTTAATTATCATGAGAAAGTTCCTAGAGACCAAAATAGGCATTGTGTATATAATTCTCAACAGAATACGGTTAAGAATCTGAGCAATAGAAGACTTGGTTTCAAAATGAAAAAAACAGAGAATCACTCAAGACAAGTTCCATGTTCAAGGTCACCAGGGAGGCTGTGAAGTAGCTGAGTGACAAGCCCCTACTGAATGGAATCAGATCTGGAAACATTTCCATTGGGTTACAATATTCTTACTATGACCTTAAGAATAGCTATTTTAAAGACTTATATTTAGGCCTAAGTCTTACCACCAAAAGTTCAAAGTTCTCCCCCACACCACACACACCTATGCATTTGTCTGTATTCTATTAAAATCACATAGAGACATGTTAGAAAACAGAAGCTCAGTGCAAATGAAATTAAGTTTGATTTGGTATTAAGAAACAGAAAAAAAGCCTGTTTAATGGGGGCAGTACTGTTTATTCATTGTCTTGTGTAATTTGAATATTACTTGTAAGTAGACATGTGAGCAAAAGCTTATATTCAGTGTCAACAACAAACCTGCCCAAGGCTTCCTGTTATCTTATAAAAGGGTTTGAAGCACATTTATGTTTGTTTCAAGTATTATCATATTTCCACCTTAATCACATCACCTTGAAAGAGGAGAGAAAACCCTGTACTAAAACAGAAGGGGAGGAGGAGTTGCTGCTTCCTTAGTCTGAGATGTAGGATGGGATTTCTGGAGGATGCTAAGGGCCCTTTACATTCTTTCCCACAGTTATAGAGAAAGTTGAGCAAATGCAGTTTGTATCATTAATACTTAGATGATTTATTAACGCTTAGAATGGTTAAAAATTCCCCAGAATTTCTGGTTTGGCAGATCTGAGTAATGTCTGGAAAAATGAATTTATAAATCCACCACGTGATGCTCAGGCTCCCAAAGTAGTACAGCAACACAAAGAGCGAGTGCCCCCAAACAATTATATAAAATAAGAATCTGTGGAAGGAAAGAACAATGCTGCATGGATTCAACCAATTTTAGATGGCTGTGTCTGCAAATATTCCTAAGAATTTACTTGAACATGAGGCACACAAATCAATGCTGAGTTATTTAAATGCCATGGCCTTCTAGGATCTTTAAAGCTGCCTACATATAGCACCCTAGAGAGATAGTCTGTTTTTCCAAACTGTTTGTTTTCAGGTATCAGAACAATTGTGATACACTGGTCTACTCTTCAAAACTTTCAACCTTATATATGTGCTAGTATTTATAATGTCTTATTTTTCTGCTATATATTATTTATACTGGAAGCCAGTTATCTATCTGTCTGTCTGTCTGTCTGTCTGTCTGTCTATCTATCTATCTGATTTTTGGCACAATAATTGCTTTTCAACATCTTCACCACATTCTTATTTTGTTGGTCATTTCTCACAGAAAAGAAATTTATTAGTTTATGAAGATTATTACATATAAACTATCCTGTGTTGAAAAGTTATTTTATGTGATTCAATAAACTATCTTTGTCTAAATGACAGCTACACATAGCTTCCTTATATGGTACACAGAATAAAGTCTTACCTCAGCAAAGCTTATGTCAGCACTGACCTTTGAGGCCACTTTTGATTATTTGCTAATATATATTCTCTCTGAGGGAGCCAAAGCTACCCAAATTTAAACATGCATTTTGCTTAATAAATGCAGGGACCCCTATGTAAGCCTAATATTTGGTTTCTGTGCCTGAATCTTTATAGAGTCCAGGATCAAAGTTTAAGAACACACGATTTTTAATATCAATAAAATAAGGAAGTAAATATCAATAAAATCTTTTTCTGCTGCTAATGTATTCATTTTTCTCTGAAGGTTATTCTTCTATGGTTTCTTGGTCTTCTAAACATGCTGCCAATGGAAGTGCATGTGCCAAGGCAACATAATTCCTCTCTAGTTATGACTATTGCCCAATTTGCAGTAAACTCAACCCTTCAAACTATTACATTTGTCAAAGTGCTCTGGCCTGAGAGCCACCTCCAGAACAAAGGAATCAGAATCCCTGGGGTGGGTCAACACCTACAAGTTCATTATCATTGTCACTCATTCATGTGCCCAGGAATCAAGACCTACTATTCTGCAGATCGAAGCAATGGCAGGGATTGGCTGCCTCCTGCCAGTCCATTTTCCCGTGTGACACATCAAATTATGCCTAACAGTTCGCAGAATGAGTATTAGAGGATAGTAATAGTAAAACTAAAAATAAACCCAAGTACACTGCTGAATTGAGGTATTTTTAACTCTGAGCACAATAGCTTCAAAATGAGGGACTTGTTTAGAAATCCCATGTGTATTTGAATATAAAGGAATAATGACAAAAATATTTTTAAATATGAATGCTAATTTACCACACATTATAATTACCATTTGCTTTTCAATTTATATATTTGTACTGCATGATTCTTAGATTGGTATCAATGCCAGAGGGGTTACTTCCATGTTCAGTCTTTTGCTCTTTAAGTGCTATTCTCTTTTAGTGAACATGTTAACATAAATAACCTAATCTGAAAATATCAAAATTGGATATTTTTAATAAAACAAATTTAAGTACTGAAGTTTCTTCAGATAGATCAATAAATTTCACAATAATATAGATTAGAATTTGAATTTTTTCTTGCCACTATGATTCAAATCACACCCATTGCAGGTGGGAATGTATACACTGTTGGCAGGGAGTTTATTGCATAATTGTTGCAATTAATATAATATAATTGTGAAAAATATTGAGAGTAAAACACACTGTAAGAACAAAATGTTCAATTTTTTTACCACTGGTGATAAAAAAAAAATCCACATTTCCTTTACTCATAAATTCTAGAGTACTCATATGGACTTAGAAAAGAAACTCTAAATTTATTGCTTTTCTTATGAACAAAAGTCTGAGACTCCTTTCTAGGATTTGAATTTTAAGAAACCTGTCTTACAGTTGGCTCTTTCAAACATCCCTACTGCTGCTGATCAAAACCCATTAGAGAGCTTTGAGAAAGTACTGCTTTTTCCTTTCAGTCTCTTTCTTCTGTCGTCATTGGTTACTTCTTGCTTCCTTCCTGTCTCCCATTCTTCCTCCCTTCCTTAGTAAACATATGCTGCACTGATAATCTTTTCAGAATATGATCATGGTTTACTCAACTTGAAACAAGTCATACTTGTACACTGTAATTGGATTTAGCCTATAGCTATCCTGATTTTTAAAGAATTTTAATAAAACATGACATTGAAATCTTTTTGATTTGATTTGCTTTTATGATTATTGATGCTTTTGATTATCTTAATGATTCACTGTAGTCAGCATTTGTATTCTGTAGGCTAAAGCTGACCGATTTTCTGATTCTTTTGTTTAAGTGTGAGTGTGGTGTGTGTGTGTGTGTGTGTGTGTGTGTGTGTGTGGTTTTTCTAGACAGGATTTCTCCCTGTAACCCTGGCTGTTCTGGAATTTGGTCAGTAGACCAGGTGGGACTTGAATTCAGAGTTCTCTGCCTGCCTCTGCCTCCTGAGACTTGGGATTAAAGGTGTGTGCCACCACCACATAAGCCAACAGGCTCATAATTGTGTTACTATTACTGTCACTATTTAATTCAACAACCAGACAGTAGTTAATGTAAAGGAGAAAAGTGGAAAAAGGGGGCTGGGAAGTCCTTAGGGTATTACAAGGAGAAGTGAGACGCTTGTTCACTTCCCAGTTACCCAGCTAGCTGAGACCTGAAATAATCACACAAAAATTGTGCTTGGCCCATTAGCTCTAGCTTCTTATTGGCTAACTCTTACATGTTAGTTTAACCCATTTTATTAGTCTGTATATCAAAATGAGGTCGTAGCCTACCATCAAAGTTTGTATCATGTCTATCTCTGGTGGTGGCTACATGGTATCTCTCCTTGATTCTGCCCTTCTGCCTCTCAGCATTCAGTTTAGTTTTCCCCACCTACTTAAGTTCTGCCCTACAACAGGCCAAGGCAGTTTCTTTATTCATTAACCAATAAAAGCAACACATAGACAGAAGGACCTCCTACATCATTAGGGATTTTATTCCATGTAGTTTTCATTCAGTTTTTTTTTCTCGTAGAAAGGACTTGAGGCTTTTTTCCCCCCAGGTCAATCTAATCTCCTTACATTTACTTAGTATCTTCAAGCCTCTTGCATTTATTTAAAGCTCCCCTCTTTCTCATTAAGCTAAATAAACATTTTACATCTGCATACTTTTCCAAACTATATTTGCCCTTCTTGAAAATGAGAGAAAATAAGTTATAATGATAGGGGCAGAAGAGCTGTCTCTGCAGGGAATATTAAAATTCACATGAAGAAAGATGTTTCCTTGAAAAATAAAACCTATACTCCTTAAAACATTGAAGGCAACATTTTGAATTCACATATTCACATACAAAGATAAAAATTCTTATGTAATATATTAGCTCATTAAATACAGGTGATTTTATTGAACCAGTTTGAATCCAAAGAGTAATATTTCCTTTTAATGATCTTTTGAATGATAGAAGAGGTCTGTAAAACTATTCTGATCTTAGGTTTGCAAAAATGACAAGTAAATTAAGTAACCAAACACAATAAGGCTCTTATCTTTCTTTTTAGTAGAAATCTATGAATCAGGCTATAGTGTAGTCAGAAAGCTTCTCAGCCTTGGTCAGGGCCCATGTGAGCAGGGTCCCAAGAGGAGCAACATCACTGAAAAATATAGCATCCTTGTAAGAAACTATCTTAGCAGCAAGTCCAGTATGTTTAGACAGAAACTCAGCAGAAAAATGTGAGGATATTAACAAATAAGTATAATGACACCCAATTTCCAGAGATAGAAAAAGAGAGATGTAGCACTGAGAACAGCAAAGTGAAGAGAGTGGTTTCCAGATGAAACTAGAGTAGTTAGTATTTATTCATGACTTTGAGATAAATATAAAAAGTTAGAGACAGAGAGGAAGGGGAGGCCATAGAACATTAACACCCCAGTACCAATGATCATTGTCTAGCACCTATAATCCAGATGTTTCTTTGAAAGTATCATTATCCACTACTAGGGTCATAGGTTGCTTAGAGGAAAAGATGATCAAGAGGGGGCAGGGAAGCAACAACAAGAACCTGGAACATCCTGTGAACAAGAAAGTAAGGATGTACTAAAAGAATAATTATGCATATAAAACATATCTAGAAGGCAGCTTCAAAAGGACTTCCATCAGCCAAGTCTAGGATGATTTGGGTATCAAAAGAAATGATTTCAGATATTCTAACATAGTTAGATGAGAGTTAAATAAGATGAGAGGTAGATAAGGATTATAAATTACTCTCTTACAATGCTGACTAAAAATAAATGTTGAAGAAATGTTGGGATGTGATAAATATTTGAAAATCCTTACAGAAATAATTAATTCAGGCACAAAAGTATCAAGGATTCTAAAACTGGAAGAAGAGCATTAAAGACTCAAAAGTATACACAATCTCAAAATAGCTACCTATAAAATGTTACCTACAATAAGATAAAAGAATAAATGAGAAAACCAGCTGATATCATATTGATCAAGTGATCAAAGTTAACAGTACCACAAATAACACACACTGGTGTCACATGCCAGAATACAGGCAATGAGCAGCAAACAGGCTTACTTTGTGGTGCAGCTTCCAAAGTGCAAGTCTAAGCAGGATATATCAAGCACAGTGAAGCAAATTTTATAGCAAGAATTGAAGGACTTTCTTTGGACTGCCAGCTTCCCAAATATTACACTGAGACTTCTTATTAATTTTGAAACGTTGGCCTTAGCTTAGGCTTGTTTCCAACCAGCTCTTAAAGCTTAAATTAATCCATTTATATTAATCTACATTCAGCCACATGGATTGTCACCTCTCCTCCATACAGTATTTCCAACTTGTTTCACATCTAAGGGCAAATACTAAGTCTCAGATTCCAACCAGAGTTTTTTATCTCTCTCCAGACATCCCACCCATCCTCTCCTGCCTAGTTATTGGTCATTCAGGCTCTTATTAAACCAGTCAGAAGGTACCATGGCAGAGACAACATCTTCACAGTTTACAAAAAAGTTTAGCCCACAACAGTGGAGACATGACACATATGTAAGATGTAAAAGACATTTGAATGAAGAAAAGACAAGACAGGAAATTATAAACTTGAAAGAGTTGGGGGTGTGTGGGAGTTCTATTCATTGATCTTGTATCTTTTAATAAAATCAAATTATTGCAACATACAAAAAAATGTTGGTTAAGGTAAGAATTTTAAGGCTGATAAATAAAATGAAAATTTGTAGTAGTGCAAAGCAAAGTGACATAAAGCAGTTTTTCCACTTTAAATAAATATATAAATAGAATTTATTATGTTAACAAAGGAAAACCGATATGAACAAATAACAAAATACACGTGATATCATTCAACTTACTGATTTTGTTCTTTGCAAAAATTTAGAGAGCTAAGTGTAGAGGATATAGACTTTCAATTTATAAAAGCTCACATTAAAATCACCAAACTAAAAGCCATTCAAACTCACTAATAGTCAAGGACATACAAAGTAAGAGAGAAATACATATTTCTAAGCTAGTGACACTAAGAAGGAGTTAACAAAATGAGCATAGGCAAAATGGCAAGGCAGTGGAGAAAGTGACACATTTATATCTCCCTGTTGAAAGTGTAAATTAGTGGAAACTTTCCTAGTGTAAAGCAGATATGTCTATCAAAGTTTTAAAATACATTTCTACCACTTGACCAAGTAATTCCACTTTTACAAATGTGTAAAAAGAAAACCATCTGACATGCAAATCAGGACTTATGCATAAACTGGTCATCAAAATGGTTTAAAGAAAATTGTGAAAAATGCTCCAGATATTAAGAATAATGAAATGAGGAATGCCATTGAATTATTTTTGGAGGAAATAATATTAATATGGATATTATAAAGTCTATCATCCAGACTTTTTTCTTATGTTTGGAAATGACCCTCTTTATCAGTATTGTAGCAATATAGAAATTTTCACAAATTTAAAATATGAAATGAAATAGCTGTCCTTAAAATATGGGCAGGCTTGAAACTCTGGTTTCAGAATCATTAATCGACATGATTGACAAGAAAAACTCCCCCTAAGGAGAATGAGTTGAAATAAGCAGTGGTAGCCACACTGGTGGGTTTCTAAGGGAATGGTCTCAGCACAGTCTTTGCTGTGGCCTGGAGCCAGGGCCACACTGGTGTGGTGACAGCTATGGCATCTCAACTTCAAATTAAGCAGCACCCATGGATGTCTGTGCTGTGTGGTTATAGATCTGTTATGTGGCCTTCCCAATGATGTGAGCTTGGATGACTTCCTGTTTACACAACTATCACATAGCCAATGTGGTTTCTTTTTTCTTCAAAATAAATAAAAGGTCTGAGCTACACAGCTCAACAACCATTAGTAATCAAAATTTGCGGAAAAGGTTATTAAATGATTAAAATACTTTTCCATATTGAAAGTGATAGTTCTTTTTAGTATCTTAGTAAAGCTCAATAATATCTTACACACTCATATATCTATAATAAAAAAGAAAAGATAGAGCCGGGCCATGGTGATACAGCTTTTTAATCCCAGCACTCAGGAGGCAGAGATAGGCAGATCTCTGTTGAGTATGTGGCCAACCTGGTCTACAGAGCTAGTTCCAGGACAGGCTTCGAAGCACAGTGGAAAAAAAAACAAAAGAAAGAAAGAAAGGAAGGAAGGAAGGAAGGAAGGAAGGAAGGAAGGAAGGAAGGAAGAAAGGAAGAAATAAAGAAAAGAACGAAAGAAAGAAAGAAAGAAAGAAAGAAAGAAAGAAAGAAAGAAAGACTAAATTCTAAGGTGATGTTTGTATAATGGCTTTTGGAATACTGTCTTATTAAGTAAAACTTCATATCCAGTTTCTAATATGTATGTATTATAACTCAAAAATAGCCAAATAAAAGTGTTCAAATAATAAAATTTATGATTTTCAAAGGAGATTCTTTTAGAAACTATTCAAAGGTAAATTTTTGACTCTTTTCTTCTACTATCCATTTTTTGTTTGTTTGTTTCTTCTGTCATCGTCTTCTCTCACAATCATTTAGAGTCTTTGACGCTTTTCCTTGGAAGAAAGAAATGTAAAATCATCTGTTATAAAAAGATTAAATTAGCTGTGAAAGTCTGACGCTATGAAGGCTTGCTTCATTTCAGAGGAGAGACTGTAAGACAGTGCCGAGAATGCACACGCACGTAGTCTTTGCAAAGCTTTGTGGATCCCATCATGCAGACGGGGTTCTCTGCTGCAAGAATTTCTGTAGAATTACAGAGTAAGAAATCATTGCATAAAACTTCTAATTTTGCGAAACATTAAAATTTAAATCAGAACATTAGGGATGTCCCCTTAATCTTGTGCTGGCTTTATCTGCCTGTCTGCAGTCCCTAAGTCTGTGTGTCAGTAGCTCCCTTACTGATACCTAAGGCCAAGTTTGTCTGTTGTTATTCTGTTTTACTTCTTTATATGTTTTTGGTGATAGCAAGAGCAATACTTGGTCTTTTCTAAACCAAAGACTATTAAATGTTGACAGGAATTCAGACCCTCTAACACATTACTGAATACTCTAGTCAAGAAACCTCGGTTAAAACTGCTAAGTCTCATCTCTCTTCATTCTGCCCTTGACGGTTGCCTAACATAACTTTCCCTAGTTTTCATATTCCTTACTATTTTTTCTCATATTCTTTATTTGCATCTTTCACTATCTCCCTGTTATAGTGAGCCTGTCTTCTAGCTCATTCTCTTTGAGCACACTTAACAAGTTTCCATTTACTTATCACCTCTTTCCCTTTTGTTTCCTGAAGTCATTCCCTATCCTAATGCTGCTTGTATCTCTCCTGCTAGGTCAGCTTGTTCTCTTTTAGGTGTGTGATCTTCAGCATATACATTTCTCTTCCTTTCTAGATTTTGCTCATAGATGACATTAAAAATAATGATACCATCACTCTCCATTGCCAGGGAGCCCTGTCCCCGTTTTTCTGAATATTACCTACACTAATTTATGAGTAAGCTAAAATCATCAGTCACTTTTTTATTTATTGGGCTCAATGCTAAAGCCTCGTTTGTTTTAAGCAGGTTCTTTCTTTTTCTCTTATATTCTTATTTCTAATAATATGTCACCCTCCTGAAAATGGGGTTATTTCCAAGTTATCCCTTTCATTGATCTACTTGTAATCAGTCAGCATAAAGCATGCTTTCTTACACTCTCAGTTTATGTATTTATTAGCTCTTCCTCAGATTAAAAAAATAAAAATAAAAAGTTATCATTTTCTTATGCTTTTTGCTATAGCAAGGTGTCATATGTGTCCCAGGCTGTTCTTCTACTTCCTAGGCAGCTGATGATGACCTTGAAATCCTGATCCTCCTTCCTCCACCTCCTGGGAGCTAGAATTATAAGCATCAGTGCCATGCTCAGTTTATGTAGTTATGCAGACTAGACAAGCATTCTACCAAGACCACAGTCCCAACCTACTTATGCCTTCTTTGTATTCTTAACTATCCCGAACACAGTGTCTAAGGATTTGTGAAATATAGCTATGATTATAAGGATTCTTTGTCTTAAATCTTTTGAATGTTCATATTGCGATAGAGTTATGAGACTCCTGGTGTTCCCCACCCCCAACATATTATTTCTACACTCCTTCTACATATGTGCATACATCAGATCCCAAATAAAGAAATGCTACCCCCAGAAAGTGTGAAAGTAGAGCTAGCCAGTCATGGAGTGTGAAAAGTAGAGCCTGGCAGAACTTGAATGTGTGGAAAGGACCTGGCAATGTACAGACCCATGGGTACAGGACAGAAGAGAATTCGAGGAAGATGCCAAGCTATGCAGACCTTAGCTGCATCCTAAGGGTTTGTTTCCATTCGCCTTTTTCCCCCAGAGTGTGTGTGGGGATTCAAACTGTGATAAAAATTGACTGAAGGCTTTACACGGGGAATAACATAGGTTCCTATTGGATCATTATATGACTTATTTTTATTTTGATTAACATGCATTTTTTGGCACACACTAATGAGTTTGGTGAAATTTCAACACATGCATGAAGCATGCAGTGATACAATGCAACCTCCCTTTAGCCAGACTCCTTTCCTTCACAAACTTCACAACCTCCAGGGATCGTCTACATTCATGCTAACTGAATTTAGCTTCTAAAACTGAAAAATGATGTGGAGAAAAAAGAAACTATTCCAAGTACATTGTTGGTGAGGTTGTAAATTAGACCAGCCATTATGGAGAACGGTATGGGTGTCCTTCAAAACACTAAAAATAGAAAGCCATATGATACAGCAATTCCCTTCTGGATGTATATCCAAAAGAATTGAGGTCAGCACGACAAAGAGACACCTTAACATGCATATTTATTACATCACCACTCACAACAGCTGGAATTCAGAATCTACCTAGGTGATTCATGGATGAGTAGGTAAAGGAACGGTGGCCTTTACGAACAATGAAATATGATTCATCCATAAAAACAGGATTCACTGGAATTTTAGACAGCACCTGACATGCTTTGTGTAAATAGCATCTGCACTGTATCTTACTTGGGCTCGTTGTCTAAACCCAAGTCTTTCCTTTTCTAACTCTACAAGCACATTTAACTCCCTTAAAAGATGTTACTCACTATTGTAGGAGGAACAGCCAATTTTCTTCAGGGATGCAGCCTCCAAGATGCTACCCATGCGGTAGATTATCCTGCACCCATGCTCATAAAAACAGCACTACGTGGACTTAGTGGGTTTTCAAAAAGGGCACAGGCAGTTTGGATGGAGAAGTAGTGGAAGAGGTAGAGAAGTATGGATGTGGGAAATGAGGAGAGGATCTGCAAAAACACATGATATTCATGTGTGAAATCCTCAAACGATAAATATAATTACTTCTTTAAATCTAAAGATGTTACTGGGGCTAAGGAGATGGTTCAGTGGGTACAATCCTTCATGCTCAAGCATAAGGGCCTAAGTTTGCTTTTCTAACATCACTGACATGTAAAAACCCAAACGCATTTATTAGCTCCTTCAAACTCAACACTGAGTTTGGAGGGGAAGAGATATGCAGATTCTTGGAGTCTTGCTAAAGCTATGAGTTCCAGGTTCACTGACTGACTGTGTTTCAAAAAATAAGATGGATAGCAACTAAAAGAACAAGAACAAAAAAACAAAGATACCAGAGCCAGGTGGTGGTGCACGTCCTTAATCCCAGCATTTGGGAGGAAAAGGCAGGCAATCTCTGAGTTCAAGACCAGCATTGTGTACAGAGTGAGTTCCAGGATAGCCAGGGCTACTCAGAGACAGACAGACAGATGGGTGGGGGGGGGGACTGGTCTCTGACCCACAAATGAAAACACAGTCCAGTACATCTGCACACACAAACACACAGACACACACATGCACTCATGCACATATCCTCACACACATGCAAAATCACAGTCCATAAGTAAAATGTAAAATCCAAAGATACTTGGTAATGGAGAGTATCAGTATTTTGTGAAATATTACCCACGCTCACAAAACAGGCAAGACTTCAGAAATGCCTTAGAAACAGTCAATAAAAAGCTTAGTCTTTATTTATTCTAATTCTTTGTCTTTGCAAGCATGGAGCACATCTCTGTAATTATCCATACATGGTCACTCTGTTTTGAAACAGCAGTTTTATCAGCTCATTTTCAAGAATGTAATGAGCATCATCAAACTAATAATCACTGAGTACTTTAAATTTTCTAAAGACAATTTGAGTGGTTTCTGCTAGAGTTTTCTATATTAAATCCAAAAGAAAACTTATTATTTTCTACCACATAGCCAGTGAGAAGAGCTCTTTCAGGCAGACCCAGGAGCTAGCAAAAATAAACACATTGCAGATTGTTCTAAGGAAGAGGAAAGGGGAGGAGGGGAAGAAACTTCACTGAGTGCTGATTGGTGGCTGAATTGATAATGATTCATGCATCATTTTACATCATTCTTCTGGATGGAATGCTTTACGGAGGGGGGAAATGAAACTGTTCTTTAACATCCCGAAGCATCTGAAAACCTATGCAACTTCCATCGATCTGCTCTCTGCTGGATAACACTGCTATTTCAAAATATGGTGACATATTTACTTCTCTCAGAATGCCTTAATGCCTGTAAACCATCCCTTTGTTGACTGTTGAGAAAAAACCTCATATTCATTCTTCTGATAAACTATAATTGGAGTAGACATTGGGGTACCCTATCTTTCTCCTCTTCCCCATTCCATTTCTGCTTCATACTCATGAGAGATAACTTAAGGACTGATGGTTTTCAACAGTCTTTACAAAACAAATTAACAAACTACTATATTCTCTGCATTGCTGGTTACCCATATCTCAGTCGAATCTCTTCCTAAAGCTCTTTAGTGAGAACAGACAAAACATTAGCTTGATACTTTTGTTTTATTTGGAGCATAATTTATTTGTAATTTCTTTCAAATAATGGAAAGATACAGAACTTTCATATCTAGATATGATCAATAACTCCCTATATCAAATACTTGGATCAAATTTTATAGCAGCTTATTTCATCGCCTTAGAGAAACTTCTTTCCCTGAGCTAAAAGAAAGAAAACGCCTGTTCAAGAATGCTGCCCTGCCAAATGGCCCATGATTGATGGGACAGCAATAACCAGGGGGTATTTGCCAATTCACCAATGCCAAGTCCTCAGAGTGGTTTTGCTGCCTGTGACAGCTGGTGTTCCCGATTGGAAGGCTGTTTCTGTATACATCTCTGATTTGCATATTTATATACCTCGGCTTCCGTATGAGGTTTGCCTTCACAGTGGTGAGTATAGCTTGCTGCTTGAGAGCCTCTGGGCATGGGATGGTAGAATTGATTTGTGTAAAGTGAAAATTGTAGATTTTTTGTGATTTTCAGGTTAGCAAGTAATGCCACATTTTGTCTCCATTTTCATCAACTTTCTTAATGATTTTGAAACTTCTGTACGCATGGGCTACCATTTGAGACAGACACATTGTCCTCTCTCTAGGAGGGGCCAGGATCCTGTATTTTGGCATTTCAAAAAGATAGAAAGAGAGACAGTAAAGAAACAGAGTTAGTCAATTTGAAGCCTTGAAATGAGAATGGTGGGGCTGGCACAGGGAAGGGATCCACTGATGTTTGAGGAAAGGAAAGAGAAATCACCCTACTAAACCAGGTATATGATCTCAGATGCAGTGATTCTAAACCTCAGGGTCCCAGAGATCCTGGAACAGGTGAGAGCCATACAATTTTTGGAAATATCACCTGTGGAATATTTATAGAACAGAAAAACAAAGAAGCTTGATGCGGGGGGACACCTGTGTCTTGAAGGATTAGGAGTTTGATAAACAATGACTATATTAAAATAAAATAGTCTCAGGAAAACAGAGAGAGATAGGGGATTAGGAGGAGTTATATTAGGGCAGGTGTGTCATATAAGGACTTTTGAGGAAACTGAGAGTCTAGGTCATCACTCCCTATAACACTAAAATTAACAATGTGACTTATAGGTGCTAACTTTGAAAATGATGAGTGGGGTGATTAGTGAAAAGCTAATGTGAGGTGGATGTTTTCTTTCTTTATCGAAGATTTATTTTTTTGTGTCTGAGTATTTGCCTGTATGTATGCCTGTATGTGTGTATGTGCATCACATATAAGCTCAATGCCTGCAGACCTCAGAAGAGGGCATCCCATCCCCTGTAGCTGGGCTTATTCATCTGGGTGTGAGCCATCATGTGGGTCTTGGAAACCTGAGCAAGTCCTCTGAAAGAGCAAAAACGTGCTCTTAACAGCTGAATCATCTCTTACTTCCCAAGGTAGAAAGTTTTCAGAAGCAATTTTGAAACGAGTGATATCGTAAACAGGCTAATCAGACTAGAATTCTAATGAGTGAATAGAATACAGCAGCTTTCCGACAGGCCAATGCTAGAATAATTCAGCAAAAATTGCTTCCATACTTCTAAAGATGGGTAAGAGGTTTAAAGGAACTGAAGTTCGCTCTGTAGCACTTCTGCCATGGTGCTATGGAACCACTTTTACTATAAGTTGAATGTTAACGGCACCCTAAACTCTCATCCCCAGTGTCGGCCCTCAGAGACAGAGTCTTCAGAAGGTGGTCAGACTCAGTCCTCAAGAATGGAATTAGGGCTGTCATAAAAGAAATCCCAGATCATTCATTATCTTTCCACCATATAAAGACACAGTGAAAGTCAGTCCACTGTGTGCCAGGAAACTGTTCTCAACAGATTCCAAATGAGCCAGAATGGTGATCTGAAACATGTTGACCTCATATTTAGGAGAAGCAAGTATCTGTTCTTTATAAACTATAGTCTTGGTATGATTTTAAACTGAGAAGACTAACGCATTGTTGTGTGTACCAGACACCCAATGCATTCATTATATAAAAGCTTTGCACCAAACCTTTAAGATTAATATTGTCATCCATTTTATAGAGGAAAGAGTGGAGACCAAGAATCAATAGCTCACCCAGATTTACAAAAGTGATATGTGCTAGTTAGCAACTGAGGTAGGTTTCATCCAAGAATTTTTGTTTGTTCGCTTGTTTGATAACATGGTACTTCCCTAGATACAGAAAATTAAAAATACAACTTAGCAAAGCAGTTCCCTGGGGTATATTTAATTTGAGTTGGCAGTGAAATTAGCCATCTGAAGATGGTGCCTTGACAAAATACTTCCTAGGTTTGCGTTCTGAATACCTGTGAGACATGTGATGTGAAATACTGTGGTCTCTATGGTACAACTGAAGAACTTCACAAATGGATGGATAGATGACTTGAAAATAACAAACCTAGAGTCTGAGTAGAGAACTGAGTAAGTGTAATGCCCATAGATAGGTGCTATTTATCCAACTAAAACCCTATTAATGGATGTACAGTACCAATGAACTACACATTACAGTACATTTGGAAGGCTTTTTTTGTCAAAGACAATCATCACTAATAATAATCACTGTTAATATTTATGAAATACTGAAAACAGGACTGAATAGTATGAAAAATTAGTGACATACTTTTGAATATTATTCTCATGAGACTATAGCCATAACAAAGATATACCAAACTCATCACTAGAAGGCCGTGATTATCTATTTCTTAGCTTAGCTGGCAAAGTTTGGTTCAGATCTGGCTTTTACCATGCTTCTCATTAATTTGAATGATTAGTTAGCCACAGAACACTACACTGCTTTGTGTGTTGAAAACATCTGAATGCTGTTCCCAGCCTGTAAATAACACCTTTTCACACTTTCTTCTAAATTATAGCTGATAAAATGTTCCAGTTGAACCAGATTTATAAGTATCAGGCAAATGTCCATCAGATAGAACAATTTGCACATACTACATCATTTAAAACCTAATTTTTATTTTATATTACACAGAAATTAGCATTTCACAATCTCAAAACTGGTCTTTTTTCATTTAAAACTTGTAATGTTTACAACATAACAAACAGGTCTTACTGCATAGAAAACTATGGCTTGAGAAGCTGACTCACATAGTAGCCTTGTGCTTCAGTGTATATTATGCCATCTTTTGTGCTTAAGTTTTCTTTTCCACAAACATCATATAAAAGCATCACTTTTAGCACTGTCTGTGCATTTGGAATGAAGTAACCATATCAAAAGTCCATGCTATCTAGCCTAGCCGGGCATACATTTGGTATTAAATATTAATATTTTCAGTTTGTTTCTTTTCTTTTTTGATTTGCTTCTTAAACCATGTTAATAATATCTGAACTTTGCTCTGCTGATATTTTTCACACCAAGGAAAATATATAATTCATCATCCTAAGTATCCATAGGCAAAAATGTTACAAATTTGCTGTCATTCCAAGTTTTCACCATTATCTTAAATAAGGAATCCTCTTTGCTCGTGGCATGGAAAAGGATAAGATTATACCCTTAGGGATTTTTAATGAGGTTTGCTTTAATACATCACGTCACTGATTTCCATTAGAACCCTCTTCTCCTGAGACTAAGGACCCCAGAGCGGGGGAAATGGCTGATCCACTAATCCTCTGCTCTCTTCACCACTCATTTATTTTATGTAACTAGAATTTGACAAAGACACAGAGAAAAGTAAAAGTAAATGATACTATGTTGAGAATGTTTCTAAATGCATCTGGAAAAAACAATTTATTGCACAAAAAGTAAGTTATAAATAACAGTTTTTTAGAGCAGCATGGTTTTTGAAGAAAAGGTTGTTTGTACAGTTTTTGCAACATGCATGACTTGAAGGAAGGTCTACATGGAAGCAAATGTTTTTTATCCCCATAACTTGACAGTAATGTTTTAATTTTCCACTCCCTAGTTAGTATTTGACACTAGTTAGCAATCACTGTGTTTTATCATGATTAAAAAGTTGACAGTTTTAAATACATAATGTTTTAGTTATTTTTTATTGCTGTGATAAAACACTATGACAAAGACAGCTTATAAAAGGAAGTGATTAGGTGGCTTATAGCTTAAGAGGGTTAGAGTTCATGATGGCTGAGAGTTCACATCCTCCTCTACAACCACAAGGCAGAAAAAGATCACTGAGAATCACACTAGTCTTTGGAACTGCAAAGCCTGCCCCAAGTGATACACCTCCTCCAAGAAGGCAACACCTCCTTAATCCTTTCCGAACAGTTTCACCAACAGAGGACCAAGCATTCAAATACATAAACTTAGAGGGCTGTGCTCAATCAAACCAATACAGATAGTCATCCACTGGGACAGTTTTAATTTTAGCAATTCCACTGATAAATGTCTTTAACGATTAAACATTCATGTTTTTGTTTTAAGGTAATGTTTTCCTCTAATTTATTTGCTATGTTTTCTAGAATCTGTATACATAGATGCATAATACTTCCATCAATTTTCCTGCAGGATTGATGGGCCAATCCATTAAAAACATATGAATCATGCTGCCTTTGACAATGAATGGAAATAAATGTTATTTTACAATTTGAAAAAAAGAGCTAGACTATATTTGGTGTGTTTTACTTGTTTAGTGTGTTCCAACAGCTTAATTGCTAAAGTACCTCAAGAATTTCACCGTTTAATTCAGGAGGAGTACTAGAAACTGTGAAGCAATTTCAGTTGTAAATGCTTAATGAGGTTTGTCAAATCCAGAGATCGGCACACCATAAACAGTTATTTGATTTAGTTTTTGACTAAATTATACAGAAAAGCTCACTCTGAATTCAAGGTGACTGACTGTGTATAGACATATATGCACGCATGTGAGCTCAAGCATGCACGTGAACATACATAAACACACACACTTTTATATATACAATTGATAACACATAACAAAATGAGATTACAAACAATATGAAAGTTGAATGTGGATTCAAATTAAGTTTTATCCTTCAAAATAGTTGATACTACTTGAATGGAATTCTTCTTTCAATGTTATGATCTCTTCTCTCTGTGGAGAACTTACTGATAAGTTTATAAATATCAAGAAAATAATTTTTAGTCTTCTGTGAATGTTTGTTTTGTTTCTTTACTGAACAATGTGTTACCCGGCTTAATAACATACTTAAATTATTAATGTCTGAGAAGGCATGATGAATAAATATTTCATCAGCATGAAGGTAATGAAGTCTTAGATGCCAATTCTAAAAATAAGTTTTAGAAATAGTTTAGACAATAATTTATGCTGATGAAATAGGAATGTGTTCTTTCTAAACTAAATTTTCTGAAACACATCATATACATTTATATAATGAGTCTATGTCCAAAGAAGAGAGGAACAATGGAGACTGACTTTGCCTTGAGTTGAACATGGGCTATAATTCAGTGGCCATGAACATAACCAAAACATAAGATGAACTGTGGTTCACTTCCTATAAGAAAGAGGTTGAGTCTCACATGGATGCAGGCAGAGAATTAGAGTTAGGCAGCCTCTTACCTCCTAGTTCTTCCAATGAAATAAATAGTCTGTCTAGTACTGGGGAATCTACACTAAGTGGTATATGGAAGGAACCAAAGCAACCTAAATTTACATTGTAGATTCATATTATCATGCCAGAATTGAAAAAGAATGGCTTCTGTCTTGGTACAAATGCATTATTTTTGTCTCTGTTATTCTGTCATCCACACCTTTAGCATGTAAACAATATCATACTAGCATAAGATTTCTTATCCAACAAGAAAATACATTTTAAAGAGATGATAATAATGAGGTAAAAATGTTGCAGGGGAGAGTCACTTGTTTGTTCTGGCCACATAGAACCAAAATAACCACACAGAAACTGCATTAATTAAATGACTGCTTAGCCCATTAGCTCTAGTTTCTTATTGTCTAACTCTTATATTAATTTAACCCATTTCTATTAATCTGTATATTGCCACATGACAGGGGCTTACCAGCAAAGATTCGGCATGTCTGACTCTGGTGGTGGCTCATATTGTCTCCCTGACTACGTCCATCTTTCTCCCAGCATTCAGTACCGTCCTCCCCGCCTACCTACGTTCTGCTATCAACAGGCCAAGACAGTTTCTTTATTCATTAATGGTTATCATAGAACACAGAGGGGACTCCCACATCATAAAAATTAACTAGAAATGGCACAAGTGAGATAAATTTAAGAGAAGAATGTAATAATAACATAAATATGTAAAAAAAAACTTAATAGAAAAGGATATCTAAATGTACAATAAGGTAAGAAAACCTAAGAAAGGAATAGAAACTAAAAAAAGCCAATGTGAAATAAAATAGAACAACATGATAAATGTGAACAAGCTAGACACAGACAGAAGTGACTCAATGAACAAGAAGAGAAGTTAGCACATACTGACCCACAAGATGGACATGCACAGCAAGTAAGCAGTTGACAAACATGAAACGAAACAGCCTAGACCTGCGAGAGATGATGGAATGGTCAGAGGAGAGAAAGAGGGAGAAAGAGAGAGGGGGTGAGGGGGAGGGAGGAGAGGGAGAGAGAGAGAGAATAAGGCAGAATAAATATGTGACATGCTCATCAAGAGTTCTGCAAAATCAGGGAAATGTACAAGTCTCTGATACAAGAGTTCTAGAATGCTTTCCGAACTCAGATTTGATGCACACAAAACAAGCTCTCACTTGCACACATAATGCACGAGTCACACAACACCTATGTTATATATGCCCTTAAAATGAGCATCACTGACTATATGATTCACTTTCTATTTTAACGTATTTTATAATGTAACTTTAGTGCCATATTTTTCTTTTGTTATTATTGACAAAAAAATCACCTGTTCATTAATTAACTGTCAGTCTTTATACAAATCCTGCTGGAAGGTTCTCTGTAAACTTCATGAGGAAAAA
Source organism: Arvicola amphibius (assembly GCF_903992535.2). NCBI lineage: Eukaryota > Metazoa > Chordata > Mammalia > Rodentia > Cricetidae > Arvicola > Arvicola amphibius. The sequence goes on from NC_052056.1 coordinate 43,163,896, forward strand.
GAACAATAACCAGATTTTGAAGCAAATTCATCTCCTTGTTATATTTATCCTTAGTTTTAATTCTATAAGTACTTCATGAACATAATAGTATTTTTTGTCAAATACAGGTAAACTGGAATCCTCCTGGTTATAACTTCCAGTCCAGTTTTGGCCTCGTGTTGACTCCCTGTAGCCATATGGTCATATGTTGACTCACTTGGACACATCACCTCACAAGAACAAATACAATTAGTAATATATGCATTGGCTATTGTGGCACAATATTCTTGAACTCTTTCAACTTCTGCCCGGCTGCCTAAAAGTTAGTAAAGATGAAAACACCCTTTGATTTAGCATCTTTCACAAGCCATATGGGAAACCTTGAGCAGAAACAAACAAACAAGCAAAACCCCCAAAACAAAAAACCTTATCCCCTCATAGAACTTAGACAAGGTGTCAATAAGGAAGTTAAACAAGGAAATAATGTGTGATATGTCTGATGATGATGGTGAATGGAGGAAAAGAAGAAGAGGGAAGGGGATGAGAGGTCGGGGTACATCTGATAGGGTTGTTGTTCAACTCTAACGCTTTGACAGACGACTCTTCTCTGTAAGGGCATCACTTAAGTGAAGGTGCGTGGTTGATCGGCAGTTATGATTCACCAGACTAGCTTTAATATATGTATAATTCAGTTTTAATAAAGGAAAGAAAAGGGAACTTACAAATCCAAGGTTCCAGCGAGGAGCGCAGGAAAACAAAGAGCAGGCGGGCCACAGGCCCACAAGATTTTATAAGTCAATATTAGCCTAAGGGGGACACGCCTTACAAAACAAAGTGATTGGCTGGGCTTCCCCTTAATTTAAGCAAAGTCCTGAGAACAGTGAGGATGATTAAAGATGTACTTAGCGCCACACCTAACCTGACTTTGGTCACATCCGATGAAGCCACATCATAAAAGCATCAGGTGTAACCAAGGTCCGACCATGGCATCCTGCTTTTTCAGTTCCTGAAGAAAATAAACTATGGTAGTTTTTCATAGTGAATTACCTAACTTTTATTTTCAATGTTATTCCATTAAATGACCTGGACACAGTTGTCTTATGTGGCTTGCTTGAAAGAAAAAAAAAAGCCTCGGAGCAGAAAGTCCAGGATTTACTCTCCCTCTACTAAATACAAACTCAACGCAATTGCACAATACAGAAGAGTTTCTGTTTGCTTGCTTGCAAAATGGAAATACCAATATTCAAAGAGCTAATGCCAGTCATGATTTTATTCTCAGGACACAGTGGCCCAGACAAAAGAATTGTTAAGTACAAGGCTAGCCTGGGCTACATAATGTGACCCAGCCTCAAAAACAATTCTTACAAGAATATAATAAATGCTATCAAGTTAAATACAATGTGTGATGTTAAGTACCAGGCCTCTCCTGAGCCCTGACTGTATTTCATCTGTTTAAATTTCCCTGGAAACTTGATCCTGAATAGCCTCACATCTCAGGCTATCGTTCTCTCTACTGAAAAGCAGACTTCTAAGGTGACTTCTCTCACTGATAACTGTTCTGTATCTTTTCAGTGTAAAGTCAGGAAAGGAATTTGCTGGTGGTGGTGCTTTTTTATTTTTATGTTTAAGAACTCTTCTTTTAGGGAGCCCATAGTTCAGATTTTTAAACTATTAGCACTTAGCCAGAAAAGTTCACAATTTGCTTTTCTTTTTTTAAATTTTCTTTGCATTTCATTTTCTGGACTAAACTGTAATTAAACATTTCTCCCTTCCCTCTCCTGCATATTCCTAAATATAACCTGTTCAGTCCATATAATGTTACTTGCATGTATGTTTCCAATGCTGGCTGTTTTATTTCATCTTTAGAAAAAAAAAAACTCTATATTTGGCGTTTAAGGAAAACAGGGAGAAAAATCCATGATGCACTTTTTATTTGACTATCCTTACAGGTCCCTTAGAAAAGAAGCATACTCTTGCACTCATGCAGGCTGAGGTGGGGGGAGGGAAAGGTGGAAGGCAATAAAGGTATAAATAAAATTAAGCAGGGTATAAAGGAGGATGGGAGAAAGGGAAAGAGCAAAAAGAGTGAGAGGAAAACCCAAACAGGGCGTTTACTTTTTCCCATAGTCCTCTGCAGCAGGCTGCATTTTCTGCGGGTAAACGTTGCTGAACAGCATTCTTCACGCACTGGCTGTGCTCACGCAGTGACTGAGGGACTCTGGGAGAACTTCAATTGGTGATGACAACCAGCCAGTGTTCCTGCAGGACTGTATGCTGGGCTGGATCAGTGGGTGTCCCTTATCACCTTCCCTGGTGAGCTGCATAAGCACCCACATGCCAGGGTTGGGGGTCATTTCATTAGCGAGGGCCGGAGTGATTTTTCATAGCTAAAGCTGAGATTCAGCCAAGTCAGCTGATGGAAATCCAGACACCTCGTTAAAAGACCTCATTTACATCTGTTCAGCTAATTGCGTGTACAAGACCTTGAAGTTGTCTAAGCTGGATTTCAGTAAAAAGCTGCTGTGCTCGCAGACACCAGCTCGGCCTGGAGAAAGAGTCCTATCTCGTGACCTCTCTGGGGGACGGCACTGCAGTCTTCCTCAGGTGCTGTGCTGTTTGATGTGGGAAACACTGGATGACAAAGAGGTATCTCAGGGAAAAAAGAACAAAGGTGATAATTATGTCATCTTGAGAATTCTCAAGAGCAAGCTATCTTTTTTTCACAGCCCTTCCAATTTGATAAGCACACCAACAAAGGGGTTACAAATGAAGCAGAGTAAAAGAACGTATCTCTTCCTAATTGTATTTTTCTTGCTTTAATTCATTCAAAATTATGAATGGCTGGAGAGTTGGATAAGTCAAAGGCTTCCACAGTTTATCTCTGCGGCATGCTTAAAAGGCTATAATAAAATATAATTTACCTCTCTTATTCACCAAGAAGAAAAATTAGTTTTCAGGATGAAACTTAAATCATTGGAGGCATCAACTAACCAGTTTGCCTTCTCTCTGTTCTACTTCAAACATCACCATTTGTAGCTGGCTGTTGTCCTCATGTTTAAGGGTGTGTGTGTTGGTAACTAGCCATGGGCCCCTTTTCATGCCACAAGGACCTGTCATGCTGTTTAGGATAGCACAGGCACAGAAACACTGTCGGTAGGAAAAGATGGCAAGAACAGAACACAACCAAACACTAAAGAGCATTGTTGGATTGTGAAGAACGTTAATCTATGGTTAATTATTTTTTTAGTGCTCAAAATGAAGACTTATGTCTCCCAGTCTTTAATACATTCTCTGCTGCAGTGATAGAAGTTGCTATATGTATACTCTATCCCTCAAGGGTTCTTAGTAGGGGTACCTAATGAATTAACTTGAACTATTTCAATAAATAAACCAAATTATTTTTTAGTTTTATGCAAAATAAGTCTTGATGTTCAATTGTGATCAACAAGCTTGGATTAACCAACAGGAATCATAGAGAAAGGCGATAATCTGTAAATTATCTTAAATTCAAAAACAAACAAAAAAATTGAGATTTAACCTCAAAAATCTTTTAAAACCAAAAGGAAATCCTCAATTACAGTGATCTGAACAATTTTTTCCCCAGATTTTGCACTACCCTTCTTCAGTTAGAAGCTTTCATCCAAGCTCAGAATATGAAATGGATAGACAGAGACACGTGGCTTAAAACTACACAGGAGCATGTACGTATGCACCCCATTTAAATTCTACACATCAGGTTGCTCTATGAAACATTCAGGAGTAATCAGAGCAAACCTATGTTCTGGTCTCCTCATAGTATAAGGGAGAGAACTGAGTACTAAAAAGGAGTTAGTTTGTGACAGAATTAAAACTAGAACCCAGACTTCCACCACTTCACACCCCAAATAAGCAACCTTCAGCCCACTGTGTTCTCTTTAATGTTCACTAGGCTGTTCTGCTCATTGCACCACACCACCCATTTTAGGCTCACTAGAATAAACACCCATCATTCTCAGATACTCCCACTACCACACACTTGGGAGACCCTGAGACATCCCAAGCATGCAAGATGTTCTTACAAACATATTCTATTAAATCCACCTCATATGTGTTTATGTCTTTATGTGTGTGTTTAGATATGTTGTGGATGTATACACACACATGCACATGTATGCGTGTGCACACACACATTCTGTTTGGGGCTGAGGTTTAAAATAAAGAGAATTCCAACCACAAGCCAGTATCTTTTATCTTTGAGAGTGAGTCACTAAGTGGTAAGTGTTTAGCACATGGTAGCTTAAATAGAAAGGGAAAATACAGTTCAAGTAATTGCAAAACACAGCAGCAGTTTAAATTTGTACTGGATGTTCAAATAATACCAGAATAATTCCATTTCTCTCTGTTTTTGCCCATGCTTTTGTCTCCTGGCCTCATTCTTCATCAGAAAGTCCACATACAGCAGGACAAGCAGTCCTGGACACTTCAGATGGCATTCATAAGTGATCTCAAAAGGAAAGAGTCACTGTTTGTCTGTCTTTATCCTTTTTCCTTCACCGGCCATTTCAATCTACCAAAACCAAAAATGTTTTCAAATCGCATGTTTGTTCATTCACCAAGTCCTCTTCCGAAGGAGATCAGTTCACAGCTTGCTTACCATGGATCACATGACCAGATGAGGTCAAGTTGTATGATAGACAGCACAATCTGTAGACAATTATTTATAAATGATACCAGGCAAACAAAAACCAAAAGTGAACTCCACACAAAGATGAATTAAATACATATGTATGGCTGGCTACACCAACGTAGGGTTTCATTGTATCTAATTGACTGATTTGACATTCTATTTTATTGCAACCTTACTTTATTGGTCAAAAGGTCAATAAACAGAGTTGCTCTTAAAGGAATTGGGGTTTCTCCAACTACCTCAAGGAAGACTATATCCTAGACAGTAATTTCCTTAAACCTTTAGAATTCATATTAAATATTTATTCAGGGTTAATCAGAAGTAAAGTAAGTGGTTTGAATATGCAAATGGGTGAGGAGATCCTAATTGAAGGATTCTTTCTTGATGACCTTCATCCACTAATGGAAGACTATGAGCAGGGTCAGTGGAAAAAGTAGGAAGGATCCATAGGAACCCATGCTCAGATCCCACCCTCCTCATCGCCTCTGCTCCCTTAATTTATCTACTCTTTGATCAAAGTTTAGCTGTGATAGCCAGAATCATGTCCCTATGCTGAACATATTCGTAGCAGAGTCTCAAGAGTTTCAGAGCATGCTGTAACACATGGCAAAAAGTTCTTTATTCTTATGATTTTTTGAATGACATGAAAGAAAGAGAGATTGCCCTAGATGATCCATAATGCTGTAGGATACACCTGATGGTCATTGAGAAGCATCCAAAATGGAAAACTAGGATTGAACCAGAGCATCAGGGGATGAGAGAAGTTTGATGCTTGTGTTGAAAGCAACACATGACCAGAAGCCCAAAACCACAGGAAGGAGTAAGTTCTACTCAAGTCTTAGGAAAGGCCACAGACATGCCAACACCTTGATTTTAGCTCTCTGAGACCTATTTTGAATTTCAAATCTCTGAGGACATACATTGTATATATGTGCTATCCTCTAAGCCACTAAATCTGTGTTTATTGTATCAACAACAATAAATCATACAAATGACAGAAATACAAGAAAACAAAATGTATTGATTTACTTTCCTTTGCTTTCTAACTATGTCTCTCACAGTATTTTCTTGTATTCCCCATCTTTGTTCATATTCACTTATTTTCTCTCAGGTCTACTACTAGCATTTAAAATCATGACTTTGAGCCTTTGAACCTTTGCACCAGGTTTTCTTCAACCTCAAGGTCCCATTTCACTCGTTCTGTGGAGAACCTGCATCTGCCTCACTCACCCCTAAGATTTAATATGGTGCTGTGTACTTGGGGGAGATTTTGAGCACATCCACTGACAAATATGCCCCTCTTCCTTAAACTTCTTTGCTGTCTATTTTCCACAGTATTTCTCATTTCATTCTGTTTCATTTTTCTTCTCCTTTGTACATTACTGAGTCAATTCATGAATAATCACATGTTTGTCTTCACATTGCCCTGAGCCTGGATCCTCTAAACATCATCTGACTGCATTGAGGTGGACCTGGGCAGCTAGGGCTTTAGTCCTAGTACTGGAAGATAAAGTCCTCCAAACAATAGAGATCAATATTTCAGGGATAAATTGGGAATTTCTACTTCTGGTGACAACAAGACAGATGACTGGCAGTGCCATGCACTTAAGAGCGGGCACTTTCTTTCCGGTTCACCAACTTGAGGCCCGGCGGACTTGTAAATAGAGACGCTTTCCCCAGTTTCACTTGCAACCCTCTCACTTCTGTGTTTTCCTGTTTTCTGTCAATAAAACTGAGTTGTGCTTCAGAAAGGGTTGATTCTGCGCACCAGGTCAGAGTGACCAGAGAGCATGCACAATCCAATTCCATCCAGCAAAGCAGTGAGATGTGAAATCGGTTTAGGAGCACATGAGCACCTTGAACAACATCACATTGGCTCATTCTCATTCACTCCTGGAATGCTTGAGCCCAGGCCCTTTCCTGGGTAATTGAGCCCAAGTGCCTGAGATCTCACAGCCTGAGATCTCTTAATCGAGGCCAAACACAAGAGCATCTTGTATTTTAGTTTCATCATTTTTATTTTTAACGTTGAACTTCTTGGCCTCAGTGGAACAATGTCTGCCTGCCAGGGGCCAGCCAGGAAATCTTTAAAGATCTTGATAGAAAGAAATCTTCATGGCATATTTAAACATATGCCAGTCCTATAAGATTTGAGATAAATATTTACTTGTAAAACTTGAGTAAAATAAAACAAAAAGAAAAGAAAAGAAAAGCAAGCAATGATTTTCCTGGTTATTTTTCTTTACATTTTTTCCTCCACAGGGGTATTTGCCTTTCTGCCCACTTTTCTGTTTCTTTCTGTAGCTCCTCCTTCTCTTCGTCTCATGTCTTCTTTTTCTTCCTCTGCTTCCACCACCTTTGACTTTAAGTGTGGAGAGTTGTGCTTATGATAACACAATCTCAGTGTGATTCCTTCACTATTGCCTTGCTCTGATAGCACGGAAGAACAGGGCAAAGGAATGCATCAGTGACCAACCCGAAGGCAAGGAGTCTTAAGGTCCAGATAGTGGGCAGTTCTGCCTTCTTCTAAATGTTACTGTATTCTATGTTCTTTATTTTCTCATCCTAGCCTATCTCTTTACATTTTTATCATTCAACATTCAAAGAACCACAGTAGATGCAAAGAATTGGATTGGTGATATGATGGGTTTTCCTATCTATATTACCCACCTTCCAAGGAAGGAACTGATTCTCTCTGTAATTAAAGACTGCTGATAATCAGCAGTCAGGGACTGATGGGACCCCCTACTGGCCCTCCTAACACAAAGAATGTTATACCACTTTCTGTGTAGTCACCCAAACTGCAAGTGATATTCCTGTGACTGCTTGGGCAGTGTGAGATGATCAAGAAGCCACTGCTCAAAATTTTCTACCGTCTGTCCAGAGGGAGGCTGGCATCGTTCCACCTGAAGCCAGTAGGAAAGACGTGGGTGGTGACTCAGGACAGTGTCCTTCCTGTTAGCACCCCAAGGAGCTTGGAGGTGATCTACTAAAAACGCAAGCAAACAAATGAAAGCGTGGAGAAAAGGATTTCTGGGCAGGACTCAGCTATTTGCAGGGGAGAAGGCCGCTCCCTTTTCCCACTAGTTGTGCATTTTCAAAGGGAGATTTATGCTGCAAGAAACAGCTTTTGGAAGTCATCTCAGGAGAAGTTCCTCTTTTTTGCCTCACTAATCAGCCCTTTTGTGCTGTCTGGGTCCAGTGGCAAGTCACATGGAACCTGCTGGAAAGCTATTTTAAACCCCTGTTTTGGGTGCCAAATGTAGAAGAGGCTAACACCTGACAGGGGAGGTCACCGTCACTCACCTTGCTCTTCCCGGGCTGGCCCCAGTGATTCAGAATCCTTGGCTGTGCCAGGTAGCCATGTACGTCAGTTTCTTTCTTTATTCTTTTTTTTTCCTTTTTAAAGATATTCTTTGCTAATTGCAGATTCTAATAACTCTGGAGAGTAAATTAGGGCTCCTTAATGTGACCGGCATTGCTATTGCCACTAAGTTTCTGCTGGAGGGAGACACCAAGAAACATTCATAATCACGCCATTTCCTTCACATTTTTTTTTAAAACACTTTTGTGGTTTCTAGAATTGTTCCCGGGAATCATACTGGCATGCTGGATGTTACTGAGTCTTGCTCTATGCAATCATGAAACAAAATTTATCTTTCACATGATATCGTTGATCACACTGCTGACACAAATGGATTTTATGATTGTTGGAAAGAATGCAGCATTTCACAGCAACTCATATTTTGGATCTTTTAAAAAAGAAGTCATTTAGAAGTAACTGGGAAATATGCCCTTGGCCTGGGGAGAGGAACGCTGACTCCAAACCTTTTATTTTGCTATTAAAACCTTGGCTGGAAAGTATATTTTAGTAGGGGAATGTGAGCCACATCATAACAGTCAGTCTTTGGCATCAGAAACTCATGCAGTTTCCTGGGTTTTTTTTCTAGACTACAGCAATCATTTTAGGCCTTCTGACTCAGGTTGCATTTTCCCCCAACTTCCTAAGAATCATATTTAGGCTTCAGAATAAAGGTAACTCTGAGCTATAGGGCTTTATCAGTCAGAGTCCTTGCAGAAAACAGAGGGCAAACTTAAATTGGATAATTCCAAAGGAATTTAATAGAATAAAAATGTATTTGGACAGGAAGCAGTGGGTAACGAAATCACAGGGGACAGTGGAGTGTCCTGGAACTAATACCATGAAGAATCTGTTAATACCTCTAGGTCTGAAGTAGGTAAGGGGAGGAAGCAATTACTAGCAGTCACAGAAGGGAACTGGGTGTAGACATTCTCTGGTAGCATCTGGGATTTAAGCCAGAAGACCTCAGCAAGTACATGGAGCTACTGTGGAGTGGAAACCATAGCAAATAAAGCCTGGAGTTTCCTCTCTACCCATTTCAGATCTTACCCAGCAATGTTATTCTCTTATTGACCTCAACTACAAGCCAGGAGGTAAACCTGGCACTCATAGATTTCATATGGGCAACCTCCCATGGCACGCCACAGGAGGATCTGGAGATGGGGGGGGGGGGGAAATGTGCAAATAGAAGACATATAGAAAAAAATAGATAAATAAATAATCCTTGGACTTCATATACCTTTTCACCTTCCTTAATGAGGCAGAGCTTTCTTAGCCTGCTAAATTGAATAAATGAGCAAGACCTTCATTTTTGATACATATATACATATATGTATATATGTATATATATATATATATATACACATTTTAGACTATATATTCTAACTACTATATATAGTTAGTTTAGCTACTAGTCTAGCTTATATATATGGCATTATATATAATACATATATATGTAGTATAACAACATTCCTGTGTTTTCTTCAGCAATCAATGAAAATATATGTGCAATAGAATTGTCAAATGACGAAAATGGGAATTAGTTCAGTTTTGGGATGGTGGAAATAGATTGAACAAGTAAATTTTTATGTACCTAGAAAATTCCTCTTCATAAAGATATGGTTAAATGACCCCAAAAGTCATGAGCTGAGTCATGGATGAGACAGTTAAAAACCTCTCTTTTCAATTTAACAAAAGTCAAGATAGCAACTTGGCGAGTTGTTACCAATGGCAACACCCTGTCAACTAATCACCCTGCTATACTCTATGCTACAACAACCCAGCATCCCTGGACCTTAAATGGAGTTTAAAAGACAAATGCATATTTTCGGTTGAGGATGTGGAAGACTGGTGGTCGACACAACCCAATAACTTTCTTTAAAATACTAGAAGGGTCTGTATACTTTTTTTCACAACTTATGGCCACTGGGAAGAAAGGAATGCTTCAGAATACAGAGGGTGCTGAAGATGGATTGCCTGTTTTGTAGTTTTCCCATAGGCTGGCCTTGAATCAACCTTTATTGTTCATAAATTCCATTAACAGCTACTTAGGTCACCAAAGGCTGTTCCCAGACTCCTAGCACTGACACCTTCTGCTTCTGGCAAGCACACACAGGCTCACCAAAGCCTAGTCAATCCCATTAATGTTAGGACAGATGGATACTCCTGGCTTCAAACTCCACGAGGGCACTTTAGTTGTCTCTAACCCAGACAAAGGAAACACTGGCTCTTCGTGATTATGTGTGAACACACAGGAAAGGGTTCGGTACTGGACTGATTTCTAGAACACCATTCCTTAGTAACATAGGCCCAGCAGAGGACTCACTGAGTTTATCCCTGCCCTGCTGGTCACCCAATCTTCCCTCAATGTACTTTGGCCCAGTTTGTTTTTGACTTCTGTATCTTTTATCTTTCATATGTTGCTTCATCTCACAGTGGAAAAACAACATAAAGTTATTGTAGAACATAATAGGGAATAGCCTTAAGATTTCCTTCTAGTGCTAAGTCTGCCACCCCGACCCAAATGATTTGTTAAGTCTCGCTAAGCCTCAGTTACCACAGTAAACTGGGAAGGAGGACAATGTCTTGTTAAAAAATAATATGAAGGATATCACATATATTAACATATTCTGGGTGCTAAATAAATGCTTTGATTTGATACTTTTCTCTCCCTTTTCATTAAGACTGTGAAGATGCAAAAATAGCTTTTAAGTAGATTTGAATTTGTTCACTTTCCTCATAATTTAAGCTACATGGCTTTGTTTGTATTCTATTTTTTTCTAATGGCTGTAATTCATGAGCCACAATTAAATCACACCATTCAGAGTGAGGTGGTGCTTTAAGAATTATGCACACAGTGACCTGACTCTCATCTAACAGTTTTCAAGGTCCCAGGTATGATTCACCATACCTTAGCCTTCAACAACTGCACTGTACAAAATACCCGTTCCAAAGCAGATTGGTCACATTCTAGAACATTGTGCTTGTTGACTCTTCTCCAAGTTATATAAAGAAGGAGCACAAGTGACAGAGATTTCAAGATGTATACATTTGTCAGATGTACCAAAGGGATGAAAGGAGCATAATCATCAGGAAGGGCTGTCATTGATCCTCTTCTCTGACAGTGAGTCACCTCATCATTGGCTATCAAGACACTTGTATTCAGAGAAAGGCATTCATCAATCCACCCTTCTATCGTCATTATTAAGAGTTTGCCAAATTCAAAGTGCTATGTCAGATTTTTGGAAATACAGAGATACATAAATAACACACCCCTGTAATAACTCTCTGTGCATGGTTGATGATGGAAGAAAACTGGGGCACAGAAATGTAAAGAAAAAGTTAAACTATTCAGTTACAACCACAGAATGTGAACAACCCCCCTCCATACAGACACATACTCATTGCCTGGAATGTGAAGGGTTTCAATGAGTAGACATGGAGTAGGCATCATAGGACAAAGCAGATCTCTCTGGCAAGGCAAAAGAACAAAGAGAAAACATCCAAGGCTACCGCAATGCTTGGGGGTGTTCAGGACATAGCATGTGATCAGTTTCAAACAGAACAGAAGACGCACAGAGATCAGGCCTTAATAGTGTGCTGAGAACATAATGATGAGCTTTGAATGCTCTGACAAGGATGTTTAACTTCATCCCACAGACTAGGGTAGCTAAGCATTTTGGATGGTTCGTGATACGATTAGAAGCATATTTTATAAAGAAGGCTAGGAGCCATGATGAAAACAATTAAGTCTGCTTCTCTTACAGAAATATTTGCCTGGGTGTTAAGATTTTCTGTTTTGGACAAACACACAGCTTTCCCTTTCTCCAACTCATTTGCAATGCATAGCATTGTACAGCTTCTGAGGAAGAATCATAATCTTCTCAATGTATTCGTTGGGAGACTAGTCATCAGTACAGACATGCTCATGGTGGATTTCCTCGAGGGCATCAGATGATTTTTGACTTGCTCAACTGCAAAATATGTCCCGACGGACAGGAACTGCATTCCAACATTAGTTAGATATCTGAACAGAGCTGTGCAAGAAAGAATAAATAAATTTGGAGTTATTTCCCAGCCATTTGCAATGGGAGATGATCTGAAGAACTCCAACCTAACTAGCCATTTGATCAACTGCCTGACTGTTGTGTGAGCAAGCCCCCAGAATCACCACTGCATGTTGCCTACATAAGAGCAAGGAATGCTATATGGAAGAGAAGGAAAGAGAGCCTTGCTAATGGTTGTCATTATTCCCAGTGTTTTTGGGCTCTGTTGCTATCTGGATCACCCCCATTTTCCATGAAATCTCCAGAGATACTTATTATTTGGATAAATTCACAAAAGAATCAGACTTTTGTGTAGCAGTCATGCATAACTGCTACAGCTCCGTAACCATTACATTTCCTTCCAGGGTTGGTCCTGCAGAAGCTTCTGATGCTGCTGGGCACTGACTGCCTTTGTCTGTTTTCACATCGCCACTGGCTCCAGCCTCAGCCATGGCCTTTGAGCTCTGGTCTCCATCTAATCTCTGCCTCCCCACCTAATGACACCCACTAATGTGTGCTAACTTATGTCTGAGCAAAAATTACCTGTGGTGTCCAAATCAATTAGAAGGGAGTTCTCAGCAAGAGCAATTACTCTATAGGTTATACTTTTATCCTTTAATTTTTTATTGATTTTATTGAGCTATACATATTTCTCTGCTCCCCTCCCTGTTTTCCCCCTCCCCTTCAGCCCTCTCCCATGGTCCCCACGCACCCAGTTTACTCGGGAAATCCTTTCTTTTTCTACTTCCCATGTAGATTAGATCCATACACAGGTTATACTTTTTACTGTTCCTTTTAGCCAAAGGAGAAGTTGCAGAGCCCATTCTGAGTTTTCTGACTCCATATTTTCTACTTCCAAACAATCTACCTGTGTGTAACATGCTATGATTGGACCACCAGATGCAGATGCCTCTACCAGGTACATCCCCAGCAACCCAGGTAGCAAGAGGGCTGCCTCATCACAAAGGCAATGAGTCCAAATAAAAGTCATGTTGGTTTAAAAAAAAAATCACTTGGTGTGTGCTTAAAGTTCTAAGGGAATTTGTGATAACAGACTTGTTTCATATAACATTTTAGCAGAAGAAAGACAGCCGCATAGCTGGAGAGGGACTACAACATACTGAAGCCCATGAAAAGTGCTTTCTGTTCTGTCTCCCATCTTCCAAAAGATCCAAGCTAACGGCAGTGTGAGCAGGTGGAAAAAGGAGTCCCCGAAGTCTGAAACGAGGCATTTCAAACCATACTCTGTGCGACTCTTGATGAACCCTGAACCCGAACCTAATTCTTTGCCTTAAGAAATTGCCATTTACCCCAAAGTATAGTCTCTCTTCTAATTTTAAGCTTTTGTTAAAAGCAGGTATAAATAATGATGTAAATATTGTACTAGTAACTAAATAAAATATTCTTAAAATAAAGCCATTCCCAAAGTAAATGGTGCTGTGTAAACACCAACCTTTCCATTCAGTTTTTCAGAAATACTGGAATAATACCTAATTTATGAAGAATTCCACCCTCTTGTTCTAGGTTTTCTTACCCCCATCCAAGAAAAATCTTCTTGAGCTTTCTGTGGTTTGATGCTTCTTTTTTCTGTCATTTTCTCTAAGTTTTCCATTTATTCACAAATTTTGACCACTATGCTGGTCCCCACTCCCCCCTGTCCTCATGCTTCATCTCTTCAAAGCCATTTGCCATGGCATCTGTGCATCTATCTGTTGAGGAAATGAATGCTTGTTCTGCAAACAGGCTCAATGCTCATAATAGAAATTAATAAAGGAATACCAGAGAGAATGAAGTGCAATGTTTAGAGACAGCTGTAAAAAGTTAATCTGTTCCCCTTCCATTCTGTGTGCCCATATTCAGGTTTTATCTTGCTTAGGGTGGAAGATGCTTTTGAACTCTGAGAATAACTGTCTTTATGCTGCTCATAACCCTTCAATAGCTCACTGCTTATTTATGTATTCCATTTTACAGCTAACACCCTTCATGAGGCCTACCTCGGGCAACCCATGTATATGGAATGATCCTATTTTCAAGAGCTTCTGACATTTACTATAAAGCCTTTTTAGAAATGGTAGCCCCCCTCCTTCTTTTTATTCTGGAAATTTAATCATCACCGTAAGGCATGTAGTCTTTCAGGGGCAGCTTCCACGGCTAGTGGGAGAGAGGAGACCCAAAGAAAAGTGAAAGTCTATCCACAAAGCTTCTTAGCCCCCTCCTACACGCACAGGTTTGTTTCCATTACCCTCCTGGGGAGCCTTCTAGGTCTGGCCAACTAGGGCTATAACAGGTGACGACTGTCATATGCGAACAAGCTTCCAGTCTCAAACTAGTGGGATTTGTTTTAGCTTCCTAATGATTGCTGGCTTGTTTAGTTTGCATTAGCTTTTTGTTGTTGTTTTCGGTACAATCGCATTTATATTTTAGGCTGCTAGCTAGATCAGAAATAGCTGTCAGGCTCGTGATTTCAGCCTGTCCCCCTTTTAGGCATGAAGCAGTTCCCTATGAACACAGAAACATCACACTCAGCTCTGTCAGATCAGCTTCATGGCCGCATTTATCAAAATTATCCCAGAGTCCCTTGCAGAGACGAATATTAATAGGGTTCATTTAAAATCAAGAGTGTTACTAATGCTTTTTTCTATGTGCTAAATGGGAGGAAACAAGAATTACACAAACAAAAAAAAAATAAGGCAGGGTTGTTAGAATAGTTAATAAGGCGAGGTGAAATCTCTGGCAAGGCGAAGGAGTGCTGAGCTTTCAAAACTCTCCCCATATCAATTTACATACTCTTATTCCCATTGCTCTCCATCCAGACAGGAAGCAGCATTTCTGTCCATATGCAGCACACTGGCAGGTAATCAACCCAGAACATCCTCCCTGAGTGCATCCTGTCTGTCCATCTACCTGTACATTCTCTCTTGCTAATACCTTCATTAAAAAGTGAATGATGTTACCTCTCCCTTAGGACGGTAAAGAGGGCTCAGGGAGGAAGAGCCAAGGAACTTTTGCATGCATAAACCTAAGCACAAGCATACTAAGAGTGAATGTTTTCCATCTTCCTCCCACCCGAAAGAAGTCCTTTGAAAACAACAGGCCAGGTGAGGTTGGTGGGTCTGGTTTACGTAGTAGTAAGCTGGCGTAGTGGTATTCTTGGTAAGTTTTGTTGGACAGGACTTCACACTGTGACATTGCTTCTATGCCCAGAAAGTGCCGTTCTGTCACCTTGTGCTAAAGTAGCAACCACTTCAAGTATTGTAGATAATGCTGTTGTTCCTTCTCCACTTCATACCACTGCTGACTTTAATAATTCTGGTTGCTCCTACCAGAATCCTCCTGTGTCACGTTCCACAATATAGACTGTAAACTAATGCCTGCCTTGGGTAACTGTTGCATGATAACGTTTTCCTGGGGAGATGCAATGCACAAATCTGCTCACACGAGATAGGAAACCCCACAACAGACCAAAGTACAATACCACTAAAGTGCATTTTGGTGAACCAATGAGTTTTATTGGGATTACTTACAGGAATATGGATAAGGGGTTTCTTATGGGACCAGAAATGACTCAAAGACAGCCAGAGCCCACTGTAACATGGGTGACAGCTCACAATACTGGGAACGTGGAACACACTGCACAGTTTCTAGGCAACTCAACAGATTGAAATGTGCTCTTTCCAGTTTCCTCAGTTGGTCTAAATCTATCCCAGGCATCTCTGCTGGTTCCTGCTACTTCCAGGCATCTGGTCTGACCTATCTTCTTTGTAGCTTTTCTCCTCTGAGAGTCTTGTTGGCAATGCAGATTCCTTCTATCTGAGAATACCCCCCAGCCTTCATTGCTTCCTCTGGCAGGGAGGAGCCTTGTGAATCTAGTAAGTTTCAGGGACTTCCTGATACTATTTTGAGTTGTTTACCTTCTCACTGAGGGAGCTTCCTGGGGGATAGCACGTTCAACTCTAAGAGGACACTGTTACACAAAAGTATCTTAGAAAAGTTTTGAAAGTAATTTATTGCTTTTGTTCTTCAAAAATAATGAAGTGGTCAGAGATAAACGTTTAGTTAGATCTTTTTTCTGAAGTAAAGGTAATAAGCAAGACTTATTTATCACCCTTTAATTAAGTAAAACAGCCTTTCAAGTGAAGAATTTAAGATTCTATTTGGAGCTGTTAAAAACTTGACTCAATAGTTAATTTTATTCTTGGACCAAAAACACATGAGTAATTAGACTTTAGGGTCAAAAGCTCTATTGTGGGAGCTGCAGCTGTGCTTGAGAGGGACAGGTCAGGCCATTTCAATCTCCCTGGAGCCTGGGCGATCACAGTGTCGTCTCACTGATCAGTGCAGCACTTTAGAGCAGTGATCTCCGACCAAGGACAGTTCTGGTGGCCCCCACCATGGGGACACTAACAACATTCACGATATATAGATGTCAAACGACAGGAAAAGGCTCTCTTTTTTTTGATGTCAAAAATCGATATTTATTGTGGTTCTTGAAAGCACAGAAGGAATGAAATGATACCATGAGTACATTGGCATCAGAATACTGTACCATGAAACCACAAAGAAAAAAATGGGCACAAGTTACAAACCGGTTAGGATAGTCATGGTTAGATAAAACTGCAGACTACAATTAATTCCTCTGAGAATAGAACAAAATCTGAAGCACAAGTCTATCTGGACTCTGAAAGTTTCTTATATTCCAGCAAATAGATGTCACTGGATGTGAAGGATTTTCTTTTTTTTTAAACGTTAAAGTTATTTATTTTTTTCTTTTGATTTTTTTTCTCCTCCCCATCTACCAATTTCCTCCTCCTCCCTTAACTCCCCTCCCCCTCCCTTTCCAGTCCAAGGAGCAGTCAGAGTTCCCTGCCCTGCGGGAAGTCCATGGTCCAACCCCCTCCATCCAGGTCTAGGAAAGGACTCTCTTAACAAAGAGTTATACACAATGACAAATATTAATATCGACAAGGTGAAGATTGCCTACCACAATGTGAAAAAGTATAAATCTTCCGATAAAATTATGATTAGAATAATAGAAAAATAAAATTGAAGCCCAATTATTTAGAATCTCTTGTAGGGGAACATAGCATTTATATAATTTTCACTGATAGAGCATCCTCCCAAGGCTAGTGAGATGCCTTTATTGCTAAAAGTACAACCCAAAATGAAACAGGAGAAGGCACTTCTACAAATTGCTCGCTAATCTCCATACGTCCCTCCAGTCCTGCATGTGTGTTCATCATACATATATGCAATGTATATACACAGACATCATACACACATGTTACTCTGATACATACAATTTATAAATTGAAAGGAAAGAGCATCTTCCTTGTCGTCTTTTCCAACCAAGCATGCCTGTTTAAGAGACATATTCAGAAGGGACAGAGGAAAGATAGCATGATACCAGATGCTCTGAACTCTGTTTTTAAACATTTATTTAGTGTGGATGTATGCTGTGTGCACCGATCGCAGTGCCGAAGCACATGTTTAGAGGTCAGGGGATAAATTTACAGAAGTGTGTCTCTCCTTCTATATGGGACACAATGTCTAATCATAAATCATCAAGCCTTCATCTTCTGAGTCATCTCATTGGTACCACGTTCATTCATTCTAACCTCTAAATACATTGACAGACGTTGTTGAAGAAAAGGGGACCCAGCATATGTTATCAGTTGTTTACTTGGTCTTGACTGGAGTAAGATGAACTCCCAGAGAACTTTAAATGTGTATTTCCATAACTGAAAAGGAAACTTCTTAAGATATATATTAGCCTCTTTCATTTATTCTTTTGAGAAGTATCTGTTCATATCTGTATCCCATTTTTAAGTAGGTCATTTGTTTTCTTTGTTCTTTCTATATGCTGGATATTAATCCAGAAGGGTGTGCATGTATGAGTGTGTATATATGTGTATAACAATAATAATTAAAAAAGACATCATAAATTTAAAAGTGGACAATTGGAAGAGGAAGAAGTAGGAATGAAAATAATGTGAGTGCAGTGTACACATTGAAAATCCTCAATTTTTAATTAAATTCAAATAATAAAAACAAAAAATAGAGTAGAGGTTAAGTGTAAAGGGAATTAAGTCAGATGAAATGTAAGAAATCTAAGGTTCTAGTCTAGGCTACTTTCTTATCTATAAACTGTGTAAACTAATGATATACTTCTCCTAGGATCATAAAAATACTAAATGAATTAGCATGCAAAATAGCAACTTCACAACAAGCACTGGATATTCTTATACACATGACATCTTATCACAGTAGGGACCAAAGCACAATGTGACAGTTCCGGGCATGCTTCAGAACAGCAGGTGGCCTTTTCAGTGAAGATTTTCTTCACAGCTAAACAGTACCCATAAACAGAATGTGCAATTAACTTCAACATAAATGCATTATATAATGTGGGTATACATTGTGCATTATAGCAGGATGTTGAGCTCTGTGCTCTGTGTTAAGAAAATTATGTAAGGAAAAGAAACACATATTAATCCATCATGTATATCTCAAAGTAATAACCACAGAGAAAATGACTACAAACAAAGTTTCAAAACAGGTTATTGTGTAGATCGAAGTATTTCTTTTAAAAGTCTAGATATGCATTTATAAACTTTAGTGACACCTGGTGTGTGTGTGTGTGTGTGTGTGTGTGTGTGTGTGTGTGTGTGTGTTTGATTACTTTAGCTGAATTAAAATGACACCAGTGGAACTGTGGCTATAGAATACTAAAAGGTTATAAAGCATTGGGTTCTACCACCTTTTCTATTGCTTGGTGCTTTATGATATGTTATCTGTCTTGAATTATGAATTGTCATTTCAAAACTAAAATACCTACTTTCTGTCCCACTCCACTAAGCAAGGAAGCACATGGAGCCCCATCTTGGAAGACACTCAAATTTCCTTTGTTCATTTTTAAAATGACTGAATTTTGACTATTGATCACATTCATCTGCCTAAGCCCAGGAACCTTTGATTTCCTGTGGGAGGGGAGATTTTGCTGAGATCAGATGTGTCTCATCAATCTTTAACTGAACCTTGGACATATTTGATAAATTGACATTCATTAGCCAGGAACCATGCAATTCAGAAATCGTTTATGTGTTACACACCCTCCCTTTGATCATCTCCCGAGATCAATTTGCCATTCTATTGGTTAGAATGGCCTTCAAAACTTGTTCCTGCTTCATTCTAGACATCTTAGAGTCCAAAATGAAGTGAATGCAGAAAGCATATTATGATCAACCCTGTGCACAACAAAGATATGTGGATATTATTTTATTTTGTTTGATGAATGTCATCACTTTATGCATAATTGCTAAGTATAGAAGAAAAATAATCAACCAATATGATAAGAATGTTAGGTTACCAAAATAAATATGGGTTGGCATGTAGATCATGAAGACTATATGCATCTCAAAGTTACAAGTCTTCTATGTAGAGAGGAAATGACTTTTTCTTCTTTTATGTCCAGCTGAGCTAACAGTCATTTCTTCATTTAATGCCCATGCCTTGCTAACAGTCATTTCTCCTTGCTTATCTGAGACAGGAAGTTGGACACCTATCACGTCTCTCCATCTCCCTTCAATGAAGACAGATTGGTCTCATCAGCCTTTCCATTCTGAATTCTTCTCCTTTGACCTGTGTCTTTGCTGTCTTATCAGGATAGTGTGTCTGTTGCGGGGGGTGGGGGTGGGGCTGGGTTCTGTCCTATCTATAGAAATGCTGGTGTGAGGTCAGAGTCACACTGTTTCGCCTAAGAACTTCTGTCTTTTCAACTATGTTTATCTGGGTGGAACAAAGCCATACATAAAATACAGCAACACTTTTCTCTTCGGGGATGTCATTCCACGCTTAGCAAGCTTTCTCTTTGCTGCTTTATAATTCTACCTTCGATAATCTTTTTCAAATACTGGGATAAAAAAAAAATTCCAAAAACGAATCAGGGTAAAGAGTGGCTGTTACCTGGAGCATAAGGACTCAAGTGGGGGACAGGACTTTGCTAATGCAAGTTGAGGGCTGAAGGGAAGACTTTGAAAGGTGAACCTTAGAGAGACAAGCTGGCCATTGAAAACTAAAGTGCCAACTTGCCTCCAGTGAACAAATGCACCTGACATTCGCACTGCAGCCAATTTGCTGTTTCTACTTTTATCTCTCTCACACAGCATGCTGCAAACTCTCAAAGGTTTTCCTGCGCCTCTTTTTGTGATGCCCAAACCAGCAGGACTTGAAGCTAGAAGCTTCTGCACATGCATTTTATTCCTGCTCTTTTCCACTCGTGTTAAAATAAATTGTGACAATAATATTCATAAGGGGAGTAAAGTTCTAAGGGACCATAGCTCTTCCTCCCAACCCCAGTGTCACTGGACATGAGCCAGGTTTTCAAGATGGTGCAGGGCATCTCCATGAATTGCAGTCACTGGAGCCTAGTCACCAAGGTAGAGAACTGTTTGTGCTATGAAGACACAATAGAGGTGAGAGTTAATGCATTTAGGCCTACTCAGCGAGAAGAAATGATAGCTTCTGTAAGAAGTAAGTTCTCCTTTAAAGGATAAAATGTCAAAAGCCAGGTCTTAGCCCCTATACATTTTTCCCATCTGCAAAAACATTTACTGACAAATGATCATCATGTGGCTGTTTTCATTATATAAATGGGGGAAAAACATTGCTCCCTAAAAGGAATCCTAAATAACGAATGTAGATTTGCTTATATAAAAACGTCTAGTTTAATCCTTTCCAAAAGATTTAATTATTTCAGCACATAGCACGGTTGAAATTTCACAATAGCTTATGATTCTCAGCCCCCAAAGAAGCTTCCACTTACAGACTTCTGATTCTCCATGCCTGATGCTTCTCTGAAGACACCGCTATACATTTAAATATAGGTTCTTTCACATGCTGCCAAGGAAGAAAGAAAGACCTTGGGATGGTAGCATGTGTAACTCTTTCTTCCCTCTCTCTTGAAAACCTTAAGTAAAAGCTGTACAAAGCATTCTAATGCTGCTGGAAGATTGGTATTTTAATTGTACAAAAGAAAAATTACTCATTGTGGTATCCCAATCAGCTGTAGCCCTTGCCTAGGAGAAGGGAAAATCTCAGTCTTTAGTCTCATGAGAGGGAGAAAGTGACAGATGTTTGAGCAAAAGTTCTGTTCTGCTTTGTCCTCCCTCTGCATTTCTGACTTGCTTTGCTACCTCTAAGCATAGCCAGTGAACAGCTTTCAATTAAAAATGGAAGCGTTTAAACAACTGCAGCATATATCTGAGAGAAGGAGAACCGGGCTCAACTCACAGGACAGCACATGAATTACAAATAGGAAAACAAAAGTTACTCTCCCAATGTACCATAAATACAATTTAGAAGCTTCAGGCTATGGATGTCTGAAATTAAAGATAATAAAAGTTGGTCACCTGTTCACCTGTTACCTCTCAGAATTTTATTCACAAAGATAACTCCTCTGACCTTCACTGATCCATTCTTTTGCGGGTTTTACTTCCTTCATTTCTTCAAACAAATATTTAAAATAATTTTATGGTCCTTATCCAGGAACATTGTTACAAGGTAGTCACAATGCTTGGATAATGCTTCCTAGATAGGCATTATCTTAATGATTTCATATGACTGTCTTGTTTAACACTTCTAAAAATCTAATGAAGTTAATTGTTTGCATTCTGTATCTAAGAAAATCAAATCAATTTGTTACCAAAGGAATTGTTTGGATTGGAAGGTGGGTTCTCAGGGTCATGATTAAAGAGTTGAAAATTCACACGGAAATGGCAAAGCAGAAAAAGTTTGATTTAAAGGGAAAATGGCGGATATTCTGTGAGCAGCATGCCACTTAAACTGGAGCCATCTAAACAGTGGTTGCTGCTTAGGGCTTCCTTTAATGGGGTCTCAGAGAAGAGTTAGTTGCTAAAAGCCATAGTGTGTGTAATTTTCCAGTCTTTCCAAAAGTCTTGGGTTATATAAGCATTGCTTTCCTGTGCATTTCCATGACGCATCTGATTTTAATCATATGCACACACAATTATGCATAGGCATAAAATGGTAAATAAAAAATTTCCCCTAAAAGCTCACTGAGAGAACAGTTTGTCTTACTTTGCATGAACCCAGGAAGATTATTTCATTGCTGGAAGGAGAATATACGTGCATCTCAATGCAGGTAAAGGTTCTAGGTGCCTAGGTATGTTGTGAGGAAAGAGGTGTGTATATAGCCTAAACCAAGTAGAGTCCGGGATTGCAAAACTATATCTGTGCTTGCCTACCTCAAAATGAAGATTAAATGCCCAATAAAGTTGGGATCCAGGATTCAAGGCCAGTTCTAAAGCCCAGTGTCTAGTCGCTAAATTATACACTGTAAATACATATTTAAGGAGGTGGTCTACTTGCTTCATGAGTGTCAGAGTTAGTCCTTTACACAAAATATTTGCCACACTCACAGTTTTTATGCTAGACCCTTCTTATACTTATGAACACGTATCAGTGAAATAATCACAGAACCCTGAGGCTCATGATAATAGCTAATTTATCTTACCATGTTAGAATCTTCCTCCTCTCTCTCTCTCTTCTCTCTCTCTCTCTCTCTCTCTCTCTCTCTCTCTCTCTCTCTCTCTCTGTGTGTGTGTGTGTGTGTGTGTCTCTCTCTCTGTCTCCCTGTCTCTGTCTCTCTCTGTCTCTGTCTCTCTCTGTCTCTGTCTCTCTCTCTGTCTCTGTCTCTCTGTCTCTCTCTGTCTCTCTTTCTCTATCTCTCTCCTGTATGTGTGTATGTGTATATATGTATGTGTGTTTAGTCTCTAAGTCCCCAGACACTATTAAGACATATGCTAGGCCAAATATAACCTCACAATCAATGGACATGTTCTATGAGCCCAACATAAAAGTCAATCATATCACCATACAATCATGATTTCGTTTTCTTTTTGTGCTTTGGAAAAAAAATACCAAAACACATATTCTTGATGGCTTCTATTCTGAATGGAGAGGGACACAATTTCAAGGTGGTCTTAATTTGCATTTTCCTAATGGCTAAGGATACTGAACACTTTTGCAGAAATTTATTGTCAACTTGTTTTCCTTCTTTTAGGAACCATCTGCTCTGTTCAAGTCAATGACCCATTTTTGATCAAGTGATTTGGAGTAACTGTATTTAATACTTATAGATCTTTATCTTTTCTAAAGATTATTCCTCTATATGACACATAGTAGGTGTCTTAATTAGGGCTACTATTGCTTCCCCAACACATGACAACCAAAACACAAATTGAGGAGGAAAGAGTTTCTTTCTTCATTTCAGACACCTCTAGTTTGTGTGTCAAGTTGATATAAGAATAGCCAGCATAATTGACCTCTTGTCAACTTAACACATAAACACATCACTATTAAACCATAACCTTTCCTTTCTTATTCATCCCTAAGATCTCACACTAAAAACATAAATAATATTACACAGTCATAATCTAAACCAAGCAAAACCCAACTCCAGCAATATAAATAGCTCAATGTCTAATTATCTGGGATTCACTTATGATTTTCGGGGCTCCTCCAAGGGGATTGAGTGACTTCTCCAGCTCTATCCTCTGCAGTACAAACAGATTGTTCTTCAGGCTCCAGCTGGTTCTGCTGGTGCTGTTTGTGGTGGATATCCCATGGTACTGGCATCTCCAGAACACTGGGGTCTTTTGCTGCAATTGGCTACACTTTCACCAATATCCTTTCATGGGCTCTCTTCATGGTGCCAAGCACCAGCTTCTCAGTATGACCCCTTTAGTCCTGGACCATCAACTATCACTAAGGTTTCACCTTCACCAATGACTTCTCCTGGACCCTCACAGTGCCAAACTTCAGTTCTTCTCCATGAACCCTTAAAGCCTTCAAAACCAGTAGCACCTGGGTGACGCTTCCACTCCCAAGTTTGGCGCCAGTGTGAGGTACAGCCTTGCTCACCTCTGGAACACATCTTCTATGTGCTGAATCTCAGAAAACACTTCCCAGAAAATTTCACCTCAACGAATCTTGTCTCTTCTTCACTACTTCTAAATCCTGATCTCCTACCAGCCAGCATCAAGTGTTCAAACAAAGCAAAGGTTTCACTTTAGTAGTATCTGGTGTCTTTTTGAATCACAGCTGATTCTTCAGACCCTGCTAGTGAGAATGATAATATCTTAAGTCAAAATAGCAAATGGCTCTGATAGTCTTTAAACTCCCCTCTGAAACTTTACAAGGCCCGCATCCTCTGCCCTGCCCTTAACAGTCTTATCTTCCAAACTGCCACAGAACCTCCCACTGAACTCTCAACACTCAATGGCTTTTCTAGCCCAAATTCCCGAAGTCCTTCCACAGTTCTTCCCAAAACATGGCCAGGTCTGTCACAGCAACATGCCAATAGGTACAACCTTGTTTTAGTTAGGATTAATATTGTAGAGACAAAACACCATGATGAAAAGAAAATTGGCGAGAAAAAGGGTTTATTTTGCTTACACTTCCACATCACTGTTCATCAGAGGAAGTCAGGACAGAAACTCAAACAGGGCAAGATTCTGGAGGCGGGAGCCATGAGGGGTGCAGCTTACTAGCCTATTCCCTTGGCTTGCTGAGCCTACTTTCTTACTGTACCCACGACCACCAGCCCAGGGATGCATCACCAACACTCAGTTGATCCCTCCCCCATTGATCGCGAATTGAGACAATGCCTTGCAGCTGGATCTCATGAAGGCATTTCCTCAAATGAGTCTCCTTCTCTGATGACTCCAGCTTGTGTCGGGCTGACACACAAAACCAGCCAGTACACAGCCTTTGATTTCTAATTTCACCGCACCATTGTAAGAGGTTTGTGAGACTCAGCAAAACAAAGACGATGTAACTTTTTTCATGCATGTGCTCTGTGTGTGTGTGGTGTGATGTGTGTGTGTGTGTGTGTGTGTGTGTGTGCGCACATGTGCATTGGTAATTGTGAGCTTTGTCAATCTGACACAACCTAGAACCACCTGGAAAGAAAGTATTAATGAGTGATTGTCAACATAGAGTTGATCTGTGGGCATGTCTATGAAGGGTTGTCTTAACTAAGTACCCAGACCACCTTAGGTGACACTATTTCTTGGGAAGAAGGCCAGAAATGTATAGGAGTGGATAAATTATGCTGGGCACAAGCAAGCAAGCAAGCAAGCAAGCAAATGAACAACTACATACCCCTTTTTCTCTGATCTTAACCATGAATGTGACTCTTGAAGGCCCTTCCTTATCTTTTCTGCGATGATGAAGTGTAACCTGGAACTGTAAGCTGAAATAAGCCCATTTCCTCTTTAAATTACCTTATTTATTTGCTTATTTCAGTGATCTCTTCTTACACTCTCAAAAACATCTGCCTAGGGGATACTGCCATTCGCTGTAAGCTGAATTTTACGTTCTTACAGAAGGATTGAAAAAGAGGGCAATGGAATACAGGTGACATGGAACCAGCAGTGGAAACTGTTTGGAGGTTTAAAGGGGACTAGAAATGATGGCACAGCAATAGAGGTCAGGAGTCAGTTGCTTAGGACAATGGGGGAAAGTAAAGAAGAAAAGCAAAATACTTTGACCCATGTATGTGAAAGTATGGTAATAAAGTCCACTACTTAGTGTGTTAACTTAGTAAATAGTTACAAAGGGAACATGTTTTTACACATATATAACCATTATACCTTCTCTAAATGATTTGTCCTAGAATCTACCTAGAAAGTTACCATATGCTATATGTATTCTTTTAAATGACAAGCACCCTGGATTATGCAGTTTTCTAACAAAAAGCAGTCCTACCAAGTCAGAGGAATCACAGGTTCAGAGACTTGCACTGGGTAATGGAGTTGCCCACAGATAACTCTGTGTGCTTATATGGGTCACGTCTTATTTTCTATTCAGAGACACACATTATCAGCATATCCCCCTACTGTTTTCCAGAAAGATTCCCCAGTTGCCCTTAAAAATAATTCCCATACTTGAAAAATGTTCTGTGAACTTCCTTCATTTATTTGATTTTATGAAGAAGTGATTATGTAATAAGGAGACCTGCAAAATGCCCCATATAGAACCGCTTCACTATGAGAAAGCTGAGGATATACACAAGCCATGTTAGAAACATTGTTCTGGTAAAGTATAATTCTGTGCTTTCAGAGGCAAGATCTTTCCAGAGGTCCTGAGCCTTTGCGTTGATTGTGTAACATCTTTTCCTTAAATAATTCCTGAAGCTTTGTTCTCCTCTTCTAGTGGGGACACACAGAGAGAAATAAAATCCTGCAGGTATGGAAGATACCAAAGAAAGCCAAAAATATAATGTGGAACTCATCCCCCCCCCCAACCCAGCTGCTGCACTGTTTCCCAGCAAAGCTGCAGAGGAATTTGGTTAGAGTACTGGAGACCCAAATAAGCATGCTCGGTACAATTTTCCCTTGGGCAATTTCTAGGAATATCCCATGCAGTTTCATAATCTCCATAGGTGCAAATATAGGTGGTGACTCGTTTGATGAGAAATGTTATCTTGCTAATTCAAACAATATTATTTTACACTGTTTTATCCTAGATTTTGCAGAGAACTTGTGTTTATTTCATGTATTACATGTACAATTATTAAACTCAGGAGAGTCAACTTACATGATTAAGGATCCAAAAATAGGTGCTTCAGGGGCCTTAAAAAGAAAGGCAGATAGTCGGGACAGCTGTGTGGGTGGGAAACTTGTGACAAGCAGCAAATACCAAAGTGACATCCTGAATTAGGCCAAGACAACAAGGGATCTTTGAACTGTGTCTCTAGTCCTCAGAGCAGAAGATAAAATACCCATGTCTCTTATAGATGATACTCAATATTGGCTGGGAACTATAATACAACAGAACGTTAAAATATGGACAAAGAGACTGGAAAGTGAATCTTATAGTCATTAGTAACTTGCCAATCAAAATCAACAATGAATTAAAAGGGTTTTCATGCAAATGGTCGTATCTCAAAACACCAGTCTCCAAATTTTAGACAGATGTGCCTGTATATAAAAGTTGTACAGCTTACTTTTTTAATGATGTTTCTGTCAGAGTTATTGCTGGTAGCTGTCACTGCAGATACTACTGAATTTGCCTGGTTTGTGATGTTCGGGTCAGGTCAGCCAACTCTTGATGATTCAACAACTGTGCCACCTGGAGCATACATGCATCACAGTTGGATGACAAGAGAGGACAGAGCTACAGTAATGTGAGCACTGTTTGCAGTAACTTGCCTCACTTTCCCCAACCTTGTACTGGACAGAAACCAAGTTTATCACCTATTACTCATGCCAAGGAACGAGAAAAATGTAGAAGAGCTCATGGATATTCCCTAGGTTTGAGAGTCTTTCCCTCAGTCTTCAAGAACATAATCGATGACAAATTGAAAAGACCATTGTGAAGTGCCTTCAAAGTTAGCAGCCCACTCATTAATCCCTCCAGGAAGCAGATGGACGAAAGGATGGAGTCCATAACTCACAGAGAACAAACAAGACCAATGTAAGAAATGTCCAAGCAGACAGCTAACTTGGGAGCCAAGGATAAAATGTTAATGTGTTTATCTTTCCTTACGCATTGCCTTGGACAAAGTGAGGCATTTAAAACATTTCAATAGAGAGAGTTAGAAGAGAGAAGATAGAAGAACTCCATTTGGAAAATCTATGCACCCACGGGAAGTGATGCATCTCTCTTTTCTCATCCCATTCTCTCTCTCACCTATTGCCATGTCAATGGAGCTCATAAAAGTCTAGTACAAGTGAAACGTTCCTCATGTCCCCATGAGGATCTATGAACTAAGATATACTTTGAACCACTTTAATAATCTGAATTAAAAGATGATGTAAAGGTTTGAATGTGAGAACGCTGGATTCAGGTGTCAGGAACAGTCATAAAACATGACATTTACCCACGTGAATGTCTTGATCCCAAATTATGTCATCAGCGAAACATACTCCTGTATGGTTGACATTTTTTTTCTTCTTTGCAGTGTTTTAAGACACTTTGAACAACACTTATAATAATTTACTTCGTCATTAGATTTTCTGATTAGAATCTTGTTCACTTAGATAGAAGTTTCCCCTTAAATGGATGGCACCAGCTGGCTCATAGCTGAAACCCGCTCTGACTCAGAAAGCTTTCAGAGGGGCCAGCACCAGGCAGAACATCATGGTGCACAACCCCATGTAAAGGTACAAAGGGGCTGACCGAGTATCGCAGTCTGTGACATTCCTTTGGTAATACTCTATATACAATAATATGTTGGAGATTTTCTTAGAAACCTAAGCCTTGGCTACTCGGAGCACACATTTAATTTTCATGATGGGGAAAGGCTGCTATTATTTTCCGTCAGCCTCTAATCATCAGGGCAAACAGCTAAAAGTTTACTTTCAAACTGAGCCACTTGGGGCATTTCACCATGAGGCAAAAGTGATGGCTGTATAATTAAGAGAAGAAAAGCATTAGCAAAAAGCTAGGAGAGCAAGGCAGTCACAAGTAGCCCTGACTCTGTTTCCAAATAATTTTGCCTACGATGCTGAAGATTCAGTAAGCTGTTCACTCTCTTATAACAAAGGCTGGGGGAACAGTTACTATATTAGGAATGTTCTATAGTTGCTAGTGTGACCAGTATAAGGAAGCTTGAATCGTGGAAGTCAAGGACTCTCAGCAACCACATCTCTCACAGTCTGGTATTTTCCAGAAGAGTGTAGCCTCCTCCCAAGGCCACTGTACGGGGAAATAGAATACCAGACAGATGGAACAGATTGCCCTTTCCCCATGGGTTGTAAAGAAAGAGACAGGGGCTGAAAATAAAGAATATTCTGGACAGCCACCAGGCTTGGTTCTCAGTCCATCTGGAGCTGCTGGAATGGAGAAAAGCACAAGAGGCCTGCTGCTTGCTGCAGCGTGAGTCTCTTGTTCAGTCTGGTTTCTGAAGAAGCTGCTCTGACAGGCACCTTTGGTCAGATGAAATGAGGAAGACACAGGAGCTGACTGGGCCAGTATCTGACAGGAAGGTTGCCTCTTCCTGGATCCCTGTTTTGGTTCTGACCCCTCTCCCTGTTACAGGACAGAGATGATGAACAGACTGGCAGCCCCCGCCCTGTCCCTTCTCGGTCCTCAAACAGAAACTCCCCTTTCACTTTCTGCAGATTTCTAGTTGAGACCTATGGTTGAAAGGCTGATCCCTGGGGCAGTTCCTAATACAGAACTGAGGCAGACCCTAGCAAGAGATACTCCCGCTCTATTCCAGAAGGTCTGCTGATTCTGATCTAACCCAGAGGATCCTGCTTGCAGGGTTCCCCCACCCCTTATCTTTCCCACCGTCAAATCTTTTTCCCATACGAGCACAAGAGTTCCAGTAGAAGTTAAAACCATCTCTCGCAGGAAGGGTCAGTGCACACATCATGTTGCATAAGCACGGCACAGTAAGATGGATACAGAGGGTCATGCTGCCTCACAAATCATTTGCCGGAGTGCTCCGGCCCCACAGTGTATTACCAGGGGGGCTGCTTTTGCTGAGAATTGATCAACTCTCCTAAACACAGGTGTTTTGCCTGTTTACGTGCGAGCCTGGGAGCCAGGTGGGCAAGATTTTGATAGGCAGTGCTTGTTTCCTAAGGACACGGTGCTCTGAATAAAACATCACGGCAGGGCGCAGGAGCACGAGACGAGGAATCTTTGACATTTTCTCCATAACATGCCTAGGGCTCTGCACAAACAGGTGGCACCCGAGGCCCCTCCATGTCTAACTTTACATTTAGCTCAAGATTAATGAGAGATTCGCCCCACTTGAGATTCGTGTATTGAAGCAGATATGGTGCGCTCCCTCTCAGACACTTCTCTACCCAGCTTTTGAGTTTCAAAAAGAAGGTGGGGGGAGGGGCAAGAGCTCCTACTTCATCATATACAAACAGGGAAAGGAAACTTGATGCAGGTGGCAAACAGGCTTCGGTAAGAAGATCCATTTTCCACTGGAGAATTGCTTAAGATTTTCTGGCTATAGATATAAATATTATCAGTGTTATTTAGAAAAGTGCCTCAATCACAGAAAATCAAATTCTTTGTTATATAGTATTGGAACTGAAAACTAAGCCCACATATGCTCTCCACAATTGCTGGCATTTTTACCTCTGTGCTCAACATAACTGCCCATATACCCAGGCTTTCTGATCTCTGGTGACTCTCTGGTTACTATCTTGGCAACTGTTTAGTTCAGTCCATAAGGCAACATCTCACACAGCAGTGATAATGTGATTTGAAATATCCAGGCCCTCCAAAAGTCTACCCTGTAAGAATCAGTGGAGCTCATTACCAAGTTAATAATCTGGCTCTTTCACTTCGCAATATTGGTCCACAGAATGACCACCCTGCCGAGTCTCAGTTACCCAAGCAATGAATGAACACAAAGGATTAGCAACACCAGAGCTGGGGTAGGGACCAAATATGGCACAGACATTCCCTGATTTGTAAACTATATAATGTGATGTTACCTAGCACAGTGTTATTATGAATTATTGTTATTATTATGGCATTTCTTGCCACTTTTCAGCTACTTTATGTTTTCCTTCATTCTTGAACAGTCATTTGTCTCACCAAACAAAGGCTCACAGGAGGGATTTTTAACTCAAATTTATCAAGTCCAGGTTCTCATTTTTGATGCGTTTTCTTCTTAACACCAAACCCTTCTCAACCTTATTTACCTCTCTGGAATTCTTCAAACTATTTAGAGCTGCAGAAAGTGTCTTCCTCCCCAAGCTATATTTAACCTTTGCAGCAACTACTTCATTTTTTTCCATTAGGAATAGTTTTGGGGAAATTATAATTGTAATGAATTAATTCATGATGGTAGCTGTTAGTGTAGAAGAAAATAATGTGAATGTCCCATGTTCTGTCAAAAATGGCTCATGGCAAGCTTTGAACAGAAACAATGCAAAAAAAAAGCAATTCTAAAACCCCTGACTCATTCCATTCTTTCTCTAAATATTCTCTTTCCTGAGCCCTTGAGCAGGGGTAGAAATCAACTTTTATAACCACCATTGTATTCTAAACATTTTTTAGTCCCCCTATTTCTATTACAGTCTAGCTTCTTCCTCCATACAGTGTCACACTGTAGCTTCCATGGTGAGATTTTTAACTTTTCCCTTCTTTCTCTATGTCCTCTTTTCTCTTAAATTTTTGTTTTATTGGGGGAGTGCAGGAGTGGGGGGCAGATAAGAAGGGATGAATGGGATCAAGACACATGATGCAAAAGACACATCAAAAAAGAAAAAGAAAGATAAAAATAAAAAAAGAAAAATGTCAGAGTAACTTTTATTATCTCCTTGGCAACTCCCTGTTGGCACTTTTGTAGAGGCAACACATAGGACTGCTCTGCACCATCTTTTAATAATTTAATTTCTCTTCACACTGGCCATGCCTAGTACAACCCTTTTCCATTTTGTAGGTGCTTAATGTGACCACGATTTGCATTGCCATTAAACATGGTGGGCAAGACATTGTCTATGAACCCTGTACTTCTGTACATTTACAGATTATTTCTCTTTGCCTTAAAATATTTTCTGCTTTTTATGTCAAGAACTTCTCATTCATAACGAACATTTGATGCCTAAAATACTCATAACAATAAGTCCTAGGCATTTTTTTTACATCCTTTTTAAAAAAAAAACTGTAATGCAGCATAGAAAAATATTTTGGTTTTCCATGAAATAATTTGTAGCCTCTACACTTATGCCTTGGTTGAGAACTAAATTTAAAGGCACACCTAGTAGGTAGGATGGATTGTAGTAGCTTCAAGGAATACAAACAGAATTTTTATCTACTCTAAGAGTTGTAGCTAACAGCTCCCTCAATAGAGCAAAGCATACACTTTGGAATATAAAAACAGGGAAAGAAACACTTCCATTTTCTCTGATAAAGTCTTAGGGTATAGCTCACTTCCAGTGCTTGGAATGCACCCAGTTGCTATTTGTTACCTACCTGAGGTAACCTAATATTTTTGAGCCTCCCTCTGTTCCATACTCCTCTACCTGCCAAATAGAACCATCTGCTCTGGTTGGACTTATCAAAACCCTATTTTGTAAGTATGAGAAATTAAAAAGATATTCTGAGGCTATAAAGGGAAGAGAGCAGTTGCCTCCTTTCCATCAACATCTGGAAGCTTATCTAGATTAACAAAAACAAATACCAAACAGCTGCAATAAGAATCTGGGGATATGAGCGGCTGAAGACGCCTCCGAGTTGCTAAGGAAATGAAGCCTCAGTGAGCAGAGTCAGAGAAGCACCATTTGCACTTATTTAGCAAGGCAATGACCCGTCCATAGAACCAGCCACTTGACATCCCACAGAGAGTGTATCTGTTGCTGAAGCGGCAATAATGGACAGCCTCAGCTGGTCACAAATGCCCCTGCTGGCATCTGGAAACTTTGTCCTCTTAAAGTAGCCCACACATTTGGATTACAGAGACACTCTGAACATGTAATAAAAATGGGGGGGGGACTATTATTCAATATGCCTTCTTTTTAGATAGACTTCAGGTAGACTTTTGGCATTCAGCTATCCATAGTACATGCATCACCCTAAGAAAGCATCCATCACTGAATGGTACAGGAGTAGTGGGCTGCATAATATTTCTTTGTCCAGTGGCTACTGTCTTTGAGGCATTTAGGATTGTCTAACCCAAATTAACTGTCCTGTTTGATGGTAGTCACTGTCTTTGTTTCTAAAGATCATTAAATCTGACAGCCTGGTGGGATAGTGCCAGGAACTCAGAGGACCACTCAAGAATGTGATAACATAGAACTCAAAGGCTCCAAAGAGCAAGTCTTATGAGCATACAAACCTTCGGCCAGCACCGGAAAATGTCAGGCAAATCTTGGGGGATTGTACTAAGGGAGGCTTCATGTACTAACTTCTAGGTAGAAACTTTCTTGTTGGATTAACACAAGATGAGTGTTTTTATTCTTTTTTTTCTTTGTAATTGTGTTGCTTTGGAAGGTAGCTATGGACAGCATAATATAAACAATACAAACAAGCACACTTGCTTGTATCATTCAAAACTTTTCTTACTTTTTTTATTTATTTATGGAGGGGTAGGGAGGTGCATGTGTCCCACAGTGATCCTATGGGAGTCAGAGAAAAACTTATGGAAGATGATGTGGGTCCTAGGGATCAAACTCATTAAGACGTGGAAGCAAGCAGCTTTGCACATGGAGCCCCTTTCTGGTCTTGAGTATATCATTTTTATATGCAGGCTCACGCCAAGTTTTCTGACTTTACAGCATTTCCCACAGACTTACATTGTTTTATACCACATTTAGCAATGTTTAGGTTTGTACATACATTTTATATCTGCTGTTCCAAATGACATCATACCCCTCCATTTTGTCGCTTGGATCATTGCATGTTATAAAATGAACTCTGCTTACCCTGACACTCAAGAGAGTTGTAGTTTCCAGACTTTCTCTATGAAATGTGTGTCTATTTGGAGTTTTGTTCTTACAGAGCCCACTTCAGAGGCTGACGTTTCTTGTTTAATAGATGAACTCAGTGGGAATGAGGAGCAACAAGGGTGGGAAGAGATGATCCCTGCTAGTTGGTTTACTCTACTCCAAAAGCATAAAGCCACAGAAACTCAAATCACAGCTTCAAAACAACTGGCAACATCTGTTCTTTACAACAGCTAATTAAAGAAGACCCATATTTTACCGACACTATTACAAACATGTAATTGTGACAAAATTTCTTCTCGAAAACTTTACTTGGAAGCCCAAGAGTTAATTGTTTCTAAACATCTTGGTGGGGCTTATTTAGCTCATGGCTGCAAATGTTCACATCATAGTCATATTTTATTATAGGCATGAAACACAAAGACATTGACTAAAGGGCAGAACCTGTTGACATAGTTCTGCCTAGTATTATAGAAGAACTCAATACCTACCTTTAGGGTGATTTATTGCTGATGCCAGTATTAAACATTAATTTTGTATGATAACAATCACTAATCCTTTTTGGTAGTATTAGAATCTAATACCAAATACCACATACAATAAAAAATTCCAAAAGAATGTAAATAGAAGGCTACCAGCACAAAATGCAGGGAATGTTTAGTCATGTAATCATAGGAAGGGTTAAGCCAGCACTGCTTTTATAGTTTGTTTTAGCATGTAATAAATAATAGTTACTTTTATAGAACTTCTTAAAGTTTATGGGCCTATTTCATAGTCATTCTCTTATTTGACCTTACTATCATTTTTGTAACATGACCTTGTATCAAACTTGTCCATTACTTTAAATAGAAAGGAAACAAAATCTCCAAGAGATTAAATAACAGTATATCAGTCTGTTCATTGAGGATTCAAAAACAAACAGGAGAGACAGATTTGTCATGTTGTGAATGAGATCCAAAATGGAGTGGGGAGAGAATGACAGTCCCCTGGTGCTCACTTGAATACACTATGCTGGATTTTTCTATCCTGTCATCTGTCCTGGAAACTTCTACACCATGTAACGAGACACACTTCTGTGGCATTTTCAGAAGGAAAATGTCAAGCTGGATGGGAGTTTGATGCTGCACAAGATGGCATTTATGTGTTACTTATATATTTGTATTCTATTGTTGACTTTAGGATCATATTTGCTAAAGTTAAATGCTGCTCAAGAAGCATCCATATGCTTCTGGACCCAATTTTTTTCATAGTTACATGTACCAATGATGCAGTTTACTTTATCTCTGTCTATACCTAAGAAAACTTAGACATTAAGGAGCTCAGAATATATTGTTTGTTGTTGCTGTTTGGGTTTTTGAGATAGGGGCTTACTACTTTACCAAGCTGGCTCAGGATTCATGATGCTCTTGCCTCAGCTCCTGAGTCCTGGTAGGCATATGTTTTACTACCCCACACTCCACAATAATATACCTTACATTAACTGAAATAAGAGGAATTAATAAGGCAGTTCCAGCAGGATTGGGATTTTGAGAGCTGGGGATATAGCTCTATGGAAGAGCACTTATCTAATATGTGCCAAAGTTCTGAATTCAGTCCTTAGCAGTGATAAAAAAATCAGGTGTCATGGTGTAGGCAGAAGGATCAGGAGTTCAAATCCATCTTCCTAAGCATGTACTAGATTTGAGGCCAGTCTGGGATACATGAGACCCTTGTCTAAAAAACAAAGCAAAAATTGTAACAACAAAAGCATAGTATTTTATATTTCATACAAGTAATAAAAACAAATTATTTGAGAATATGGAAATGGGCCAATTGACCAGTCCTCTGCTGGGACTAATTGTTTTATCTTGGTTCATTGTCATATGTGGTGTTCATAGGCACCAAACAGAGTGAGGGTAAGGGGGTGGGGAATCAGATTCACAGATACATTAGATGGTTTCACAGGCCTGCGGTTATTTTAAAGCAACATTTACTGACAAACCAGAATCAGTGCTGATGGAAAGGTCACTATCGGAACTTTCACCTCATGACCAGTCTTTATTTTAAAAAATTAAGATTTTTCTGGTTTAAGCAAACTGGATACTGACTAGATAAATGGAAACTGACTAGATAATTTGATGTAAGAAGAGGGTGATTAACAGAGAAATGTTAACTCATCCACTCAAATAAAAGACCGAAAGTCCTTACCTTGGAAAGCAAAGGTGAATCATCTCTAGGGATCCAGAATTGCAGGAACTAGTGAAAACTAGCATGCTTACTGTGGCGGGCCTTTTGTAGTGTGTCTTAACTATTTCTGTAAATAACTACAACATTTAGAAGCATGATACAAGAGTTACCCTTTATTTCTCATGCATGTGCCATTCAGCTCATCTAGGCTGGATTCTACTACGAGGCTTGACTTAATTAGGGTTTCTATTGCTGTGAAAGATGCCATGACCATGGCAACTCTTGATAAAGAAAACATTTAATTGGGGCTGGCTTACAGTTTCAGAGGCTTGTTAGAAGCATGTCAGTGTGCGGGTAGACATGATGCTACAGAAGCAGCTGAGAGTTCTACATCTGGATCAACAGGCAGATGGAAGAGAGACTAAGCCACTGGGCCTGACTTGAGCTCTTGAGATCTGAAAGACCATTCCCACAGACCTACTTCCTCCAACAAAGCCACACCTACTCCAATAAGGCTACATTTCCAATAATGCTACTCCCTGTGAATTTGGGGACCATTTTCATTCAAACTACCACAAGACTCCTTGCCTTACCAGATTTAGTAGATAAAATAAAATAGAGGATAACCCATTACATTGAAGTAAACAAGAAATATATTTAGTATAATTATGTCTCACACAGTATTTAAAGTGCAATTACATTTTTAAGGGGTATTTATTTCTTATCTGAAAAGTATAAGTTTAATTAGTACCCCTGCCCCTTTTTTGCAGTTCTTTCAGCTGTCCCTCTTTCTCTTGGTATCCAAGAGGCTGAGCTGAGCATTTTCTTATGCAGCAGCAAAGCTAGAAGTGCAAGTGAGTCTAGGTTTGCTGGCAACTCTCACAACTCTGCTTATGAGCTAGGTAGTTCTATCCTATGAGCAAAACAATGCCATGGTCCAGAGATGGACAAGTGTGTGTTACCTACTATAGGAAGACATGGGATACAGAGAGGAACAGATTGGAATTAGTAGATTATTAATAACTTGAACCAGTTATATTCTCTCTGGAGTCATTTCTAGTAAGAATCATGTTTCAAGGCAGACAAATATGAATGTCTCAGAAGCCATGTATCCACTGCTAAACCAAGGGAAAATGGGTCAACTGACTGAGAGTCCTAAGTCAACAACAGCTTATGTGGGCAGTGGTCTCCCCAGAGAAAAGCCAATGTGTCTTACAGAAGAAAGAGGATCTGGGTACTCTTCCAG
Organism: Arvicola amphibius; assembly: GCF_903992535.2. NCBI lineage: Eukaryota > Metazoa > Chordata > Mammalia > Rodentia > Cricetidae > Arvicola > Arvicola amphibius. The sequence goes on from NC_052056.1 coordinate 43,200,803, forward strand.
TCTTGTCCATGATAAGCAGATGTCTAGTACTGAGCTGTACTCCAGCCTCCTTCTTGTTTTGAGACAGGGTTTTGCTAAGCTTTCCGTGGTGGCTTTGAACTCTGAAGACAAAGCAGGCCTTGGTCCTCCTGCCTTAGATTACCAAGTGACTGGGTTCCCAAACCTCAGCAGCAAGTCCATCTCAGACATTAAAAAATAAATAAAACATAAAAAGGAAATGGAATGAGTTTCATAACTGCACAAAATATATCAGCTCTGGACCCACAGCAGTTGACAGTCCATGGAGGTAGGGAAAATGCAGAAGAGGAGTTTCAGAAAAAACCTGGTGCTAGACATAGTCTGATTATGTGCTAATCTTCTTAGATGCTGGTTCATTGCACAGCTAAAGGAACACATGCATGCGAGCTTACCTAAATATTAGTATATTTAAAACAAATTAACTTTGTAATGAATTGTAAAAAAGCACATTGCTTTAACACAGCTTTTAAGTATCTATCATCTATCATCTATCTATCTATCTAACTATCTCTCATCTATCTATCATCTATGCATCTATCCAGTAAAAGAATGTCACCAGTGAAAATAATTCTTATTTTTAAATTATCTGATAATAATGAAGTATATTAAGGAATCTCATAATTATGAGACACATAAAAGATTAATGGCATGCTTTAAAATGTTTTAATAAAAATATTTGCTATGGTGAGTAAGGCTAGTCTAGCTAATTTAACTGTACTTTGTGAGAGAACTCTGAAAACCAAGATAGTTTTTGCATTTTGCATCATTCGCCTAATGGGATTAGCTAAAATTTAACGGATGGGGAAATTTTTGTTATTCTCAGACCATACATAATTTTTAATTGTTTTAAGGATTTCACAATAAAAATAAATAAATAAATAAATAAATAAATAAATAAAAGTTACTGAGAGATATTTAATTGATCTTACTTTTGGATAAGGATTACGCACGTGCACACACACAGACACACACAAAATAGAAGAGACAATAAAAGAGAAATGTAAAGTTGAGCAACATTAAATTTCTACAAAGAAATGGCAAACAAAATTAAGAGTCAGAGAATAAATTGGGGTAAATCGCACCAAGACATTAAAAGGTCAGTTCTTTTCAGCCTAAGTAGCTCCCATTAGTCACTAAGAAAACAAAGTGATGCAGACAAATTTGGGATATCACTAAAACTGAATTTTGTTGAAAACGTTAAACAAATGGAGGAAGGAGTTGCATGTTGGAAAAGATAATAAATCTCACTAATATCTCATGAAAGATGACTGCTAGCTGATGGCCCCCAAAACAAACAAACCATTCAGACTGGGAGAATGATTCAAGAGCATAAATCAATGTTCCAGTGACTTTGAAAATTAATTTATATATGCTAGTTTATCATGTTAAACTGTACTTCCTAGGTATTCATACCTATTGAGGATTAAAAAATATAAAAACACAATTTTTCTTCACTTTTATAAATATAAATGTGGTCTAAAGAAAGAATAATTTTAGAAAATAGAGAAAATGTTATCATTAGTTTTTTTCAGGGGTTATGTGATTTTTAAAACCTATTTCATCTTCTGTGCCCACATATATGAAGCAGCAATAATAATATGACATGTGTTTTACTTTACAGAATTTTTACAAAGATTTTAGGAGGAAATACAAGGAAGCCTCTGAATTGCCACCTTGATGTTACTGGTTATGTTCTAAATTTAAATTTCATTGTTGATGCAGAAATCTAGGAATAAACAAATAGACCATCTGATTAGAAAAGTCATCATGTTCCTCATATAGAGATGCATATACAGATATGACTTCTCCCAGGAAAAGAACCAAAGAAAAACAAGAAAGAAATGCACAGAGGAAGTGAGACTCAGAAAATCTGTAACTGAGGAAATCAGACACCAAGTTTTTCTGTTTTCTATGTTCAGAAAATACACCCTGAGCCGGGCGGTGGTGGCGCACGCCTTTAATCCCAGCACTCGGGAGGCAGAGGCAGGCGGATCTCTGTGAGTTCGAGACCAGCCTGGTCTACAAGAGCTAGTTCCAGGACAGGCTCCAAAGCCGCAGAGAAACCCTGTCTCGAAAAACCAAAAAAAAAAAAAAAAAAAAAAAAAGAAAATACACCCTGATATGCCATCATGAATTGATTGGTTTTATTCATGAAGAGTCAAAGATGTCAGCCTAGCATGGGGTACACACTGTAAACCCAGCATTGGGAGCATTAGAAAGAGGACATGGTGAGATCCATTTCAACAAGCAAAACAACCGTCCTAAATATGAAAACCAACAGCTAAAAAAAGTTAATAACGAAATAGATGACAGAGCAGTTAGAGAAATACTGCTGAAAGCCACATTTTTATGAGCAAAATAAATGTTTGGTCTTTTCGTGGTGGGGGGGGCAGGTAGTCAGTGAGATGTGTTTAAGTCTGAAGAATAGGTATAAAACTGAAGCCCTTGCTTTTGTTTTTCCAAACACTGGTTGAGCACCTCCCATATTCCAAGCACCAGAATTCAGTGGTTAAGAAAACCTGCCACCTGTCTCTTAAAGTTGAATAAAGTTACCAGAAAGATCATCTAAATGTTGTGACTCAGTGGTCTGTTGGAGAAGCAATGTTGTGATTCTAACTGAGTCTGTGACAGCATAAAAGCTGGCTCTTCCCCCAAGAGGACTTTACAGACTGGGGAGGGATCAATGGAGGTGGAGAATGACCTCAAAATCTTCCAAAATAAAAGTCAGAAGACGGGCTCACCAACTGAAAACCAAGCAGGAGATGGAATGCCTTCACAAAAAAACTCAAACAAGATCACTCTGTGCAGAAATACAAGATGATGGATAGGTGGGCATAAAGGATAAATATTCCAGAACCCACAAGTTGTTTCCTTTGACTTCTACTTTGGAAGGTGCAGTGCAAAGGGAGAAGGAAATGTAGCTGTAGATACTAGCAATAAGCAATCAGAATGAGCTCTGAACCATGGTAAGATACTGAGAAATAATCATGAAAGCAATATTAATCAAGGGATATTATACTCACTTATTACTTACAGAATTTTTGCTGTAGTGTGGAGTGTGTTTGATAGAATAGAGGCATAGAGCCAGACTTTATTCATTCCCAATAATTCAACCCCTCTTTTATTCAAGAATAGAGGCATAGAGCCAGACTTTATTCATTCCCAATAATTCAACCCCTCTTTTATTCACCCCCACCCCAAAAGAATGGAAAAGGTTGAAGAAGAAGAAAGTTAATGTTGATGTCTGAAACAAGGCAGAGTGGAGTAAGGAGAGGAAGTACTGAATAAATTGTAGAGATATTTAAAATATGGGGTCAAGTCTATATGGGGACAATGAAAGAAAAGGAGTGTCAAAAGAGATGAATCGAGGTGACTTTTTTGTTGTTCTTTTGATTTGTTTGCTTCTTTGTTTGGTTTGGTTTGTGGGAAAGGTCTAATTATCTAGCTTGTGCTAATATTACTGCCCAGACCAAAAAAATCAAAGCGTTTTTTTGCATAATGACAACATTAACTAAGAAAATAATAAAACACAAGTATTTCATAAGAAAGTAAATGGAACTATAACGTATCTGTGGGGCATGCAATGGAGATATAGATAGTCAGTCGGAAATGTGGGTATAAAAAGATTAGGAGTCTTCTGGGCTGAAGATAATGATACAAAGTAAAGTCATCAATGATATGTCTTTAGCTTCGGAAGCTACAAACTGAATAAGAGAACTTGAATGGGAAAACTGACAGGAAAACAGAAAAACAGCTAAACCCTTAATTACAGGTTTTTAAGAAGCAAGACAAGATGAGCACCAACATTAACATGACCAAAAATGTGGGAGGAAAGTTAATTTAGTTTGGTGTCCTGGAATCCAAAAATAGAAAGTTCTGGAAGAAAGAAGTTAAGAACAACAAATTAAGTATTTTAGGGGGAAAAGGAGCATTACAACAAAAAATGCCAGTAGACCTCGAAAGAAACTTGGAGAAGCTTGGAGAGCTTCCCTAGAGAGGTTTGTCTGATGCAAGAATGAACATTATGTTTAAGGCTGATGCAGTAACAGGGTGGGGATGATGATGCAGCATCAATCGATTTCCCGAAGAAATTTTAGATACTGAGTTTGAAAGTTATTCAAAGCAATTTCTTTGGAGAATAAAATCTTATATAACACGTACATTCTTTCGAGATGGCCCTGATATAAAACAGGAAAATCAATGATGAGGCTCACCGGAAGTGACCTAAATTCAAGCAGAGTGCAAAAATACAATGTGATCCATTTCTCACAGTTCAGTACCAATGTTGAGGCATCCTAGTCCCTTGGCATCCCAGACCTGAGTTGACTCATCTTAATGACGAGAGTCAGTGTGACTTGATAAAGAGAACATTATTGCAATTACTCTAAATGTACTCTTTAGACTTACATATATTTGTCCAAGAGACTTAAACGCATGGCAAGTGAGTGCAAAGTCCTTAATATAGCTTCACATATTATCTGGCAGTAGCACTCTTAATGATGGACTTTCTGTTGCTTTAAGTTTGTATGCTTTCATAGAACAGATTGGATGCCCCACATTTGGTTGGACTACATTTACATACCGGTTGCAACAGCCTGTTGTAGTTTAGATGTAACTAGAAGGAGGTTTAGTTGGGATTTGTTAACTGCTGCAGAGCTTCCTGATACAAGCTTGGGATAGCAGAGGAGGTGCTTAGAGCAGTTACATTGAGCTCATTTGTATACTATCATTAATTTCTTTTTGTATCTTATTTGGGGGCATTCAGAACACTGGCTTCCATAGATGAAAATTAAACAAAAGAAAAATAAAGCATTTGGGAACTCTGAGATGTAAAACCCGCTCTAATTTTTGATGTATACTCTGAATTGTGAGTCCAGCCATTATTCTTTTCTGCTCCTCATGATTTTCTTCATAAATCATGTATGACCTTCTATGTTCTTACCCTAAATGTCTGGGAGAACCTATTGCAAGTCACTGTGTGAATCCAGGAAAAATAGCCCTTAGCCTCAGTAGCTGAAGGAGGACTAGAAAGTCAAGAGAGACTGCTAAAGACGGGAATCATCTGTAGTCTTCTGCCAGTGGGTTTGATTCCAAGTCAGCCCTTCCTCTCCAGAGGTCCTATAACATGTCATTGTCAGAAGCACACTAATGTCATAAAGGCCCTCCATCAGCTTCCTTCTCCTGACACTCAGAGACACTCAGGTGTGGCTTCCCTAAGTACCATCCATGTCTCCTCAAGGCAGTCAGGTAGTTGTTTCTTTAAGCAGAAAATGTCCCTGATGGGCAGGAACACCTGTAACGGTGCCTGTAATGGGTAAAAGAAGTGACAAGGAGCAAGACTCTTTCATTATTGAGCTCCTTCATGTTTTCTTGTCCTCCTCCCTCAGAAATAGACTTTTACGGCTACCAAAGAGGCAGCCGCGTTAAAAAAAATAAAAATAAAAGAAGAAGAAGAAGAAGAAGAAGAAGAAGAAGAAGAAGAAGAAGAAGAAGAAGAAGAAGAAGAAGAAGAAGAAGAAGAAGAAGAAGAAGAAGAAGAAGAAGAAGGGAGAGTCACAGTCATTCCCCAGCCTGGCTATTTGTAATCAGTGTGTAGCCTCGGTGATGAAATCTGTGAGTAATTCACTTGCCACACTCCCCAATGAAGCCGACCAGAGTAGGATCTACTGTTGCCACCCTGAACACTAATAAAGGAAGCCAGGCAGCAATACTGCTTGCCCTTAGGGACTCGTTTTTCACATCACCAAAAGTAATTTCTGTCATTTTCCACCATCTGGTTGACTGGATTGTGAAGATGAAATTCTGTTCAAGAAGTGTTTAAGAGTGGACCCTGCTGGGATTCAAATGCCTTTTCTGGTTTCACTTATTCTCCTCTGTGCCTTAGTTTCTTACCTACAGATAACATCTTCATAGAATACCCTGCCTTATATGAAGTGATTGAAATGATATTTCTTAAGTGCTTTATGCATCAAAGTATATATAATGCACATTTAATTAAAGTTAGCTTATTATTCAACTGGCATTAAAAATAATGGTATAGTATGTTTATAATGTCTATTTACTTAACACAGTAACCATTAAATCAATTTATATAATCTAACCTATTATGTATATTTAACATATAGCATATGCAGAAAATACTATGTAGAAACTTACCATTTCATTGATTATTTTATGAATTTTATATGTGGATACCACATCTTACTAAGACAATGCTATAACCTAACAATAAATATTGATTATTCTTTCCTTTGCATTTGGAGGCTGTATTATAGTCTTTGTTACATTTAAAATGAAAAATTCAAGTGATAGTGGTATGGAAATTTATTTTAAAAATGTTCAGAATGTGATTACCTTGTAATATTTGGGTTAGACTTGTCCTTACCAAAAAGGAGCTAGCACGTTTTCATTATACAAATCTTAGGTACTTCCTATAGCACTCAGATGGCCAGAGTGGGAGGTATTTTCACGTTATAGATGTTTAAGGAACTCTGGAGAGATTTGGAGAGGAAATAGCTGGTGTGGGAATTAAAAGTATCCTGGCTACATGGTGTAAAATTTCAAATTTAATAATAAAGTCTGAGATGTATCAACTTCACTTTTATAGATCACAGCTACAGTTTGTTCTTCCTGCCATGACTGTATATCTCACTTCCTTCTCTCTACAGTCCCACCAAAGATCTCCAACATCTCCTCGGATGTCACTGTGAATGAGGGCAGCAATGTAACCCTGGTCTGCATGGCCAATGGACGCCCTGAACCTGTTATCACCTGGAGACACCTTACACCAACTGGTAAGCAACTGGCTAGATTCTAAGATGCCACTTAATATCTACGATTCTATTGCATCAAAAGGGAAAACATGAATCTTTTTATTAAAACTCAGAAAGCTACAGCATAGATATTGGTTATGGGTCCAATAATTTTTGCTGATGTGCTCATCTCTTTAAGGAATTTAGTAATATTTGTATTTATGTATATTACCTTTCTATCATCTACCTAATTGATGTATAAATATTGATACATAAATTTGTTACTCAAAATAGTTACTCTCAAGGGAACAACTATAATAATGTTAATAATGCAGATACACACACACATATATATAATATGCAGCAAGAATAATCAAAGAAAAAGAGGCTATCAACTTGAGGTCAGGAGGGGATGGGAGGGGATGAAGGAATGGATGGAAGGAGAGAAAGTGATAAAATTATATTTCAACTAAAACATATTTAAATATAAGCTGTAAAAATAAAGCATATATTTAAATGTATAGTATTTTAGTGGTCCAGTGCTCTGTATAAATTATTTTATATTACTCTCTAAAGTCATTTCAGTCATAGTTTCCTCCATGAAGAATTTAGAAACAAAAATCGCTCCAATTTCCTAAAGACCTAGACTGGCACCTACCTCTGTGATGGTTGCCAGGCATGAAACAGACATTGAGAATATTGAGTCCGGCTAATGACAGCCAATTCAGTTAAATTCATAACATGAATTTGCAAGCAAGTCTTCTGTACCCTTCCCCTTTATACTACCCTCATCTTACGTATGTACCAGGGCTATTGTAGTTGTGAACATATTTAAGCATTTTTGCCAATATTATTCTGTATTAATCAGTTGCATTTTCTCCTCCTATTCAAATTATGTTTTCTTATATGCAAAATTATATTTTTGCCATCTATATATAATAGTACTTGCTATTTGATTATGCCAAAAAGAAGGTCTACCAAGTCAATTATGAATCAATTATAGATAGATTTTTCTTAGAAAATCAGTTATGTTAGTAAAGAGTCTCAGCTTTTAGCTGGTTTATGGCTGATAGTTTCTTATAATTTTTCTATAAAAGTAATTAGATGCTTAATTTACAAGGTTACTGGTTTTGGGTTGGATACCAATAAAAAAAACATAGGATTAGGTATACAATGATACCTATCCTAAGACCGAGTAATACCTAAATATTTTTTTTTCTTTTTTGTGGCAAGACAATTAGAGACCTCCATTTAGCATCGTAGTCCAAATTTATTTCCAGGGAAAGTTTAGGTCAACTTTGTAAATCTTCTATTTAGGCATTTTTTTTTTAATTAGAGATCTCTATTCTCTTAAGAAAATGTTACTCAAAACTCATGTTTATCTATGTATACATCCTATCATCTAATAATATTATAAAAAGCATCACATGAGGTACTTATTTAGAGAACTCAATATCAAATTCATTTAATCACAGACTCATTTGGTACCTCACATGGCAAGAACACGTAGACGGTCATTTGAAGCATGGCCTTTTAGATATCATGCATCTTTGTCTAGAAATAGGTTATTTCTTCAGAGTACTTTTTTCCTGGGAGCCTTACATTAGATCCAAACCTACTCTACCTACCAGGTTCCAAGGCTAATACTGCTGTTTTGCCTACTGGTGATTTAATATTGATATATTGTCCTGTATTTAAATATTTTGAGAAAGACAACATCTAAAACCATTGTATTTACTATGTTATTTACACTGTATTTAAATCTTTCCATTATTTTACTTTAAAAAGTTTCTTTCAGGAACTTCCCTCTTTATTTTCAATAAAATATTTTTTCTACTTGTCTTTTCCAAAGCAATGGTTTGTTTCTTGCAAATAAACCCAGAGATCTTACATAAATTATCATGATCCTTCATTGTATTGACTGTTGGTAGACTTACTGCACAATTTATGGCCAATATGTTCAGAACATAAATCATTATATATAAATTACAGATAAATAAAATTGATTTTAAACAATCTGATTAGGTGTTTATGGCCTTAAGTTCATACACAAACCACACTCCTGTTTTCATACCATTATTTTTAATTTGTCTCACATTTTGCAATTAAATTTAAATTTATACAAATATTTTATTAATCTTTTAATGTCCTTCAAGGGAACGGTAGCAGATTACAAAATGAAAAATGTAGGATTTAAGAAAGGAATTTGTATTCCTGATATGATCAATAAGGAGCCATATTAGTAGAAAGACTTTCTTCTGGTGCAGTTTTGAGCAGTAAATAGGACTTCCAGGGAAAAATAAAATTGTTCCCTAGAGCCTGTAAATACTCCATTTTAGTCCTCAAATTTAGAAAAATTCTGGGACATAATGAAATCTTTATCATCTTTGCTAGTTTGTTAGCATTCTTAGGTCTATATGGCTAAACCAAGTAAACTTCTGTGTCATTATAAACATGTCTTGAACTCTGAATAGCATGGTTTCTGTGGTGATTCAAGTAAAACAAAGACCAGAGGACCAGTGACATCTTACATAGAAAATAAAGACAATATTTTCTTGTATTCCCAGAACACTAGAGACTTCAAAAGCAACTACAAAAATTTGATGAACTCACAATGATTCTCCATCCTCAATTCCAGGGGTCAGCACATTGTAACCTGTGGGCCAGATTCTATCTTCCTGTAAGCCAGAGTTCAAAAAAAAAAAAAAAAACTTTCTGAATGGATGCAAATAATCAAAAGAATTCTGAATTTTAAATAGAGAACAAATGTTTAAACTTCAGACTTGGGTACAGATACATCAAGTTTTATTAGAGACAGAGCCAGGCTTAATTATTTGCATTTGATCCATGACTGCCTTTGATCAAAAATCACATACATTGGTAACAGCAACAAAAGTACTTAGCTCGCAAAGTCTGAAATATGTTAATTTTGCCTTTTAGATTAAAATGTATACACCTCTGCTTAAGACCACAGCCAGAGACATAAACAAAGATTTACTAAACTCACACATGGTCCATAGGATTTGTATGTATCCTGTGCCAGGTTCCTTCTTTGTTTATCTATAGTTGTATATGCCAGCTTTCTCTCGGGACCAAATTACATGCTGATATATTCAAAACAACTTCTTGATGTTTCTGCATACTCCACTTCAGGTCATTCTTCCCTTTACAATGGACATCACTTTCCAAGTTTATTCTTTCATGTCTCACATAGGCAAATTAATAACCACATAATAACCAACAATAACTTGACCAGAGCCATCTTCCTAATGACAGGTGTGAGAACTTAATTCGTCTACTCTTTTATAAAACAAATTAGTTCATGTAAGAGTCTGTGGGCGTGTGTGTGTGTGTGTGTGTGTGTGTGTGTTTCTTTGAGAATTTGCAAAAAGGTGATCTTTCAAGCCAACCCACTGCCACCTTTCTTGGAGATACTGGAGAAAGATACTTGCTCTACTTGCTCTCTGTATGACGGCCAAACTGCCTACAAATCATTGTTGCGTGATGGTAAAAATCCAGATAGCTTTGTTCAATTATTAATTGGGCCTTTCACAGTATAGTGTGTGACCGCCTTCCAGAGGAAACGTAGCTGTGATTAGCTAGACCCCATGGGGGACACTGAGACCTAAAAGGGGAGGATGTCATGAAGGGAATCACAAATGTCTGATGACGTGTCATTTGATGCCATGAAAAGGGAGCAAGGGAGAAAAAAAATTGAATGGTATCATTTTTTAAAAGAACATTATCTCAATTCACTTATTTTGCTAGATTTTTTTGTTAGATTACCTAGTTTCTCCTTCTTTTGATCCTTGAGAGCTTCCCCCCAAGAATACTGCAAACTTTTTTAAAGAAGAAAACTGGAAGTATCATAAATTTTTTATATATTCAAAATCAAAATGCCTCACTCGGACTTGCAGTTCTGATTTCTTAAGTTGTTCTCATTTTCTGTTATTTTATATTGTCAAAATGAATGTCACATATGGGATTATTACATATGACCTATCTTTTCCTACCTTAGTTAAGTCAGTCTTTCACAGTCCTGTGGTTCCCGAAGGTTTACTGCACCGTAGCATGTATTTGCTATGGCATGTTTGATCTTCCTTCTTGAGCAATGCTGCTTCCGTCATCATATGACATCACTTCTGAATCTTTCTCCTGGCAGGCGTGGACAATCTTTCCTCTCAAAAGTGCCTCATGTGGTGTCAAGAGTGCTCAGGTCCACAGGGGGCGTTTGTGTGCATTTTGCTTCAATAAAGGTTTTCACAACCTCAGAACCTTTATCTCCCTGGAAAATTCAAAACCCTGTGCTGAGGATTTCACCCCCGAGGCTGAGACCAGCGCAGGAGGTACTGTGTAATTTTCCTGACAAGCTAGAAGCAAAGTTTGGCACCAACCAAGAGAAAAGAAATCGTACTTAAAAAATGCCTGGCTACATGGGTTTGGAAAAAACATAGGTTGTTAAACTCGAGTCATTAAGTCAGACTTAAATTGCTCCTAGAGGCCATTGTCTGACCTTTTAAGATATTATGTTCGTTAGTTTGACCTCATATTTAGCACAGAGAATATTTGTGGTCTGTAGTTTAAGTTTTATGAAATTATTTCTCTGTACTGTTATTCAATGGTTCTCCACAAAGGTCCACTGAGTGGACATTGGTAACACAGGGCTGTAGAAGAGTTAAATCTATCAACTTTCCCATGAAAGGCTGCTAACTCTTCACCGGTAAAGCAAAATAGAGCTGTGAATTCCTTTTCTTTATGCCTTGTATTCTTTATGATTATTATTTCCTTTAAAAGAACAAAATTAAAAAATGAGGTTTTTTTCAGTTTCTAACTAGAATATTGTTTTCACATTTGTCATCTGTTAATGCAGAACTGTGTTCAGATTCATACTGCTCTTACAAATTGTTCATTTGGTTGGAGGTATTTCTAGAGTGCGTGCTTTGAGAAAAAACACATTGAAATGTAGGATGAACACAGTCCCTGGGCAAATGGAGCTTATGGTTCAACAAGAGAGCAGAGCATTAAACTAATAATTGCATGAATAACCCTTTAATTAGATTCATACATTATAAAAGAAAATTATGGCATTCAATAAGACCATAAAACAGGGCCATATAGTAAAATCTGCCAAGCCAGCAAAGCTCCCCTGAGGGAATATTATGCTGAGATTCACAAATTAATAGCACCTGTCTGAGAAAACAGAGGAAGAAAGAGTATCTTAGGTATACACCATGGCACATCCTAGGGCCTGGCATAAAAATATCTGCAGGAATTTAGATGAAGGTCTTTATGTGAAACATGATGTTAATAGTGTCTGGTCATGCTACTTTTCATGCTTAAATTCCTCAATTTGAAGACACTCAATGTGATCTTGCTTTTTAGTATTCTGCTTCTGTCTCTAAAAAGCCAAGAAAAAATAAGAAAAATTGTATCATAAATTTTTAGGCCCTTACTTGTATATATGCCATCATGTAATACTTCATATATTATAGTATATATTATATGACTGTGTGCTATATATAATATAGTATTATTATATTATATATTATAGTATATATTATAGTATTATAAAAATTTTATACATAATTTTTATTTTTATATTTTTCCTTTTTATTACTTTATAAATAATACCAATCAAAATTCCAACTTCCTCCCCTCCTCCCACTTCCCTCCCACTCCCCCACACACCCTGCCCCCCCACCCCTTCCAGTCCTAAGAGAGGGAGAGACACCCTGCCCTGTGGGAAGTCCAAGGCCCTTCCCCCTATATCCAGGCTTAGGAAGGTATGCATCCAAAGAGAATAGGATCCAAAAAAGCCAGAACATGCATATATTGCATTGCATAATGGCATATGTGGTCGGTCACAACACATACACAGGCACACATACACACACTGAGGCAGATTCATGAAAAAGATGAATGTTAGATAGGGGTTTTATTGCTGTGGAGACACCATGACAGCAGTAACACTTATAAAGAAAAGTATTTAATTGAGGGTGATTTGTGTACTGTTTCAGAGGTTCAGTCCATTGTCATCAGGCTGGGGAGGATGACATGCAGGCAGACATGGTGCTGGAGGCCTTACATCTTAATAGGCAATAGGAAGTTGACTGAGACACTCAGCAGCATCCTGAGCATTGGAAACTTCAAAGTCCAGCCTGCAGTGACACACTTACTCCAAGGCCATACCCTCTCCAGCACAGCCACTCCTTCTAAAAGCACCACTTTCTATAAGATTATAGGGCCAATGGCATACAAACCTCCACAACAGATCCTGATTATAAAATTAATGTATATATATATATATGTATATATATGTGTGTGTGTATATATATATATATATATATACATATGCTGGTATATAGTTTACTCTCAGTCCCCAGGATTCAACCACAAACCTACAGAATTCAGAAGCAAAAGGGCCAGGGTATTAGTGGTCAGAGATAGTCACAGGGATGGTAAGAAGGTCTAACAGGTAAAGGTGTGCTCTCAAGCCTGATGACCTCAAATCATCTATGAGATCCACATGGTGGAAGAGAACAAATTCCCACATGGAGTTTTCTGATTTCCATGACTATGTCTCCCCAAATACTATGAATAGTGTCAACTCTTAAAGTATACATGATGAGGTAAACAATATCTAAACTACAAAGATGAGAGTGATCCTAGCTCCTTTTTCTTCTTTTGCCACAGCCAGGATTTATTTTGCATAATGTTTCGATTATTTTCATTAGTAACTGAATCCTTTCATCTTTCCCCATCACTGTCACAGTATAGTCCAGCCAATAATTTCTCAGACCTGCCTTCATTAGTTTTCTGATTGGACTCCTTACTACTATTTCTCATTGTAACATGGTCAAGCTAATCTTCCTGCTTGATTTCCAATATCTTAGGACCTTTGGAATAAAGCTCAAATTTCTTAGCATGGTGTTAAAGCCTTTTCAAGCCAATTCTTGTACCTCAGAATCTCTCTCTCTCTCTCTCTCTCTCTCTCTCTCTCTCTCTCTCTCTCTCTTTCTCCTTGCATGTTTGCACATGCCATGTCAGAGGACAGCTCATCAAGGTTGTTTCTCTCTTTCCACCAGAGTTTTGGGGTTCAAACTTGGGTCACCATTCTTAGTAGCAAGAGCCTTTCCCTGTTAGCCATTCCATTTCCCTGCCTGTGCTCCATCTGTATTCTTCTCACCTGGAGTCACCCACGTGTGTGGACACGTGCTGATCTGACTTGCATCATTACACTGATGGCTGGGGAAGGTGTACTGAAATACTCACTGATGTCGGAGCATCATCTGTCTATGCCTTACTTTCATTGGTCAATAAAGAAACTGCCTTAGCCTTTTTGATAGGCCAGCCCTTAGGTGGGTGGAGAAGACAGAACAGGATGCTGGGTAGAAGGCGGTGAGCAGACGCCATAGCACTCCTCTCCGAGATGGACGCAGGTTAAGATCTTTCCCGATAAGCTACCACCTTGTGGTGCTACACAGATTATTAAATATGGGCTAAAGAAAGATGTGAGAATTAGCCAATAAGAGGCTGAAACTAATGGGCCAGGCAGTGTTTAAATGAATACAATTTGTGTGTTATTATTTCCAGGGTTAATCTAGCCATGCAGGAGCCAGGCGGGACGAAAAGCAGGCCTGCTCGCCTCCTCACTACAACTCACTTCGTGCCTCATTTTTTGATATTATTTGTCACTCCTTTTTCTTCAGTTGATTGTTGTTTTGCTTCCTAGCAATTATCTCGCTCAGTTATTGTCTTAAGCATTTGTTTGTCTTTTCACTTTCTGTGTTCCTCATGAAAGCACACATTTTCATATCTTCACTTCCCATTATGATATTGGGATCAACCACAATAATAAGTATGCTCAACTAATATCTGTAAGGTGAATAAGTGAAGAGCTTACTATGAGATACGTCAGACTCTCTGTTGTTAGCAGCTTAAAGCTGAGATGTAAAGACAGGTTTCCCACACTATAGTCTTGCTGCACTGTACCAGATAGATCTTTAAAATACAGGACAGTTCTTCCCTTTCAGCCCTGTAACATTTCTTCCATGGGTTTTTATGCCCAAGAAAGGACTGTTTCCTCTGTCAGCAAAGATACAAGTGCTGCCACTCTATTGGATTGTACTGTGCTGTGGTGGGGTGGAGAAAATACCGTCATTTTGGGTCTCAGCACAGACTATCTTGATCTTAATCTGAAGCTGCAGTCCATGAAAAGCCCCAAGTGGGTTGAGTGCATATTTAACTTTATAAAGCCCTCGGCTAGAGGAAAGGAATCTTCAAGTTCAGAGAAAGCTGTTTCCTTAGCACCTAAACTGTAGAAATTAACAACTTGCTCTCATTTTCCTACCAGTAAAAATCCTAACTGGATCTTCAACTCCTTTCCTATCAAACGCATGCCTACTGGAGAAAGCGGAAAAGAAAGCATGGGGTGGGATGTGACGCTGTGCTACTCAGTATTTGTCATAGGGACTATTGTCTGCTAATGTTCTACTTGCTGCTAAATATTACAAGAAGAGAAATTAGTCTATGGCATGAGGAAAGGCAATCTCAATGCGCGTAACCACTTTTCTCATCATCTTTTATAATAGCTTTATCTGTAAAATGTAGACAGTAACATGTGGCTGGTCTGCCTCACACTGGTGCTCAGAGGGATCAAATGAGATAATGAATATGAAAGGAGTCTGAAAAATGGAAAATTCTTCACAAAGAGAAAAGATTGAAAGGAAACGTGATTTGATAGAGAAAGAACAGAATTTGGATTCTGAAAGGTTAAGTTCAAGTCCCTAATATCCAGAATTTACTTTTGCAGGTAGAGGAAAGAGTCTTTGAAGGCACATGTCTCATCTGCAAAATAAGAATAACAGGGTTTACCTATCAGGATTTTTCTGTTGTCCCATGTGCGTAATCCATATCAAGTTGATTTGGCAATGATAAAGTATTGCTCAACTACTCATTGTGGTTACTATCATTACAGATGTTACAGAGTAAATTATAGACCAAAATCACCATAGCCATCAAGTTAGACAGCAAGAACTGACCCCAAGGTCTTGATTCATTCCATTGATGAATCAAGGAATGAAACCAGATTCTCTCGAAAGCTACAGCAGAATTCTTAGCAGGACAGTTCCCAGGACACCACCAACAGCAGCATAGAGGAACACGTTAGACACGTGTGTTATTAGACCCCACTCCAGGTAGGACCCAACATTGTGTCCATTGATAAGCTTCCCAGGTGATTTCAAGGAGTGATATACTTGGAAGAGCCTGCAACTAAAGATAAGACACCTTTCTAATACAGTCAGGGTTATGAGCTGTGTCTACCAAGCAGCGAGTGAGTATGGGAACATTTGTGATTCTTTTGTTTCTGCTGCTGTGTGCACTCACACATAATAACACACACACAAGCACATAAAACAGCCTGCTATGTGAACTCATTGTTATATTTCTTCTGTTTGGATTTCTCTTACCTTAGATGAGGAGGTTTGGAAGGACCACTGTCTAGAATTTCCTGCTTTGTCTTTGTCTATCTACATTCTAATGTTTGATGCTGGCATATCGCTTAAGATGTGCACACCTTTCTAAAATCCTCATCATCCTCTTGGCATACTCCTTTGCAAGTCTCCCAATACACCGAGGCTACAATTCATCCTAATAAAACTGAGAAATCTCAATAGGTATCTCAGGTGGTGTCACAACTGCCCACAAACGACATGCCAATAAAACCCAACCAGTGTCATTTGAAAAGAAGTGAGAAACAACCTCCTTGGCTTGAGAAAGAAAGAAAAGAGAAATAGAAACTCCTTGCCACTTCTTGTGTAACACTTATCTTCCTTTTATCTCACTCAAGATTCTACTCAGGTAGTTTTCTCAGTTGGTCAACAATTCAAAAGCATAGGAGGCCAGGGGAAGTCACGCCTTTGCTGAACCACAACTTTATCTTCTGTGGATTGAAGTGTTAAAATCTGAGGTAGAAAAGAGAGTACAAAAAAACTTTAATAATTCAATTTGCAAATATCCATGCAAATCAGATCTAATTCTTCAAGGTATTCTAGTAATAAAACCCAAAATGTCAGTCTTTGAATGACATCCTTCTTTTTAAAACATTTTTTGTGGCCTGGTCACTAAGGCTTACTGCTGTTGGTAATGAGTGGCAGAAAAAGCCAGGTAAGAAAATAGTGACAGTTACTACCCAACCCTTCCCCACCTCCTAAAACAGTAAGCCTGTTTGAAACTTTAAGAATATGATGTATTCCTAAATTTTATCTTATAACAAAATCATTCCGATGGTGACAAATGCAATAGAGGACCTAGCAGCCTGTCATTTGAGTTTGCTTCATATAGACACAGAAATATGCAATGGGCGGTTTAAGCAGTTTGGAATGTTGACCAGGTAACTTTGGGGAGCTGTCTGGGAGAAGACAAGAGTTTCACTGTTACACACACAGACACAAATAGAAATAGATATTTTCAGTTTTGTATTAAAAATTGTAACTATGCTTGCTTCAGTATACCAATCACTGTAAACCACCTACTTAAAAAAATGTTAAGTAAGTCCACTTATTTAAAAATAAAGGCACTAAAATATGTTGTGATCTGGGGATGCCTTAATAAAATACCATAAACCGGGGCTTTCAACAGCCACCAATTTCCTCTACAGTTCTGGACAGTAGAAATCCATGATCAACTGTGTGTGTGCTTGAATTTTTGTAAGAGTAATTGTGCTGGCTTGTGGATGACTGTCATCTCAAGGAGCCTCATGACTACTGCTTCATAATTGCAGAGACAGTAAACAAAGAACAGAGTCTGTGATGCCTCCTTTTAAAAGGGCAGGATTCTTCCACAAGGTCCTCACCCCTGTAGGCTCATATACAAAAGGCCCTGCTTCTTGGTGCTATCATATGGACTTGTAAGAACATGTTCTGTCCATGGCAGATATCTGTTTTCATGGTGGTGACCACTTTATCTTTTTCTTCATCTGGCTCTCTCTGAGATTGGGGTCACAGATTCACAATGTCATGTTTCCTTGAGACTGACTATGTAATCTGGATGTAAATGTCCTTTCAATTCAGAATAATCAGTCTTAATGAGAGCACTAAATGGGAAGAAACTTACCACCCCACTGCTTGTAGCCTTCCCAAAGTCCAGCTGTCCTATCAATAAGGCTAATCAGAAATGACTCCTTCATCACTCCAAAGAAGCCAAAGTACATTGAGTTACCCCTGCAACACACCAAGTCCAGAGTTAAAAGGGAAAAATATCTCTTTTGCATGTGTGTAAATAGCTATTGCTTTCTTTCTTTTTTTTTTTTTTTCTGTTGGCAATGCTGTTACTGATTACTGCAAGAGGAGATAATTCTCCCGGGAACATTTCAGCATTCTAAGCTCTCCGCAGCAGGCTGACTCAGCTGCTGTGTGTCAGAGTAGATCTGAGGCTCTGCTGAGCCACTCAGCAATGTTGCTAAGCCTTTGAGAATGTATGTGAATCTTCACTGCGCTCTGCTTCCAGTCAAGGGCATGGTTCTGCCAAGGAAATGCCTGGCAGCAGGGATAGTCATAATCTTATTCTATCACGCTGTGTGAGAGTGGGCGGCTGGCGATGGGGAGTGATGAAGTCCTGCGCCTCTACCGTGGACAGCCTGTGTGTACTGCATCACGCTTCTTACCCAGCCTTCGTAAGGACGGAGAATAAGGAGTTGTAGTAGATCCTGGAAATCTACTGTAAACTCACTTTTCTAACAAGGAACCCTTCACAATTTAAACAGATCTTCAATTTGAGACACATTGAGAACCCACTTCCACTTTTCTGGGGTTTCTTTCTTCTATGGGAGACCTGTGTGAGATTTATACAAGGAAAACTGAGTACTCTGGCCCCTCCCATCCCTGTAGTACCTATCACAACCAGAACCAGTGCCACTATTACTACTACCATTGAAATAACTGTACAGCCTTCACCTGCTCTTACCATGATTGAATGCCATACCATCCAAGGCTCTGTACATACCCGATTCCTGCCTTCTGTAGGAATTTTTAACTTAGTCCCATGCCAAGCTCAGAGTTCTAGAAATAACCATCTATAAATCCTTACTAAGGACAGAGAGCAATGCCTGGGTTCGGTAGTGGATAGAGTAAAACCACCATGAACCAGAAGACACTCTAGGAACATTTTTCCACTGGCTGGTCTTTTATAAGAAACATACACAGCCAGGCATGATGACACAAGCCTTTAATAGTATTTGGGATGCAGAGGCAGGCAGATCTCTGGGAGTTCCTGTGTTCATCTATTCTTGCCCTTAAAAGGAGATCCTTTGAGACTGTGCATTGAAACCTTGAAAAATGGACATTTTCACTTTTCAAAATAAATAACTTATGATTCCTCAGTTTGGATTCGTGAAAAACTAAAGCGTAAAACTGCATCCTGAGACCTAATTGCTGTGATCAATCATACAGTTTCCCCTAACAATGTTCGTCAAATTATGCTGATGTCCATTCTATCAAGAAAGCATATCTACAGGCGTCTTAGAACTTCCATAACACGCTACCAGAGGCTTATGGATGAAAACAATGAAAAGCATATTCTCTAGAGGGCAGAAGCCCTCGAACAAGAGTTTAGATGGGCTAGAATCGAATCCTTCCTCACTCTCCCAGGTTTTGGTAGCTCATGACTTTCCTCAGTGTATGATGTCTTACTTCAAGTTTATGCTCTATTGTCCATCTCCTCTGTGTCTCTGTTGCTGAGCACCTGAATCCCCCCTTTCTTTTACTTATGTGACAATCATTGTACCTTGGGTCTATGTAGAAAGCTATTTTTTTTCCTCTTTGCTAAGACCCTCCTCAGTGAATGTGTTTACATTCCAGTGGTTAAGAACGTGGACAGAAAGTTTTCAGGGGCTCTATTGAATATTCTATAATTTGTTTTGCAGTAAAAGAAGTTGTGAGTCTCATTAGATTTGTTACAGGTGTAACAAAATCAGGTGACTTTTCAAAGGGTAGTTGGGTTACAAATCTTGTCATAGGAAACCCCATACAATTAGGCCAACACTTTATTATGAAATAATCTATGGAAGACATTGTATGTACTGTGAAATTCTTGGCGTTTACTTGTAATGGCAAAAGGGATTTTGTTATGTGTAGAACTATGCATTATGGATGAGATTACAGAGTAAGAAAATAAGCTAGACTTAAATATTAAATATGGTTTGCTATCAAGGGATGGTGGTACCCACCTGTAATCCTAACACTCAAGAGGCTGAGGGAGAAGAACCATAAATTTGAATACAGCCTGTGCTCCATATAGAATTGCAGACCAGCCTCAACAATCACAGAGAGACCTTATCTCAAGAAAGAATAAAATTTGGTATGATTTTCTCTGTGTATGGCCATGGAGATATGACTTCCAAATAGCAGGGTAATAATAAGCCTTCCTCGTTCTGCCTTGTGAATTAAAGATGTAGTATTTATGAAACATCTTCCATTTTACTTGTTTATGTAAGCTCTCAGTGAATGTAATTCTTATCGTCGGTGGTGCATTAAAGTTTCCAAAAGAAAAATGTGCGGTCTATATGTAAAAGCACTAGTCGGCAAGTAGCCATGCCTGTGAGAACAACCAAAAATAAGCACTGTTAATGATGATATTTCCATCACCTCGGGGCTGTAATTATAAGAAAGTCTATCTTTGTCATCACCAGCCGTGAACACGGTAATTGATAGACCTTGTTGCTTCGAGTGTTGTTTGTACTATATATGCCAGGTGTTCTATTTAAATCCTAATGGTTTTCCAAATGGAAACGTATGCACAGCCCTGAAGTGCGCAATACAGAAAAAAATTCAACATAATCCAGGGGCATGCTGACGACATGAGGAGAGGGCAAACAGTTGGCAGAGAGGACGTTTATTGAGAGCTAAGAAACCGAACTCTGCTCTGGCTCAACCTGAAGGTACTTTCTTCCCATCTGGATATTTCCTCCTCACAGCTGGAACCTGTACCCCTTGGGCAGGCTCGCTCTCACAGCATGAGTCATGCCTTTCTCTCATGTTTTCTCTCCTGCTCCCCTGAGAGTGTATAAGGGGCATGTAATGGAGCCTGGTGTGCCTGGGAAGATGGCCTCATCGACACATCTGGAGGCCTGTCAGGTGGCCTTCAGCATTTTGTTCTTCTGACTTTCTGGCTCTTTTCTTCTGCTTAGACTTCTCCTAAGTTTTGTAATATCTGGTATCAGGAGAATATTTCCTATCATTTACTTTACATTCATAGTCTTACTCCACATTTTTCTAAACTGTAAATTAAACCTCTGAAAAACAGAAGTCTGGCAATGACTCACTTTGGGCATAAGTGCTAGCAAGGCACACAGTGCGCTACTGGGTTGCCAGGGCCAAGGTGAGAATCTGATAGAGTCAAGTGGAACTCCATATGAATATGATTCCATTGAACTCAGTTCCAAAATTTATATTTCAGTGTCACCTTGTCCACCAAGAGAATATAATTTCAAAATAATCAATGTCAAAGAGAAAAGAGAGAGATAGAGAACTCTTTTTGAAAAATTATTGGTGAGAAAAATCGTATAAGTAATACAATAGCTCTCCTAGAGACATCTACTATCTGATTCCTAGTATGGGTCAGTATTTCTGCATATATGGCAAGTAGATTTGAATATAAATTCTTTAGATGGAAAAGTCATTCTACATTAGATGAGTAAAGCTTAGTAAAATCACAAAGATTCATATCATAAATACACAAGATGGTCATATGAAGGAAGAAGATGATAAGTAGAAGCATTGTCAGCAAAGGGCTTTAGAAATTCTACAGAGGTATGTCTGTAAACTGAGGACAGCCAGCAGCTATCTGAAGTTGAAAAGATATTCTTTCTAGAAGCCTCCAAAATGGACCTTTGATCTTAGTCCAACAAGTGCCCCCTTTGAACTGTTTAACCTCTAGAGCTGTAAGTTAATAACTCATATCAATACAATTTACAATGTTAAACTAATACACTGACTAACTCCTTGGAGTTGTTCATAGCTAGACAGTTATGAAAATCAGCTTGAGCATTTTATGTAGAAACAAAAGGTTATTGAGCATGTCTGTAAAGAGTGGCTTATTTTGAAATAATTGGAAATAACAGGGAGCTGAGGTGTCCGATCAATGATGTCAGCACATTTTATTATTGATGATTGATAGTCAAAGCATTGGTCTGTGATCAAATGTAACAAACGTATGCCAAAAGAAGCTGTCATTTCTTTCCTTTTAAAATTTTTATCCTTTGATTAATATGATCCAAGATGCACTCAGGAAGTGACACTGCCTTTGGGGCAGTTGCGGGGAACATCAATTACCATCATACCACTGAAGCTGGAAGGACCACTAGCAATACCATTTCCAGGTAATGTTCAGTAGAAAAGCCAAAACTTACGGTGGGTGCTGCTTAGGCTGCGTCTGTCAAACTACAACTTCGGGAAAGCCTCCTAGTTACTTCAGAATTGAGGTTTACTCACTGCAGATATTCACTCTGAAATTCCAGAGAAATGAAGAGTGAGCAATAAAAAAAAAAATGTCTCAGGGTTGCTGTGAAATGAAACACCACCATTGGCCTCCACTAACACAGGGCTCGGTGAGTGCTTGTTTTTAGCACCAGCTCGTGAGCACGAAGACGTGCTATATTAAGCTATTAATATATTAGTATATATTAATACACTCATTAATTAAAACACTCATGAACACACACATATGCACATGCATGCATGCTCACATGCATGTACACAATTGGTTGGGTCCCCTTGAAAAAGGGAAGCACAGAGAACTCCACACATTCTTGTCAAGAACCTGCTAATAGCAGACAACAGCTGGGCAGTGACAGAAGCTGTGTGCTTCAGGGCCCAGCTCCCTACTGAGCAGAGCAGCTTCCCATCCAGCCCTGCACAGGCTCTCAGCATCCTCCTCCTGTGCAAGCCTGTGGTGCTTCTGCCAGGAAACCACTGGGTTCATAACAGTGCATGATTTATCCATACTTTCTTCTATCTGCTATGGCCCACGAAATTGGGAGCAGCTTTTGGCAGAGGCAGTTCACCAAATTTCAGGCTGCCCTGGCCCTTCCGTGACTGAGAGCAACGTGGCTAATCTTGTCAGAGTTGCAGGCTTGAATCGCTTTGCTTCTTCACAAACCTGTCCACAAATCAGCCTCTGTTGTTTCTACCATGATGAGGTCCACAGACTGGAGAAAGCACAGTGTATGAGCTATCTGCTAAAGCTGCCAAAGGGGCAGCAGTTACTTGGTGCTCCAGGAGTGAAGGCAATGAGAATTTGATGAATGGTCCATAGCCTTGAGGACTGAGAAAGCAGCAAGTCTCAGCCGGAGAAGAGACTGATAAAGAAAAAGTCGTGGACATGAGCTGCCACTTAGATTCCCAAATTTTCTTTATTGTGGAGCAAAAATTCTAAAACACATAAACGTAAACATTTCAAATCCTGCCACTTATGAGGTGGAAGATTTCTGTCACTGAATAAGCCTTCAGACGGTACTCTGAGCAGAGGATGATCTTAAAGCCTCATCGTCATTTCCCACACCCTAATTCTGGCCTCGCTGTTGAAGGGATTTGTTTTGTATCTTCAGTGCTAACACACTGAGCTGAGAAACGATGCCAGACCTATGACCGGCAGCCACAACGCTGGGAAATTGCGTTTTAAATGTGCCTTTGCTTTAAATTGATACCAGGGGTCTTCCGTTCTTCTTCCTTGGAGGAATGTCAATCTTTAACTTTTTGAAGGGTGGCTTTTTCTTATCCTATGAGAATTAAAGGACAAAGTTCCAATACCTTGCTCTGTAATTAAGGACTCTAACAGGAGAAATGTGTTATCTTTGTAAACAGTCTGTTGGAGAGGAAACTGAACTGGGGGAATAAGGGAAAGAAGGTTCTAGTTCTGACTCTCTGATAATCTGTAGGACCTAGGACAGATCACACTTCCTCTCAACATGTCCAGTTTCTTCTAAGGAAAACAGAAGACAACTTAGGCTTGTATTTCTTAAACTTTTATGTGCAGAGCAGACAGCTGGACGTCTTCTTAAAGTGCAGATTCCAATTCAGCCTCATTGGGGATGTGGGATGAAGGTTATGCTTCCAGATGACAATGCTGGTGGTCCAGGCCAAAATGCACCAAAATGCACTGTTTTTCATAGGATCATCTAGCTGGTAGAGGTGAGTCTTGTCAGAGCACCTGCCATGGCATTTGTTGAATCAATTGTTCATTATTTTTCTCGCTGCTAGAAATACTGTGATCTTACTACCCCACACTCTTGCCATGGTGCTTCAGTAACCTCCCAACAGACATCCCAGCCTCTACTCCCGCGTCATTCCACACCCATCCATCAGAGCGCCTTTCAGAAAGACTCCATAGCACTCTGCAAACCCAATTAGCACTCTGTAATGGCTTCCAGAAGCTCACCAGAAAAGCTCCAGGGATTATTTTGAGCCAAGGTAATTTATCTACTCTCTACTTTTACCTACTTCTTGTATCATTTTCTTTTTCTTTCTTTGCTACAAACTAAGTGGCTCCAAACTAAGTATAATATTTCACTAAAAGGGACATTTTCCAGTGACTGAAGATGTTTTGAGCTGTTGTAATCGGGGTGAAGCCAAAAACACTGTTGAAATCCCCAAGTGCTTGGAAAACCCTTAGCCTACAAACATGCTCAGAGTTCCTCTGTAGAAAACTCTTCTTTAGCTGCCCATTCTGCTTTGTATTACTCAACATCACAAAGCCCCTGCCTATCTCAAGGCATTCGTCTTGCTACATCCTCTTTGCTTTCTGTGCTTTATGTTTCGTGGGGCACAACCCATTGCACATACACACACCAAACCGTGCATGAGCATACATACATATCTCATTTTCATTATTGATGCCTTAGTCCCAATATCCATAAGAAAACAGCCCTGTGTCACCTTCCTTCAAGCTTTAGCACTCTTCTTCCACTGTGCTATTTTATTTCCTTGGAGTGATGTCACTATTTGGAAGTTTATTACGTGCTAGCTTATGGCCTTTCTATCTGCAGCCTTCCAGAAGAATACACCTCCCATAATGGAATATACTTTGTTCAACTTATTTATAGTCACATTCTTATTGATACTGCTGTATCATGGAAGGTGACCATGATGTATTCCTTACTAATATATATATATATATATATATATATATGTACATATATATATATATATATTAGATGGAAGAAAAACAATGGAATTTAGCAGATTGTGCATGTTTAAAGTTTAAATGTAGAACTTTAACCCTTAGTTCAGAGTCACTGAAACCCAGTTTCTTGGATATTGGGTCTAATAGTCTGCATTTCAATACATTTCCCTTGTGATTTTTATACCCACTAGCATGTGATTCCCACTGGGCTGGATAAGGCATGTCTAACCTCAGTGACTCTCAGGAGATGAGTGACAGGCTCCTGCTCTGGCTGTCCTTTGCTCTTATCAGAATATTCACTTCCCTTTTGTCCTGCTGTGAGAAAGGCCAGGAATCCTGGCGTGGTTTAATCTCTTTGGAAAAACAAAGGGTTTGATAGGAAGGCCTAGACCCAAGTATGGTCTAACTGAATCCCCACAGGGCACACAGACAGATACAAAAGCAGGCCAACACAGTTACAGATAACAACAGGGCCCCAGGTTGGAGGTTGGATACTGTGATAGCCTACAGCATTACCCAAACTATCTGCATCATGATATTGAATAGACATGGTCTCTTTTTCTTACAAATTGAAGGGACTTTGAGGGGAGGGGAGCAAATGACCTTTTCTGAGCAAATAGCAGTAAAATGAGAAATGAATAAATGATAAGCACAAATTACATGAATTTAACCTCAAAGACTGAGTTTCATGTATTGAAAGTTGGAGATATTGTTCTTGGTTTATTTTCCTTAACACCTTTCCCAAGGATCACTGGAGTTTATAGTCACAGGACTTGCATATCATGTGAATAACAACTTACTGGGTATATGGAAACTATAGACTTATGCCTGACTTAGAAATAAAGCATTGAATCATGGCGATGCTGAGATGTCCTTTGGCAATACCAACCTTTAGAAACATAAAGTCAAATGAAAATGAAGGGGAAATCTCCACCATCCATACAAACAGCATTAGCCAGAGAGAGAAAAGAAAAAGCCCTTAATGTCCTAATGGGGGCAGGCAGGGAGGCAGAACCTGAAGGAGACCTCTGCTTTTGAGATGCGATTCATTAGAGCAACAGATCCATTGTGTGAGTTGTCATTTCAATTAACTTCTTAATCTGCCTTCTCAAGATAGTTTTCCCGTATTGTTTTGAATTTTCTCCACACTCCATCCTTACCATTAATCATCTCTGTAAACTACATCACCATCATCTCCTTGTTTCAACAAAGGAAGAAAACCATCAGTACACAAAATAAGCTTGTTTTTTTAAAACAAATGTGAAATGAATTCTATTTTTACACTTAATTGTATTATAGAGGAGACTTTACGCTGATATTTCAAATGATCAAAGAGAGTTCTTGGCATCATCGCATTTGCAATGACTACTGAAATTGTCTGTGCAGGACATCATCCTGCTCACTTGTGGGAGCCCAAAAATAGTCTCCAGGCAACAAAACAAATAGCACAGAGCCAGGGCTTCACAAGTGGATCTGACCCCATGGGGAGGCTTGCAGTGGTACGAATCATCCCATTGCCTTGACCCTCTGTCCCTTACTTTAGCTGTAGTTGTCACTGTAAATGCAGTCTTAGAACACCATCTTGATTTGGGCCACTCTTGTGTCACTTGAGGCTGAATGTGGGACGGTGTTGGAACTGAGAACTTGGAACATCTACTCTGGGATTAAAAGAAAATAGTCTTCTTCAACTAAAATATCCTGTAAAATATGGGCTCACAAAATTATGTGTGGTGCCCATTTCCTTCTCAGACTTCTCTGGAGGCTAATAACATAACAATTCCTGCAGCCATGTTTCCACCTGATTTGTTTGTAAAATAATACACAATTTTACCAAGGTTTCGTAACATGTGTTAGGAAGTACTCTGTATGGTATTTGAGTCAACATCTCTTGACTCAAACTACTGCATAATGAGCCATAGCCCTAGCAAAGTATTCTAAAATCTAAGCTCAGTTCATTATTAAAATTTTGTGCTACACCTTTCATTATTGAAAATTGTTGATATATTAAATGGGAACATAGACAGAAAGAGGAAATAATAAGAAATCCATTTATCAATGCATTTAATAGACTACTGGGATGTCTTTATGTACAGTCATCAAAATGCCAGTAATTACACTCATATAGTTTTCCTAGAGTTTGATCCAGAGCTACTTGTGTTGAAATCACTGGTGTTCTTGTAAAATGCCATTTTCTAGGCCCCTCCCATGAGATAATAAATAAGAGCCTTTGGGGATAAGCTCCAGGAATCTCCATTTAAAAGCCTATACTTTCTGTGATCCTCCTGTCCAGTAACATTTGAAAACTACTGCTCTGGGATTTCATTGTTCCTCATAATGTCAGTATGAGAAATTATTGGCAATACAGTTGATGATAGAAAAAAATGGTATTTTAGGAAGGCAGAACTGGAAAATTTCCCAGAATCACTCAATGAGAACAGCAGAGCTTGTTTTGGGCATGCTGGTGTATCAGCAGTAATCAATTAGAACCTACCTACACTTGGAATTCCCGAGGCAATAGGAGCTGATTGGTGTATTCAGACTCTTACATGGATGACTTAGGACAGAATATTCATTTTAAAGAAAAGTTCTCTTACATGTTGACCTTGTGTAGGAGCAAAGATGCCTACTGCTAGGTCACAGAATTTATTGAAAAGAAATGAGTCTATTACCGAAGGTTTTGCAATGGGTGCTAATCAGAAGATGCCTGTCAAGTTGAAGTAGCATCAAGAGGCTCAGAGTAAGAGCTCTTGGGCCCTAAATGGTTCCCACCAAATATCAAACCTATTATCATGATTGGCTGTTATAGTCCTCCAAACAGCAAAGTGATTAAATTGGTCGTTATGCAACCCTAAAGCTGCATAATTATGACAAATAAGACTCAAGTGCAGGGAGATTTCTGTCTTACTGACTAGATTACATTTCAAGGAGGCATCAATGAGGGAATGTTTCTCCACCCACTGTAGTAAAGTGCAGACTAGTGAAGGCCTGGATTCTCCTGATCATCACCTGAATCTCTCCTGTTCAACATCTGAACGTTCTCAGTTCAAGAGCCTCTCTGGCTCTTAACCCTAAATGTCAGGTTGCAGCTCATATTTTCTCCATTTACACTGCAGCCTTCCCTCCTCAAGGAGCATTCCATGTGATCATTAACAACACTGCATGACTTTTAGAGGACTGTGGATTTCTCCTGAGTCACTCTAATTTGCTCTCTATCGGGTCACCAGCATCAATGTGCTCTTCTGATTCATCCATCATGACGAGACGTAGTGGTTTAGAAGGACTATATAATGTGCTGCTTCCCTCCAGTCTATGCATCATCTAAGGATGGAAGAAAAGAACTCTGGCAATGAAGTTCTTTGCCAAAAAGACAAAAAGTTTTCTCTTTGAAGTACACATACTGTAAGACCTTATAAAATATGCTTGGATTACCAACAATAAAGATGTACCAGGCTGCAGCAAGGAACTCTAGATAAGAGTCACATTTCTTTTTATCCTCAGCAAGACAAAAGAGACAGACAGATCATATGCATCCAATTATAGGATATTTTTCGACTCTTGCAGATTGACAAAGAATTCAGTGAAGCCTCGTTTATTCTTTGGAATGTTAACAGTCACATCATCCTACTGTATCATCCACTGCCAAACTTTCCCTGAGGTATAAAGCTTTGTCAGTGCTGCAAACTGAAGTGTTATTTAATTCCAAGATTTGCCCCATTATCTGTGTCTTTTGGAAAAAAGGTATTTTCTATGGCAGTGGTTCTCAACCTTTCTCATGCTGTACCCTTTAATACAGTTCTTATGATGTGGTAACCCCCAGCCATAAAATTATTTTCATTGCTACTTCATACCTAGTTTTGTTACTGTTATGAATAGTAATGTAAATAATTTTAGAGCGAGAGGTTCATTAAAGGTTGAGCAATGCTGTTCAAGAGTGTTAACATGACAAGATGCAGAGGATAGCTATGGTGGCTGGAGAGAAAAGGTAATATCACCAGAAACATAGTATCTATTTTCTCTGCTTTGTAGGCTGAATGCAAGCTCTTCACTGTTCCCATTTTTCCTTTTCTTCTCTCCTTGTGAGTATCTTTCATTTTGTTCAGTTCTATCACATATCTCAAACTATACTCTCATCCCTTGACAACTCATTTAATGTAAAAACTGAATGCCCTTTAAGAAATGAAGTATCAATATTTGATACTGCTGCACTCCTCATTGAGAGAAAAGCTACAGTTTTGATGGGGAGAAAGGGAAACAGCAAAGCAAAGTGAATCAAAACTTTCTGAAGGGTAAGTTTTAATGGATTCCCAGTGCATTTTAACCCTATTTTGGCAACAGAGCAAAAAGGAAAATAAATAATGATGTGAATGAAAATAATGTTTCTAAGACAACTACAAAAACAGTTGCAAATGCACGGTTTAAAAAATATTAATTAGTCAGGAATAGAAGAGATAGCTCAGTGATTAAAAGTGCATACGACACTTTCAGATGACCTGAGTTCAACTCCCAGGATCTATGTTGGGTGATTCTCAATCAACTGTAGCTCCAGCCCCAGGGGTCACACATCTTCTCCTTGACTTAGTAGGTACTCACACTCATGTGCACTTCCCACCCCTACACTTACACATATACACATAGTTAAAGTAAAACAAAAAGTTTTAAAAGAAAATATGAGCCAGGTTGATCAATAAAGTATTCTTTTACAAATAAAAAATGATAGTGATGAGAAAACCAGCCTACAAACCACAATCCCAGAAGGCACCAAGAGAGACTTACATAGATCTAATCTACATGGGAAGTAGAAAAAGACAAGATCTCCTGAGTAAATTGGTAACATGGGGACCTTGGGGGAGGGTTGAAGTGGGAAGCGAGAGGCAGGGAGGAGAGAAGAGAAAAATGTAGAGCTCAATAAAAATCAATAAAAAAAAGAAAAACACACTGGAAAACTAATATGTGTTTAATGTTGAAGCTGTCTAGGTTTTAGGATTATGTCCTGTCTGAAGGTATGATGGTTATTCTTAGTTGGCAACTTGACTATATCTGGAATTAACTAAAACCCAAGTAGCTGGGTACACCAGTAAAGGATTTTTTTCTTAATTAAATTATTTGAAGTAGAAAGACCTACCTTTAATCTGGATTTCTCCATGTAGAAAGATGCTCCATTAACCCAGGCCACACCTTCTGGTGACAGCCTGCATAGAGCACATGGAAGACAGAAGCTTGCAGTTTTGCCATCTTGCTCTGGCTTTCAAGTCTATTCCTTCACTGACATGAAAGTCTTCTTCTTTGGAATTCTGGTGCCAGGTCGATTCCATTGGAACACTTCCTGTGTGGAAAGGACAAAGCTTTATCCTTACTGGAGTAGATATTTTCTCAGATTAGATTTACCTCAGTGAGTTTTCTAATTCAATGAAGTGGGAATCTGGGGATATGTTTGGGAAACTGGCAGAAGGAACATAAAACGGGATCAGGGTGAGTTTATGGATATGGAACCACTGAGTGGAATTCCTAGTTTTAATATGGAATTTTGCACAATTAACAGTGTGACAGAAGTTTGCTTGGAGGGTTGACTGAAGCATTTACCAAACATAAACTACTGAAAAGGAGTTATAGATGTCTGATATCCCTTTGCTTCAACAACCCTTTGTGTTGATGAAGGGGTTTTAAAGATCACAGAAATTGCAGTGCAAGAGTGGGTACACTGTATAAAGCCTAATCCCCCCAAGTGGGAAGGCACAGAAGACACAACCCTTTACTAATCCTATAAAATGCAAATTATGAGAGGGGCACCAGCACAAGTGAAGAGCTTTGCTGTCACCCTTTCCCTCGTGACAGAACTTAGGGATGGAGGTACTGCCGCTCAGTTGGATAAATTAAATGCAATTTGTTTTATTGGGCTCAGAGCTCTTGACTTGCAACTGGGGCTCAATGACAATGGGCCACTAAGTTACTATGTGACCTGAGCTATCCATCATGAGCTGGGTGTCATCTGACCCAGCAAACCATAAAGTTGACATGGCCAGCAGCAACCTATTATCAAACGGAAGCAGTGTATTTGTGATTGGGCTTGAACAGGTTCTGAAGGTACACACAAGTTACATTGAAGGAGTTCCCCTAATGTCGATGGTTTCTGCTCCTGGTATTATGTCTGCTGCTGCCAGTCATTCACCTATAGCCTCATGGGGTGTTCCCTATGAACAGCTGACAGAGGAAGAGAAGACTAGGTAGGGACTGGTTTACTAATGGTTCGGCACATTTTTCAGGCTCCACCCGGAAGTGGACAGCTGCAGCATAGCAAATTTGCCTGGAAAACCATGAAAGACACTGGGGAAGGGAAATCTCCACAGTGAGCAGAACTTTGGGCAGTGTGCATGGTCATACATTTTGTTTGGAAGGAGACATGGCCAGATGTGTGGTTATTCACTGTTTCGTGGACTGTAGTCAATGGATTCAATGGATGGTCAGGGACTCGGAAAGAAGGTAATTGGTAAATTGGTGAGAAAGGCATCTGGTAAAGAAGTATGTGGACAGATATCTCTAAATGGGCAAAGGGTGTTCCCAGATATGGCACCATTTCCTGGGCTGACCAACCAGAGACACAGTGGCAGGATAGTTACATTGCACCACATTTTCTGTGGAATGGACAGTGTTTTCTCCTTACTTGAGTAGATATTAATTCAGGTTATAGATTTACCTTTCCTGCCTGTAATGTGCCAAAACTGTCATCAGTGAATTTAGACAACACCTTGACTACTGTAGTGGTCTTCCACAAAGAATTGCTTCTGACCAAGGAATTCACTTCACAGACAAAGAAGTGTGACAGTAGGCCCACAATCGCAGGATCAACTTGTGTTATCGTGTTCCCCGCCATCTTGAAACAGCTGGCCTGACAGAAAGAGGGAATGACATTTTGAATAAACAGTTACACTGCCAGTTAGGTGTCAACAGCAGCCATGTCCTGTGTTTAGAGTCAATGGGAAACTGTAGCCTAATCCAGGCAAAAGACAAAGAGCACAGGCTTTTCAGCTAAGGCTGTGATTGGTGGCAGAAATACAGTTTATAATTGACATAAGTGTTTCTGATGTTTTTTATTAAGAATGTGTTTGTGGCCGGGCGGTGGTGGCGCACGCCTTTAATCCCAGCACTCGGGAGGCAGAGGCAGGCGGATCTCTGTGAGTTCGAGGCCAGCCTGGTCTACAAGAGCTAGTTCCAGGACAGGCTCTAAAAAAGCTGCAGAGAAACCCTGTCTCGAAAAACCAAAAAAAAAAAAAAAAAAAAAGAATGTGTTTGTGCAGATATTTTTGTTTTCTTTCCTAAACTCCTTAGTCAAATAATGTAACACCAATTAAGAGATCAGTGTTTATTATATTTAAGCTTTGAGACATTAAAAGAATATCCTACATGAAACAATGCCCCCTCCCCAAAATGTATAATGCATTTGTGATTGTATAAGGGATAGAAAATCATGTTAGGCATAATTATGATCTTATTAAACATATTTGTGATTCTTTGTGAGATAACTATATGATGTTGGGAATAATTATGACCAGACTATTGTTTTCATTTGGAAATTAAGCATGACTAAGGAGATATGATTGTGTGTCATTTGGTGGACTTACGACAACTGTTCTCGGTTGTCAACTTGACTACATCTGGAATTAACTAGAATCCAAGTAACTGCGAGTACAGGTGGGGGATTTTTTTTTAATTAAATAATTTTAACTGGAAAGATTCACTTTTAATCCATATCTTTTGAGGTGGGAATATCCACCTTTAACCTGGGCCACTCCTTCTGGTGTTATCCTATATAAAGGACATGGAAAAAGCCTTTACTCTTTGTCTAGTTTTTTTTTTTTTACCTTGCTGACAAATTCATTCCTTCACTGGCATTAGAGCCCACTTCTTCAGAATTCAGCATATACTGAAGGCCACCCATGAAATCTAGCCTCTCATACTAATCAGCTACTAGATTCTTCAAACCTCCATTGATAGACAGTCATATTTGAACTAATTGGACCAGAGCTAGTAAGTCATTCTAATATATATTAATATTGCATATTAATATATATTCTGTAAATTCTGTTCCTCTAGAGAACCCTGAATAATACAGAATATTTCATTCTAAGTTGATCTGCAATTAATTATTGTCAATATTACTGAACCTGAGGATATTCTGTTACCTCTGTTTTGAAAGGAAAAAAAAGTTAATTTTGTTTCAACATGGAGAAATCAGGGTATGCATTTAACTGATATTAATATCATGCAATAAGAGAAAAACCACTTAATCATAGTAAAATACATGCATCAGGAGAAAATATTATGTAATACTAGGGGGTGTTTTAGTGAAAATTCTTATGTGAAATTTTATTATATAATTTAAAGGAAAGGGGATTATCTGGTTTCATTGTAGTTCAAAAGTTCTGGAATAAGATGAATCATCTTATGTTTGTCAAGAGAAAGAACAGTGAAGACTTCAAAATAGACATTCTGCTGGAAGATGTTTAGAGAAAATGCACATTTGGCTTTAGACAAGTCATATCTATACAGTTCTTGGTGTTTTCTTTTAACTTCAAATCATGCTTATATATAGAAGCATGTAGAAGGACAGTGAGTGTTCTGGCCTTCTGGGAGAATGTACAGAGTTTGAGGACTCTCTCAGCACATGTAATAATAGGGGAAGAAAGCCTCCACATCAGTGGTATAGGAAGAAATTCAGTTTTTAACATTTTTTCTGTGTTGTACAGTATTTCTAATAGCTCCACTTCATAGCTTTTATTTGAGAGGTGGCCCATAGTTCATACATAGCACAATACATTCTGACTAGGCATGGAATAGCAGCTGTATCGATATAGAATTATGCCAAGAAATATATACATGTATATTATCCCTTAAATATTTTCTAAGAATTTTTTTTGGGGGGAATCCTGGTGACCACAACCAGGGCTTTCATCTTGCTATGCAAACTGTTTACTACTGAGCAAACCTGCCAGCCCCTTCTTAAATTTTTGAATGTTGGCCCAAGCAAGTGCTAGTCACTTCGTGGATATTTCTACTGCTCCTGTACAAGGTAGAGAAGAATATTAAAAGGGATTTATATCAGCCAGGCTAACTCACCCCCCAGTTAAAGTCCTTGAAATTCCCATGAACATCACGAAATACAGTGGTAAGCAGCTATTGTTTCCCAGAACGAAAGCACACTCGCCGCAGAGTGGCAGTCTTAATTCTACCACTCCTCTCTGCCCTGTCGCTTCAAGATCTGGAAACACACTGAGTTAAGGAAGAGGGAAAGGTCAGTGATGGCATTATTATAATCACTCAGAGGGAAGAAAAGCTCCATTTATCCCCACAGTACATTAGACAGACATCATTCTTGTTGTCTTATCTCATGACAGAGAAAGCTCCGAAATGAGATCTTGCTTCTGCTCAGGAAGAACATGAACTGATAGATGGGCAGACAAAACACTTTCTCTGCTGTAGTCATCTAGATGGCCTCCAGGGAACCCCATACTCTTTTCTAATGGGATAGCATTGCTTTCTTCCCACAGGACGAAAGATAGTAGCTGGATACATTTCAGATTCCACAGTCATCCCCCAAATGCACACCCTTTATCCATGAAGACCAAATGTACCCCTCCCCCACAGCAGGTTCAATACATGGAAAGGCAAAAAAAAAAAAAAAAAAAAAAAAAAAGAGTTGCCAATTTCTTACAGGCCAAAAGGATAAATGGGAGGTACATATTGATCCTTGTTTTGAAGCAGTTCCAAAATTTCACTGATCATTATAAAAGAGCCCCCATTAATCTAATAGTAAGATATGATTGGTGTCCGTTTTGGATTTTACGTTCCTGCCCATTTTTTTTCTCTGAGTTGTTCCCCTCAATCTCCTCTGTAGGGGATAGGGTTTATCATTTACCTACAATTCCTCCATCATATCTGAAGTAGGAATTTAGAAAATTACTCCTTTCAGAAGCTATACTTCTTTGCTTCATTGTTTTTTCATAATTTCCAAGAGTTTCAAAATATATATCAAGGGGCTAAAGAAATGGTTCAGCAGTACTTCCTGTTCTTCCAGAGGACCTGGGTTTGGTTCCCAGGATCCATATTGGACAGCTCACAAATGTCTGTAACTCTAGATCTAAGGAATTAGTTGCCCTTTCCAGCCTCCATGGGTACCTTTCGCACATCTGGCATACACCCACACAGACATGTGCGTGCACATACACAAACACACACACACATACAGAGATAGATATAGATGTAGATATATAGCTATAGATAGCCTGTAAAGATATCCCTCCAATGGTCAGTAGTATCACTTTTATCTTGGAAGTAACCAACAGCTTTCTAATTGGAAATTAGTCCTACACAATTAGATGGAATCCATGTTTTGTTCTGTAAACCTAACTAACTATCCATGACCAGAGAGTTCCACAGAACCTAAAGGAAAAATCTGTTGCTGTCATTTTCCTAAACCAAAATAATTTCTTACTGTACTCTAAAAACTTATCCTTATACCCACAGAGAAGTGTAATATATTACACTCTTCATCCAAGAAGCAGGTAAAGGTCATTACAGAGATCCATGACTGGTAAAATGCAAAGAATACAAGATGGTGGTGGGGTGTTTACCCCAAACTGGTGCATCTTTAACACAACCCTACCCCTAAGGCTAAGGGGAAATTGTAGAAGACAAGGGTGAAGGGATCTATTAGCCCGAGGACTGGAATACCTACTGCAAGGAAGTGTTTCCTAGTCATGCCAGAGAAGCTACATCAGTGAAATTTCTGCAGTGTGGTAACTCAAGTTAAATCTGCATAACGACACTACCAGCAAACATGCCAATATATATAGGGGAAATTTCACAATGCTTTTCCTCTAGATAAAGAACTACAGGCAACCAATGGTGAGAGAGGGGATCAGTTTTCTCTAGCGATGATTACCTTGATAGGATAACTATCCTATCCCAAGTAGTTAGCCATAAACACCTGTATATATGAGCAAGATGAGCTCAGTAGGGTATGTGTGATTATGTGTGATTGTGTGTGAATGTGTGTATGTGTGTGCACATGCACACGTGTAACAATAATAATGAAAAGACCAAAAATTTGAGGATGGCATGGAAGAAGTTATAGGAGAGATAGGTAAGGTGGAAGTGATATAAATTTAGTACACATGTACAATATTCTCAAAGATGTAAAAGATTTCAATTAAAATTTTCATATAATTTCTTAATTAGATAAACTAAAAACTTATTATCACCCCTAAATATGCTTGGTTTAGGTTGAGGTCACGATATTGGTGATGCTTTTCAGTAGACTGATGCATTTGCTTGTAATCAGTGACAGGTACCATTAACTCTGCTCAGTGTTTCTTTTGGGAATTGTTCTCAAGCGTGTTTTACATCCTTTGATTCCTAAACCCTGCATCACCTTTCCAAGCTTAACGCTTGCTATGCAGGCTCTACCAATAACATGATCTTTTCCCTGAGTTCTTTAATTAATGAACAGGTTTTATTGATTTTTTGTCACTCTTAGTCTTTTAAAACCTCTGTTTCTTACGATTTGGAATCAAGGAGCAGTTGGCTTTTACACCTTTCAAAGCCCATATTTCTAGACATTATTTACTTTATCTTCTAATCTCAAACTTGCCAGTCATCTCCCTTGCTCATCTATTAGTTAGCTTCATACTGCTATGTAACAGACTGATCCAGAAGTGAGCATTTTAAACAGGAGCTTGTTTACTTTTAAGTGGCTATGAGCTACAGGATACCTGGGCAATTTTTTGTCAAAGCCTTTGTGAGTGGAACAGCTGAGGCTAGTAACTGAAGAACAATTAATAAAGACTCAGAGAAAGAAACTGTGGTTAAACTTGAAGATCCAGAAAGCAAAAGAACCAGCCACTGCCTCTTACCTAGACCTCAGTCTGAAATGGCAATCCTGTCTTCAGGAATTTCAGAATGAGACTGTGACTGAGAGCTGTCTCCCCACTTCTTATAATCCTTTTTAGGGCTGGGATTAAAGGCGTGCACCACTAGGATTAAAATCATGAACTGCCCAGTTTCTATGGCAACTAGTGTGGCTCCTGGGATTAAAAGGTGTGTTTCACCCACTGCCTGGTCTGTAAGGCTGACCAGTGAGGCTGTTTTACCTCTCTGATCTTCAGACAAGCTGTATTTATTAACATACAAATTAAATGCCACTATAACTCAGAAGAACTGATCAGAGCTGAATACTCAAGTTCCCAGGTTTACCCAGTAGTGTGTAGAAGTTTGGTGGTACTGTGAGATGATCCTTCTGTATGCAGTGAATACGCATTACTCCCATTGGTTAATAATAAAAGCTGTTTGGCCTATGGAAATACAGGATGAGGTTTAAGTGGAACAATCAACTGAGGAATCAGACGAGGAGAGTTGGGGAGAAGAGAGAAGAGATACACACCAGCCACTAGAGGAACAAGATGTGTGTTTGAGAACTGTAGTGATGAGGTGCGGGCAAGCCTGCTTTTTGTCCCACTCTGGCTCCCGGCCACCTGGCTAGCTTATGCCCCAAAATAACAACACACAAACTGTATTCTTTTAAATACTGCTGTCCCATTAGCTCTAGCCTCTTACTGGCTAACTCTCTCTGTGCTTTATAACCCCTATTTAGTAATCTGTGTAGCACCACAAGGTGGTGGCTTACAGAGAAAGGTTTAGCATGTCTGACCTGGTGGTTGTTTCATGGTGACTGTCTCAGGTCGGAGAATCATGATGACTGCCCTAGGCATCTGCCTCACTCCCAGCACCTGTTCTATCTACTCTACCCACCTATGTTCTGACCTATCAGGCCAAGCAGTTTCTTTATTAATTAACCAATGAAATCATCAGATAGATAGAAGACACACCTACATCAGAGAACAGGTAAGCCATGAAGCTATGTGCAAAATGTAGATTAATAGAAATTGGTTAATTTAAGTTGCAAGAGCTAGTTAATAATAGCCTGAGATATAGGCTAAATTATTCTATATTAATATAAATTTGTGTGATTATTTGGAATCAGGAGGTCAGGACAAAAGGAAAGTTCTGCCTCCATTTACATTGTGGGAATCTGACTTTCCTCTAAAGAACCTTTCTATGGAGCCACCCACAGCAAGCATTCTTTAAAGTCTTGCTCTGAAAGAAATGGAGGGTGGAGCCAGGAAGATGGTTCAGTGGCTAAATCTCTTGATGCACAATCAAAAATACCACTAAAAACCAGATATTGTAGAAGGTCTTAAGCTAGTACACCCTGAAAGTAACATGCCATCATTTCCCCATGCTGGTTGTTCATACACAGCAGCCCTAGCACACATGACTCTCATGTATAAGTACCAGAACACAGCACTGCTAGAGCCTCTTGAACCTGGTTACCAAAACAGCCGATAGTAGCACAGATATGCACAAGTGAAATGCACATTTACTACATACAGTCATGCACCAGAAGTCATTTTCCATCAATGAAAAACTGCATTTGGAATGGTGTTCCCATAAGATTGTATTTTCTACTGTCAACATGTCTATATCAATTTTAGCACAAACTTTCTGGTATTCTCACAGTGACTGTGCACCTAACTACCCATTTCTTACCACCTGTCTTACCATTAAGTATTGTCCAGCTGTGTTTTGCTGCTTTCTGTTTTGGAAATACATCTAGTTCTTAAATGGCTACTAACTTTTCAAGGGCTCAACAACCTACTACTAGATGAATGCCATCTTGGACACTGTTATTACACCAATGTTCTCTTCCTGGCACTGATATTTTGTTGCCTGAGATATTCAACATTGACAGTCACAATAAACCCTAAATTTTTCATATTGTCAGGATCTCTGTAACCAAACCTTCTTCCAAGGACCAGAATCATCTGTGATGGAAAATCCTCAAACAAGCCGTAACTCACAACAAAATGTATCCCCTCACTGCTGCTTACGAAATCCTGTATGTTCCAAGTTCAGTCTACGTTAGCCTCTTCTCGATGCTTCCTGTGTGTACTCAAGGCTCCACTCATGACATCACTCTCTTTCTGGGAAGCACTCTTCTCACTTGACTAAAATTCATCCCTTCTCCCAAACCTGGGCAGAAGCCTCACACATTTAGCCATGGCACCACTGCAGCACATGCATCACCTTGCCAACCATGCTGCCATGCATCCCGATGGTGATTACTTTTTAAAGGAGCTAGACGAGAGATTGCTTTCCATTACCCTAGGTGTTACACCCAGTCTTCATAATTTACTAAGTCCTTAGCAGGAATCATATAAAACTACTTATTAAATGCATAAAAGAACACACGAGTGCTTGGACAAAGCCCCGTCTTCCTTTCAGCTGTGCCCACGTATCTCCTTAATCCCCTCATTTATAGTGTGGACCCTTAAGTGCTTAACTGTTGTAAGATGTGTGAAAGTATCTTTCATATTGTAGCTACTCTCCTTGAATGGTCTCGTTCAATAAAACATCTGGCTCATACCTGTATTGAGTGTTTACACCCAAAATTACACAAGCACACACACACACACACACACACACAGAGAGAGAGAGAGACGGAGAGAGAGTAGAGAGAGGGAGAAGACGATCCGAGAGCTGAGACAGAGAGCTCGAGACGAGAGAGACAGGGAGAAGATGAGAAGGAGGGATGGACGGGGAGGAGTGAGGGAGGTGAGAGGGGGAGAGAGGGAGGAAGGAGGCGGGAGGGAGGGATAGGGGAGGGAGGGAGGGCAGGGAGAGGGGAAGGGAGAGGAGAGAAATTTGTAATTCTCTCATAATAACCTGCATTTAACATGTCAACAGACTGAACAAACTATTTCTCATTCCATACCCACTTTTACTCATGAATCTTTGCACCCTCTTTCCCACAAGCCAGAACTGTCCCTATCCATCCCAGGCCCTTTCCATTGACTTGGTGCCCCTGCCCAAATATCTCTAAGCCTGCATTGTAAATGTCCCTTGAAATGCTGGGAGTTCTCCTTATGGCTTTTTATCTCTTCAGCTTTGTTTAAATTGTTGCTAGAGCCTCCTAGTTGGACTACCCACCTCCCGTCTGACATTCCTCCAGTCTGTTTTTCACACTGCTGTCAAGTGATTGTTCTATAACACAGCCCTGCCATGTGTCATTTCCATTTCAACACCATCCGTAGTCTCCCACTGCCTGCATTTAGCATCCCCGCCTTAGTGTACACACACAGCACGCTCTGGCTTCGCCCTTGCACACATCCAAAGTCAGACATTTTTGCCTATCCAGAACTTATCTCTGAAAATCCAATTTGAGGAGCCATTCATAATTTAATAATTGGCTGGTCTTGCCAAGTTCTGCCTTTTCATGTGTCCCATTTGTCCTCCCTTGTATCCTGCTGTGGATGTAGGGCGCTATTTTTTTTTCTCCTGAAAAAATAACAAAAAAAAAAAATATTCATACGTGCCATGCTCTGTAGACTCGTTAACTGGCTATACTCATGCTTATCGGAAACCTTATTACTCGCGGAATCAGAAAATCCAACATCAGAATTGCACTTCACAAACTTAGTCATTTCTTCATCAATGCTGCTAAATGCCACCACGAATGTTGAAGGTTTTTCTATAGTGAGCACTAAATTTTCCTTTTCGTTGTCTGAAAAAGGGACAGCTTTTTAATTTGGGCTTTTTAAAAATTGTATTTTTCTATTGGTGGAGGCATCAAGGAAGGAGTAAATATAGAAAGGTTTGAATTTGCATGGCAACCACCCCCACTTTTTTCTATAAATCATAAACTTGACCTCTTTGGCAAGCATTCATACTTTTGCCGGTATGACTCTGAATAAAAAAAAAAGAGGTCTCTGTGGCAATGATTGGTTAAGACAGAGAAAGATAGCAGGGTGCCAACTGGGTTGGGGTGGGGCGGTGGATGGGGAGGGCTGAACGCCAGCCACAGATTGTGGGCTGGCAGATAAACAGAAAGGATCGGAAGTTAAAAGTAAAAAAAAAAACAAAAATTCAGAAGAGAAGAAAAAAGCCCGGTTGGTGTGTGACAACAAGGCCGATAATTAAAAGGAGAAAAGAAGAAGGAAACACAATTCACCACTGCTGGTAATTGAAGAGGGCCTTTGGGAAGCTTCACAAGCTCAGACGGGAGGTGGGGGAGGAAGGGAAGGGGTTAGACAGGAACTCCACGACAATCACAGAACATAAGAGGAACAAGAGTGCTATGGGAAAGAGCCTTTACCTGAGGAACTCAGCCAGAGTGAGGTTGGAGTGGACATTGAGGACCAGTCCGGAGCTGTTGACTGTGGCCTCGGCTCTCTCTCTCTCTCTCTCTCTCTCTCTCTTCACTCTCTCTCCCCTCCAGCCTCTCTCTCTCCTCTCACACACCACACAGCACATCACACACACACACACACACACACACCACAAACAAATTGTGAGCAATTTGTGTGAATTTCATCACAGAAAATCCAGATGACATGTAGCCGAGGAAGTGAGGACTTATCAAACAGTTACCAGAATCATGCCATCTGTTTTTCCTGCACTTGCCTTCCCGACTTCCTGTCTGTAAAAGTTTCTTTTTTTATTGTCTCTCCTTCCTTCAGAATAAAAAATGTCAAAATCCATTCTCCAAGTCAACTTTCTTTTGTAATGAAAAAATTATTTTCCCATGGCAGAAATGATTAAAGTATGTGCACACTGGACCAGTAGTTCATACTTTGACGTTGCCAAAGGCTGAGTTATCAACACTGCTGAATACCTGGTCACACAGACACTGAGCTTCTTTGTGGATGCTCAAGCTTCCAGTAAGGCTATAGAGCAAAGGGTACCACAGAAGGAATAAGATCGTTTTCATAGATGGATTTCTGCCTTGAACATTGGAAGAAGAAAAGGGGGCGGGGGAGACTTCTTAGAATTCGAATAGGTAGATTTGGTTTTGTTTGTTTGTAGTATTGCTTATCACTGCTCTCAGAAATTAGCAGTTGGACGCTATAGTCTGTCACGGTGGAGATGCAAGAGAACTCAGAACAACGTTGACTAAGATGCTACAGTTGCTAACTTAGTAAACCAGATATTACCTGGAGACATCTTGGAGACAAGCCTCCAGACAAACCTAAGAGGGCTTGTTTAGATTTGGTCGGCCTCTTCACATGCCTGTGAGAAGTTTTCTTGATGAGGCTAACTGTAATAGAAAACTCTACCATATGGGTCTACACTGTTCCCTGGGATAGGGTCCTGGACTTCAAGAAAAGGAGAAAGCCTACCTGTAGATGCATTGTGACCAGATGCTTTAAACCCCTTCCACCCTGATATCCCCATCGTGATAACCTCCATCCTCAAATTATAAACCAAAATAAATCCTTCATTTCTTAAATTGCTTCTGTCAGCACATTTTATCACAGCAACAGAACAAGTAATAGGACTGGTACAACCCAATTGAAGAGACCCTCCTGCTTCTGAACGACTAGCCAATCATAATTCATATCATGATGTCATGTAGATACTATCCAATCAGTATTCATTACATATGTCTAGTAACTTGCTGGTGTTAGAGAATAGATGAAAGATAGCAATGAGATATGTAATAAGATCATAAAATAATGGATAGAGGGCAATTCCACAATAAATTGAAGGGTTAATAGGGTTGAAAAGGCATTCTGTGGCTTTAGAAGATTTATACTTTTTTATATAAAATCACACTGTCAATGATGGGAAAAAGCAAAATCAAACCCCCCAAAATGAATTTATAATAATACCTATTACCTTCTTTTTATTGCAAAAGTCCAGCTTTGTTATAACATCTAATGAATTGTTTCATAGGAATTGGCTGTGAATCCTTAGTGGGGCATTAACCTTCCTGCCATCTTTCTGAGAATTAGCTTTGGAGGGCAGAGATACCACAAAACCTCCTGTCTCTTTTGCATCTTATTTGGCCCTTGGGCTTGCTTCTTTTTAGACGCATTTTCCATAATATGACCGCTTCTTATGGCGCAACACCTCATTTCACAGCGGGAATGCCATGCTGGTGTGGGGCTATAGTTTATGGAGTTTAAATGAGAAGAGAGCTCAGCCTGGGACCAAGGAAACTATGACCTCGGGTTGAGAAAAGCCTCTTCACATACTCCTCACAGCTCGGTTATCACTGGCGAAATGACAATTCCACCCCTCTGTTTGCTTTTACTTG
Source organism: Arvicola amphibius (assembly GCF_903992535.2). Classification (NCBI taxonomy): domain Eukaryota; kingdom Metazoa; phylum Chordata; class Mammalia; order Rodentia; family Cricetidae; genus Arvicola; species Arvicola amphibius. The sequence continues at coordinate 43,243,898 of NC_052056.1, forward strand.
GAACAGGCACTGTAAGTAACAAAACGTAGTGGAGATTCAAAGAAAGGAAAATGACCTTTAAATTTTCTGAAGCATAAAGGCCACTTCATGCAACAGAGAGCAGCAAAAGCTACGTGGCCTAGGAGGGGAGTGAGTGAGCTAGATTAGGGGGATAAAAGAGGAGGCAGCTGGACCTTCGGGTTTGTCCTTTCTGAAGTCACAGGACTAAGGTCTCCTTTAAATGGAAAAGAGAGGTGGTTGGCTATCAAAAGACCTCACACAGATAATAGCCCAAAGATTTCAATAATTATGCAAGGTGGCAGAGCTTTATAAACCAATCTGCTATTTTCAATGTGTTCCGTTATAGTTCTATAAAGACAGAATTAAGGAACTCTTGAAAATAAACATATTAGTGTGCCTGCTATTTACAGTCCCGGAATTCTTAGAAATTAAGAATATTTTCTTCCCAGACTAATGAAAAGTCAAACTTCAAACTAGAAGTCACTATGGCCTTATTTTACTTCACACAGAAGAAAAGTAAATCAGGCTAGAAAGCTTTAGCGTTTTAGGAGTTCAGAGAGCTGTGGGAAAATTTAAAGCTATCAAAACTATGTCAACAGATACATTTAGTAGAGGAATTCATAATTTTGCCTTCTTATGAAACTAATAAAACATTACAGTTTAAATGAGGAATCATTTTAATAGGGAAGAAGATGTCAAGGATTCAGACAAAATACATTCCATATGTCACATACTTTCCCAGACCTTGAATAAACTTTTAAAAATCTAATGGAACTTCTGATACATATTTTGATCAATAAAGAATACATTATAAATTTTATTGAAGGATGAAAAGAAAGAAAACAATAGTACTAAGGGTAACATGAATTTAAATGTATAGACTATATAAAGAAAATAGTCAAACAGGTATATTGGTTATTAAAGGGCTTCTTTAAGCCAGCAAAATCATAAGCTTCATCAAAGAATGTCAATCTTTTTAATATCATTTGCATTTATTAAACACATGCTGTATGAAGAGGTATTTGTATTGACAAAGATACACTAAATTTGGAAGGAATTATTCATTCCTCTATCTAGAGAAACCTGATATATGGTGATCAGAATAATTATTCATGGAATTCCACTTTATTCTGGAGACTTTAAGGACCAAAGATATATTTGTCTCTCCTGGAAGCATGCTCCAAGGGTGTATGAGAAACTATGTTCTAAACCCTCATTCTAGAAGCAGCCACTGCCCGACTTTGACTTATATTCGTGTTTCTGAGGGTGCTTTTAAAGGAAGACACAGAGCCATCACAGACCTATTTTCTAATATTCACTGAATGACCACGTCTGCTAGTAGCCACTTATAACTAACACTTTCTATCTGGTAGACATTTCATATTGGCCATTATAGCACTGGTACACTTTTCTTCTCCCAAAGTTTATAAATCCCATGTATCTTAGTTTATTCCCACTTCCTTCTGCCATATAAGCTAGACATTTAGACATAAACAGCTAACCTTCCCAACTTTCTCTTTCAACTTCCTTCCAAACACATATGAGCTCAGCTAAACTTTACATAGAACTGATGGAGATTCCCCAGTAGCACCAGATTCCTTTTTAAAAATCTCTTTCTCCTCTTTGAGGCTTTCTTCCACCATGCCTATGTTTCTATCTATGTATTTTAAGTATCACACTTCTGCTAGCAGATAGTGATCCCATTTTGCCTTTCCAGTGTTCATCTATTCGTGTTTTATTCTCTGTTTCAATGCATAAAGCTCAATTGTATTGTTTTGTGTTTGCTTCTATTTTAAAGCACTGAATTCTCTAAAATAGTGGTCTTACACATCTATCTAAGTTCTTTGATTTCAGTTAAGTTCAGTCATCATTAGTTCATTACTAATGGTGAAAATCAAAATGATCTTCACCTCATCTTGTATGGAGAGGCATAACAGCCCAAGATGTCATCAATAAGACAAAAGTGAGACTGTAGTGAGGCCTGCCCTAATTCTTCTCTGCATTGTTCTTCTCCACCTCATACGCCTCTTCCTCCATGCTCCTCCTTCCTTCTTCTCTTACTTTGTTTTTCTGTTTTCTCCTTCTCTTTCCGCTTTCTCTTACTCTTCTCTTCCTCATCCCCTTTCTCTCTTTTTTGTAAATCATCATCTCCCTTTACTTCTTTCATTTCTTCCTCTTAGACCCACTCTTATATTCTAGTCTAGCTACCTTTTTTGATCTGTGAAATGTAAGATTTACATAGTATATACTCCATAGCATATGGAGTATTTACACAGTAAGTATACTGTTAACAATCTTGCTATCCAGTGTTTAATTCATCTTATATTTCTCATTCCCATTATAAAAGAAACAAAATTATTTGAGTTTTTAAAATATATAGTCACATACCAATGATAGTTTAGGTCAAAGTATAATAAAGTGATTCATGGTGAGAAAGAGGCTTAGTCAAGGACAGCAAGTTTCTCGCCCTCTCTCACCTAGAGCTTTCTTATCTACAAATGGGGATTATGGTTGCCTTCTGCCATTGCTGTGATTATCAAATGAGAATATGATACATTAGGAATCTTGTGAATGATATTCCTTCCAGAAACCAATGTTTAACAGACCTATGAGCTACAAAATTTGTCCAAAGTGCATAGATATGTGAAGGACATAACTCTAATCTCCTTACCTTAAAAACTAAAGCCATATCCTTCAATTTTTAAAACTGGGTCTTGGGGGATTTCATTTCCAAGACCGTTCAGAAAAGTACTTGCTGTTCTTCTACCTTTACATCTTCTAATTTCATAAATAATAGAGGGTGACTTCTTTCATAAAAAGAATATTTTTCTTTTTTAAAAAATATTTATTATTATTATTATTATTATTATTATTATTATTAATGTTCATTGGTATGAGAGTCAAATGGCCTAGAACTAGAGTTACAGACAGCTGTGAGCTGCCATGTGGGTGCTGGGAATTGAACTCAGGACCTCTGGAGGAGCAGCCAGTGCTCTTAACCACTGAGCCATCTCTCCAGAAACCCAAGAATGTTTTTCTAATGCATTACTTTGGCCCCTTTACTTATTTCATAATTGGAATCACTAGAATATGTGGCCATAAACTACTGAAATGTAATCTTAGGAAAGAAGATAGGAAGAGAAGAAAGAAAGAAGAAGAAATGGGAAGAAAGGAACTTATTGTTGAAGGGCTTCTTGAGAAGTCAATGTGTAGACTATTGCAGAAATCACCAAATATGGTTTGTGATTTAGAAATCTCTGTTTTGAGAGAAGTAGGATAATTTGATGAATTCAAAGATGTTTATTTGTTAACTGGACTTTACTTTTTCAGCTCTGATTACCATTAATGAATAAAGAAACTGCTTTGAACCTATAGCAAGGCAGAACTTAGGTAGGCAAGGAAAGGTAGTCTGTATGCTGGGAGGAAGAAAGGCTGAGTCAGAGAGATGCTATGGAGCCACCAGAGCCGGTAAGCCACTGTCACTTGGCAATATTCAGATTAATAGAAATGGGTTAATTAATATAACAGTTAGCCAATAAGAAGCTAGAGCTAATGGGCCGAGCAGTATTTTAATTAATATAGTTTCTGTGTAATTATTTTGGGGTGGGGCAGCTGGGAACAACCTCCTCCAACAAACCTAGACTTGTTACTAGCTAACTCTTACATTTAAATTAACCCATATTTATTACCTACTCTCTGCCACATGTCTTGGTACCTTTTCTCAGTACAGCATGCTCTTCTGTGTCTCCTTGCATTTGCTTGCGACTCCTCTGACTCTACCCGTCTTCATCCTCACATCCCTTAGTTTGGTTGCTCTGCCTATACTTCCTGCCTGGCTACTGGCCAGTCAGTTCTTATTGACCAATAAGGAGTAATACATAGTCACAGAGTACAGAAGGATATTACACACATTTACTCTTGAAATAAAACAGTCAGTCATTGTCTATTGACTATTTTTCTTCTCCCTCTGTCAAATCTTTGAACAATCTTGCATTCTTTAGACTTCGGTATTTACAGATTCTTTGAAGCGACTGGTCAGAGAACATCACCATTGGCTGACTTCAGCTCACCCTAGTTTTCAAACTGTAAGATATCTACAGAGTTCTGCTTTAACCTCTGATGCCAGCATCAGTATAGATCAGAAAAATGCTAATTGCCACTTACCAGTTCCAGGCCTCTGTATTTATTTACAATATCTTGCCATAAATCCCTCGATGCATCTCATGATGGTATCTCAAGATCCGAAATATCCTAAACGGATCCCATAATCCAGTGCTAAAATTTTGAATGGTTCAGGAATGCTAACAGATGCCCAGGTTATAAAGGGGCTCCAAACAGCTTTTATTTCTTTCTTTCTGCTCCCTTAATATCTTTCCCTATCAAATCTTACCGAATCTACCTAAAGAACATTTGTCAAACCTGAACTTATTTATCTTTTTACCATTCACTATCAATCCAATTTCAAGACATCATTGTTCCTTCAGATATTCCTTCACAGCATTATTCTCCTAGACGGACTTTCCACATTTACCCCTTCTCATTCCTAATCTGTCCTTATAGATTGCTGCCAAATTAATCTTGCTTAAAGTACAATTTAAATCATGTCATTCTACTACTCCACAATGTTTAAACTGCCTTTTATTACCATTGAATAAGATCCAAACTCCTTAAAATAACATTAAACACCCTCCACCATCTGGTGATGTCCCACATTTCCAGACATAGCTCCCTTCTCTCTCTCTTTCAAATATCTAATTGCTGCATTCAAGCTATAACACGTCCTTCTGCCTGTCCCAATCATGGTATTCATTTCTACCCTCTTACCAATAATGTACTCCTCTTCTCACTGTTCTCTATGAACACTTAGTGAGGACTCCAGCAGACAATAACACATAATTCAAAATAAAGTGAAACATTTGGTATTACCATGCGGAATCCTCTCAGTGTGCTATTGCTTATCTACTATTTCCAAACCTTTATCAGGAAATAGCTGATGTGTGGGGCTTCATTAATGACTACAAGTAGCATTGCTTCTATATTTGTTCAGACAAAAGTCAGTGTTTCAAACCTTAAATCCATTTGAAGTTTATTTTATTTTTAATTATGAATATGTGTGTGATCTGTGTGGATGTGATATAAACAAAGCCAACTCATCAGCCAAATCTAAAACTTTCAGATAAACAACTTGGACCCCTGAATTCACTGAAACATAATTATCAGGGCAAAGCATTAATGATATATAGATGTTAATAAGAATAGTATTTACTTAGTTCCCTTCATTTAAGTACAATTTATATGTAAAACAGATGATAGATAGATAGATAGATAGATAGATAGATAGATAGATAGATAGATAGATAGATAGATAGATTGAAATTCTGGGTTTTAGTGGACTGCTCTAGCTCTGTCCTCCCTGCCCGTCCCCTTGAGTGACAGCTCTAGTTTTGTGTTCTCTGCATCTTCCTTGAGTGGCAGCTCCAGCTCTGTCCTCCCTGCCCTGTCCCTTGAGTGGCAGCCCTATCTCTTTGTTCCTGGCTCTCTCCTTTGAGTGACAGCTCTAGCTCTGTGCTTCCTGCATCTCCTATTGAGTGCCAGCTCTAGCCTTTTGTTTCCAGCATTTGCTTTTTAGAGTCATATGATTTACTTTGCAAGTTCTCTAAGTCTGACTTAATTTTATCATTTTTACCCCTCATAACTTACAATTTCTTTAGGAATGCTGAATGTTAATATGAGTTTTGGTAATTCTCTGAATCTTCTTTATTAACTTAAATTCAATTATTAAATTCAACATTTAAGATTTGTCTAAATAATGAGAACCTAAGTTATTAATTATAGTCAAAAATCAGAGATTTTCCCCGACTGCAAAAGTTTTCTGAGTCTTGTCCTAAGATGAATAGAAGGTATATTTGTAAAGTTATATAATTCAGCTTTATCTACTGGATGTATAGAATTTATGACATATATTTTTATATAGGCATGAATGTTTCAGAAAATATGCCTTTACAATTGTAGTCATGAGATACAGAAATGGAATGTCTCTTTGAGAAAGACCCATTTCTAGTAACCAATGTTAGCATTTGATTTCCTACTCTTTATTGAACAATATCAATATATTTTTATATTTAAATTAACATACAAAATAATAGCTTTCGTTATGGGATTTTATATACATAAGTAATTTGACTTCATTCTCATTTGCTCCCCTGCAATGTCCTCTCCTAGCCCCCAAATGCTTTCATGCTGATCACCTTTCTTTTCTGCAAAGGTTCTGCTTTGCTTTCATGACAAATGTATTCCATTAGTCTCCATTTTATTTCTCTCTTCCCCTACCTAAAAGTCTTTTTGCCAGTCTCATTAACCACTTTTATTACACACCACGTACACACACACACACACACAACACACACACACACACACACACACACCTAAAGTCCACATATGTGTAAAAACATACAGCATTTGCCTTTTGAGTCTCCCTATTTTCTTAATTAATAATCACTAGGTAGTCTCCATCTCCCTACAAATGTCCTATTTGCTTTTTCTTTACAGCTGAGTAAAATTCCATTTTATATATATGTACCACACTTTTTTTTTCAATTCTTCTGCAATTTTTAGGTATTGTGAACAGTGTAACAATAATGTAGAAATGCAATATCTCCGTGGTGTATTTTGACCTGAGTCCTGGTATAGGAACAAGAATGGTAAAGCTGGGTCGTAGGGTATTTCTATTTAGGTGTTGTCTGAGAAAATCTCACACTAACCTCTATAGTTGGCAACACCCACATAACATTGAATTTTAATTCCCATAACAATGAAAAGTTCCTCTTTTCCCTACATCCCTGCCAGCATCTATTGTCATTTGAATAGTTATCATTGCTCAGCATATGATGTGTTATGAACTTCCTCTTAAGCAGTCTACAGTCAAATTGATCAATTGCAAGCCTGATGAGTGGTGGCAATCTCCAAGGTGTTAGTAACTGTAACAAAAAGTTAGTGGACACGTTAATGAAGTGTCTGAATCACCAAAAGTAAAGAGGAGAAGGAGCAAGATACTATCTAGCATAACAATGAAGTCAGAAGAAAAGAAATGGCAGTAATTAGGAAAATGAGACTTAAGCTGGAAGTGGCTTCACACTGCTACTACTTCAGTAGTATCAGGTCAATCAGTTCATCAGAAATAAGCAGAATAGTTTTCATACAAAGGACAGAATCCTTTGAGTATCTTGAAAACACAAACGCAAGTATTCCCCTTGAGGGCTTTTGAAGATAACATAAAGCCCTGTTAAAGAGCTTTATTATGACGCTCTTACAATAGTTATTCAGAGCACTAATCTTGCTTTGACCTCTCTTTTCATTGTGCACTTTTTGAGAAAACAAACAAAAACATTCACAGGCATTTTTCATCATAATATATTCCTCATTAGTTAGACCAAGACAACTTTGAACTTTTCAAAAGAAGACTGAAAAAGTTTTCTGTAGCATCAGATTCACTGTTCTGCAGCTTCCCTCTCCCCTCCCATGCATTATCCATTCCCCATCAGGATGACTTCTCCTGACTGCCAGGGATCTGAATAGGAACTTGACTTTTCTGGGCCTGGTGTGTCTTAAGAAGCTAAATGACATGTTCTCTGTACTCTGTCTCCTTTCTCTCATTCTCAAAATTCATAATCCGCCATTAAAATAAAAAGGATTCAATGAATTATAATGCATGAGGATTACCATAAAACACATAATGCACATAGATAATAGGTCCTGTGACCACAGCCACATCATGGAATTCAGAGGAAGAATTCTCCCACCTCCTCTACTTGATAACCAACAGTACCAAAATTATCCCCCTTAATAAGTAGATAAATACTCTATTTTTAAAACAAAAATTGAGAGCACAAAGTGTCACATTCCCACCCTAAGGATCTGTGCTTTCACACCCCATGGAAATGTCTACATATACCTGTGATATATACATTCAAATGCACAGCTAAAATATTCATATATACTGAGCTCAAATCGAGAACAGGCCTAAGAGTATTTTGTGAGGAGGCATGTCCAAGCAGGCAGCCCCAAATATACACTAAGATCCAAGGATAGAAGGAACCCTTTACTTTTGCAGATTAACAAATGGATTCACTCAAATTAATGTGTGCTTTTAATGGTATTACCATAGCAAACTTATAAGCATGTACATTCCACCAACAGGTGAACACCAGCTAGATATTTATTTTCATTGCTGGTATAACAACTGCCCAAAAAATGAGACCGTAAAGCTTTCTGAATGAAAGGCTTACAAGGGTAAAACAGTTTGTCCTGGTGTTTGTTCTGAGGGCTTCAAATTATTTTTCAACCTTTTCTTCGTATTTATCCAACTCATTTCAGAAGATGAAACACCTATCTCAAAGTGAGGAAGGAGTGTTCTGGGGAAAAGAAAAAATAAATATTTTAGGATGGCCTTATTATTTTCTGTTCATTCTTCTGTTTCTCTCTCTCTCTCTCTCTCTCTCTCTCTCTCTCTCTCTCTCTCTCTCTCTCTCTCTCTTTCTTCTTTCCTGGTTTTAATTTGTCTTATCTTTTCAATCATTTCACCCTCAATTTTTTAGGATGTCCTGCATATTTTCTCTGTGCCTCCTCTCCCACCCTATCAGAAGTCATTAGTCATATATATATTCAGTCTTTTCTTCCTTTTCAGTTATTCATTTAAATCATCCCTGTCAAAACTGCTTCAGAGAAGCCATGGTACCAATTTCTACAATTGAATGAAGGAAGTCTAAATAGTCATATATGAAATCAAGCCAACAGAATAGCAAGTAGGATGCATAATGGGTTTGCATTGAAACCTAAAGAATGACCCCATTTCTTAACTATGAGAACTTTAGTTCATTCATAATGCCAAACCCTGGTTCTGACAGCTTTCATAAAAGACTAACACAATATCCAACTCACTGGGTAGTTGTGGACTGAGATGGTGAAATATATTTATTAGCTTTCTATGACTGTTACAGACATATTAAAGAAATCAAGGATTTTGTTTTATATTTGACTTACAGTTTCAGAAGTGTTCAGGCTATGCTTTTTTGGACCAGGTGCTTAGCCTCTATTCACTAGCTGCCTTTTAAAGTTTCTAGAACCATCCACAGTGGATCCACCAGTTGAGGGCATTAGTCTACAGGACAAGGCCTTGTGTAGAAATTTTTATATTACAACATGACAGAAAACTGCTACTTAACCATCAGGGTCCAGAGCACCTGGTACATCTACGGAGAGAAGATGGTCGCAAAGCAGTGATGTAGGCAGCTCTAATGCCACTGATTGCAGGCAGGAGCTTTGGAAGGACCTCTGTAATGTAGTAATGTGCAACCTTGCCCAGTTCTTCAAAACTGTTCACATATTTAAAAACAGAGAAAGAAGTATTCTGCCATATAAATTATGCTAAAGCATAAATGTCAGAGCTAAACTCCTGTATGTCCCAGAGATGCATTTGCTTCCCAGAGAGAAACTTCCAGGCACTGCTTTACCCTGTCTGCTTGTTTTTCTGAAATAATTGTAAAATTTTTCACACATTCAAAATAATATCTAAAACATTCATGAAAGTAAAGCATGAAATTAAGAAAATGACTATCCCTATCCACAGCACTTGCTATTAGAAAAATGGAGCCTTGCTGATCACTTTGAAGTTTACACTGTTGCTTCCCTGATTGAGTTCCTCCTTCATTTCTACTCTACAGATAATTATCCTCAAATTTGGGTTTAGTATTGTGTTACTCTTGCTTATAAATCTCATATACGCACATATCTCCAAATAATAGTTTGTTTGGGATTCCTGACTTGAAATTCATTAGGCACATTTGTGGGTTATGTCATGCTTATAGATGCTTTCAAGACTGAGGTTAAGATTAGTAGTACATTAAACAAGAGCACTGCAAGGAAGCTATTTATCCAACTATGGACTTTTGGGATATTTTAAGTATTTGGTATTATGAGTGCTTTAGTACAAACTTAAATCATTTACTAGAAGAGCAAACTGACAGATCAGAGAATATTTCTCTAGTTTTTTTTGAAATATTTTCATGATGAGGATGTATTGGGTGGAATTAGTGTAGCTCCCTATGGGCATCAAAGCTTGAGTAATAATAGTTTATATATTACATAGATAACTATATTTGTCTATTTCAAATTCATGAAGTCTACCGTAGCATAGTTTATAGATGTCTACCTACCCACACTGTTAGAGACTCACATTCTTTCTATTATAGAGGTCACTGAATATGTACAACTTCTGTCCTCAAGGTCCCAAATGGTTTATTGACCTCTGGCTAATATATTCACCTTCCAGCTGGCCAAAGAGATGCATAAAGCAATTTTATTACATTCTGTCTTAGTTAGGTTTCTATTGCTGCAACAAAACATTCTGACCAGAAGCAACATGGAGAAGAAAGTGTTTACTTGGCTTATATTTCCCTGTCATAGTCCATATTCGAGAAAGTGAAGGCACAGACTCAAGCTGGAACCTGGAGGCATGAACTTCTAGAGACCAAGGAAGAACTTACTTACTTTCTCCCCATGGTTTGCTCAACTTGCTTCACTATACAACCCAGGAACACCTGCCCAGGGGTGACACTGCCCACAGTGGGACAGATCCTCCCACATCAATCCTTAATAAAGAAAATGCCTCCCAGACTTGCCTACAGACTGTTCTAATGTTCCTTCTTTCCAGATGATGGGAAACCAGCACATGCCCTTTGACCAAACTTTAATGACTATTTCTCTATGTATAGAAAGCTGGGGAAAAGTGACCTTTACTAGGTTTGGCCATGAACTCAGTATTATTACCGAGAAAAAACAATGAAAAAATATTTTCAAATAATTAGCAATTTCTCCTACAGTGATTGTGCTGACTTACGTGCCTAAGAATAATCAAAATATTACATCTCTGAATACTATAACCCTTGAGCTCCTGAAATAATCATTTTGTGTGTGTGGGGGGGGGTACTGTGCACACATGTATGTCCATATGTGTGTATGTTTGCTTCTCTGGAGACCAGAGTTCAACGTTGGCTCTTTTCTGTAATTTTTCAACTATTTTTATTTTTTTTAAAAGATTTATATCATTTTTAACTTTGTGTGTGTGGGGGGGTTATGGTGTGGGTATGTATGTATGTATGTGTGTGTGTTTATGTGCGTATACATATATGTTAGTGCAAGTGCTCCCAAAATCCAGAAGACAGTGTCAGATCCTCTGGAGCTGGAGTTACAGGCAGTTGTAAGCCACACAGTATGAGTGATAGAAACTATATTCAGGTCTTCTGCAAGACATTATGGTCTCATCTGTTGTGCCATCTCTCCAGGATTATCTACCTTAATTCTTGATACCGAGTCTCTCACAGAACAGAGAGCTTAATGTTTTTGATCACTGGTTCTTTGGATCTAACTATCTGCCTCTCACCTCTGAGGTTTAAGACATGTATCGCCATGCCTAGCTTTGACGTGTGTGCTGGGGATGGAAACTCAAGTCATCACGTCTGTGCAGCAAGTGCTTCACAACTGGGTCATCTTTCCAGCTTGAAATGACCAAAATGTTAAAGTTTTGTCAAAATTATACATGTGAAATAGTATTCCATCTTAGAAAGATGAATGCAACTGACTAATTGAATTTATTCATCAATCATAGGTATTTCCCATTTTTGAGTTATCTTCTGTTTTTTTAAGAGTTTTGTGTTCTTCTAGAAGAATATGAATTGTTTGCTAGTTATACAAGTTGCAAAACAAAATAGCGCCTTCTATCTGTCCTAGCTTTCTGTGTTTTAAAAATGTTGGTTAGGTCCAAACATGGGAAACCAGATACATGTATAGCATTTGAGAGGCCGAAAGAGAAGGCTCATTTGAGCCTTGGAGTTTGATGAAACTAGATTATATAGGAATACCTACCTGAAAAAAAAATGAACAAAGGGGAGGACTGCTCTTTGGTTTTTTCATTTGCCTCAGTTTTTTCATTGTGATTTAACTTTGTGTGTGTTATTGTTCTATTTAAGAAATCCTTCTTTGTCTTCTGGTTATAATAGCTTCCCAAAACTTTTCCTAAAGGTTTTCAATTTTTGTCTTGCATTTGTTTATTTCAATGGATAGAATTTGATATTTTCTATTTTATGAATACAATTTCATTTGTTTCTGGGAAACTGAAACTAGTAGTCTTCACATAGTTACAATAACTTGATCTTTACTGATTTATCTGATTTGCCAACTGTGTCATGTAGACAGTGTCCAACATGTCAAAATCTGTTTCTGGAACTTGTTAACTGTTCCTGAGTCAACCTATATATTCGCTGTATATGTTAGTATATACACACCTTCCTGATACTATGTGTAGACTCGCTACCAAATAAATCAAGTCTCTTGCTCACATCTTGCTGTTTTATATTAAACATTGTTTTAGTTATTCTTGGTTCCACAAATAAATTTGAAAACTGGTTTGTCAAGTTTTTTAGCACAGGGGAAACTCACATCAAATTAACTGAAAAATTTGAGAAGAGCTGCTATGTGTATACATGAGGTATTCATAATTATGATCCTAGTTAACTTTTCATCTGTGTATTTCTTAATTATTTTCAATAATAATTTGCAATTTTAAGAAGAAAAAATTAGATTATAACCAAGCTGTTCAAGGTTTTTAAGATGGAAAATAAAAAGAAAATAGTGGATAAACAGTGCCCTCCTCCCATCCTATTGCTCAGTAGTTACTTTGTCCCTGACTACTGTATTACTCATAATTTATTGCAAATTTATTAGACCTCGGTAGCTTAGAAACCTAGTAGCTTGTGGATGATCCTCTAATTAGTGGAATTAGAGGATGAGACTGTTTCCTTTGATTAATTGGCACATGTGGAGTCTGGGTGCCCTTTGAGGCCTGTCATTTGCATATTAAGTTACCTCCTATCAATGTGCTAAATCCAAAGGGCTGGGGGCCCCCTCTACTGTACAAAGGCAAAGTCCTATGGATCTAATTAAATTACCATGTTCTTGCCCCTTCCTCTTTTCTACCCACTTTGAGACAATTTTCCAAAGAGTAACCCTAAAGTTAAAAAGTGAATAAACAGTTTATATGTGTGTAACAATTTACCACCTACAAATTCTTCTCACATATAGTATCCTCTTTAACTCTCTCACAAGCCTCTTGGGGAAATACAAGTTTATTTCCCTCTCAAGAGGGGATCTTGAGATTGATAGGTCTCCCAATTTACAAAGCGGTAATTGACCAAGCTGGGATTCTGTCTTGAATCTTTTCATGCCAAGGTCAGAGCTGTCTTCACTGTCCCACGTGGAAGCATTAGAGAGTTATCCCAAATGTTACAATAAAACAAGGAGAAAATGTTACTCTACTAACACTGCCATGTTCTGTTGAAACTACAGTTATTCTCATTGCTTTGGGGAAAAGAGGAAGGTTAAATGGAACTAGGAAAAAAGAAAACCTTTATTTAGCATATGAAGAGAAAAAATGGTATTAAGTGGGCATCAGTAGGCAGGAGGCATTGATAATTCTGCATCTCAGGATTTCACACCAAGATGCACTGGCCACTTGATTGCAATTCTAACACAAATGTCAATTCTGTGGCTGACCAACCTGATCATTAAGGTCTCTGAGCCCAGTATAGATGGCTTCTTAAAAACTTGGCCACCATTTTGCTGGGCCAAAGGACTTAGCAGGCCAGTGTCTTTTCTGGGCATCTGTCAGAGTCTAGACATGAATAAAGGGGTTTATTTTAGAGAACAGGTGGTTCCGGCAGCCAAAAACTGTGCAGCCGTCTCCCAGACACTTGTCACAAAGCATATTATCTTTGCTGGATGGAGGCAGGAGAGTATATTTGAAAGGATTTAATAAAGGTTCCGAAGGACGCTCTTGGTATAAATACCTATTATTGTTGTCAGTGCCACTTAAGAACAGCAGGAGGGGGGCATTTCAAATGGAAGTTCAGCATCTATTCCCAGAAACCCAACCAGATGCACAGCTGCCCACATCCTTAAGCAATCTGTAAAGCTAGCCTCCAGGAAGGGAGGGGGTAATCTTCAGAAAAAGGGCTTTCCTCTTTAGTGTAGGACATTTGTTGGGGAATTGTTTTGGGGGGGTTCACTTACTGAGTTTCTTCTGGTCCTATTTCTGGGGGCTGAGGCATGAAGACAGGATCTGGGTCTTGACCAGGTACCCCAGCGATGGCACAAACTGTGAATTTGTTTCAAGTTGGAACTTTCTGAGAGTTGTAAAAATACAGCTTGTGCTTTCCTCTGTGTGTGTGGGGGAGGGGTCTTTTTCTTTTTATTTCTTGATTCCTTAAAAGAAGCTTCAAGCCTACCCTAAGGAGTTACAAAGCAAAAACTGATAATTGGTCATATCCTCCAATTTGTCCAGGTGGGAGGACGGTGGCCTGCTGGCTGCAATTTGGTTTTTGCCCATCATCTTCTTCCGCCTCTTCTAATTTTCGGAGGGTGGAAAATACATCTACACAGAAATGATAATATGAGCCGATGTTATGAGAATGCCCTGTTGTTTAATGGCCTATATTGTGCCTTTCTCCACGCCACTCACCTCTCAGCATCCTGGCCCCTGGAAAAGAGTATTTGCCTCTTGGTGATGCTAGCTTCCACATCTTGTTAAGCTGCTGCAGCAAAGGAGACCCAGGGATGGATGGCAGACAGGTGTAATGTGGCTTGCACAAAGCAGTCAAGTTTGGCCGGTAGGAGGGCCACAGTTGGGAGCTATTGCCCAGCTCAGGTAATTGACACCAACTGATCAAAGTCACCAACCCAACAGCTAATAGAGGAGCTTTCTTTGGTAGCTGCTTCATTTTAGGTGCACTAGATTAAAAGAAGAAGAAGAAAGAAAAAGAAAAAACCGTCCATGTTGTTTGTATTTCCCTTTCCTTAACAGATGATTTCAGAAAGCTCTAAGGATAGCATCTTAGCAGGTAATATTTTGCCTCATAAAAAGCTGATTGATAAACTTCTAAATATTTTTTGGAGGTGCAGCTGTCTGCAGGGGCAGCTGCATGGCAATGCCATCAGTGTGCTGGAGATGCCATTACAACCCCTCCAAGGAGAGGGGAGCAGGGACAGCACCCAGGAAGCGCTGCCTGAAATATGTCAGCTGAGAAAATAAAAGCTCTGATTTGGGGGCCTGCCTGAGAGAGCTCAGCAAATGCCAAAGCACTGCATGCAGAGGGAGAAGTGTGACTTGAATTCTAGGGCAATGCCAGCGCTTGGCTCCGATGGGTAAATAAAAGCTGGTAAGCTAAATTGTGAATTCTCCGGGCTTTACTGGCACTGTGGTAGCAATGAACAGAAAAACATCACCACTGATTTGGATGCTAAACTTTCTCTGGCCTTTCCCCATCTTCTTTTAAATAGCTTTCTTTCTTCCAGCCTCTTTACCTTCTCTTTCCTTCTGTAGGCATCTGAGGCCATGTTCCCACTTTCGAGAGTAGCAGTTATGTTGGATGAGGGTCTACTCTAAGGTTAACTTAACTGCATTACTCTTGAAACAGCAGCGTATTCCAAACTACAGTCACATTCTAAGGTTAGGCCTTTAAATTATGACCTTGGAGGAGGTATTTGGTCTATCTCATAACAAAATGAACACAGACCCAAGTTTGATATAGGGCCTGTTCAGCCAGTCAGAATGACCCATACCCTGAAAGCCCACCTGGCCTCTCCACCCCACTCCTTTGCCACCAGAAGATTGTGTGTTCTTCTTGCACAGAGGTCTCACCACGGAAATCCCAACATGGCTTTTAGAACAGATAGAATAATAGTTGCCAATGATTGTGCTGACAGCTTTCTAAGAGCAGCTTGCTTTGGCCAGCACCTACCCTCTACAGTGCAAATGAAAAGTACTTCCCTGCATTAGCTGATTAAGTCTCATCACAAGCCTGGGAAGGTGGATGCCACTATTAACTTTCCATCATTGATGCGTTCATGAAGGCCCATCAGGCACTCACTCGGTCACCGGGTGAGGGAGATGCAATGCTCACGTCTGTCCTACTTCACATTGTTGTATAAATCAGCCATTCTTTTTTTTTTTAACCATCTTACTTTACATAGCAATCCCAGTTCCCTCTCCCTCCAGTCCTCCCACTGCCCACATCTTCCCACCCCACCCCTCCCCATTTACTCTTCAGAGAGGGTGAGGCTTCCCACAGGGAGTCAGCCATTCTTAAACCTATCGCTTATTTACAAACCTCCTTATTTTCCAAACACATCTTAGAGTGAAGGCCAGATATACATGAGGTAGAAAAGAATGGATCCTGAACCTTATATCTCCTCTTGGCTGGGACACACTAGCCTTACATTAGACCTAAAGTATCCATGCCTTGGATATGCTGAACACTGTCTCACGTGTTCAGATTTTGTATTGCTGCTTACAAGCCCTGTGTGCTATCTTTCTTACAAAAAAAAATCGAATAGTAAACCTCATGTTGTTCCCACAGCTCCCTGTATGAAGCTCTCGGACTTGATTCTTAGTGGCATCTAGTGATACCAATGAAGGAAATAACTAGGGCCTATTAAAAGCGGACTACATTATACATTATTGCTAAGGAGCCACAGAGAGTCTAGATTGGGAGCCAGTTTTCTGAATCCTTGTTCCAACTGCAGGTGTTGTGTGCTAAGGAGTGGAACTGGCCAGTCATTGGGCACCCTCCAGGGGCTCTGCAGGGTGCTACGCGTGGGCCTTCTTTATTCCTCTCAACAGCCCGTGGGGAGTCCTGCACCCTTGGCCTCACTTCCACCAGCTTCCCCTGACAATAGGAACGTCCAGAAATTGATCTCACTCAAGGGGAAAAGCTGTATCATTTGGAGACAAAAATAAGAAAATGTGTTTAACGCTTCACTTGCTGAATCCTGCGCCGAGAAACAGCCTTCCCAGCCAGCCGTCTGCAGAAACGAAACTGCGACCGAATATTATCTTCTCATCCTCTCTGCCATATGTTCAAGCAATCTGTGTTCCGCAGCCTCTATTAATACACTGAGTCAGAGGCAGTGGGGTTCAGTGGGCTAAGCAACAGCCTGGAAAATTGAAGGCTGTGAGTTCTAATTCCATCCTTCCCCTTGGTTTGCTGGCTGACCTTCAGGGAAGTTATATCAACCCCAGCTTGCCCACTATCTCCTCCTCACTTCTCTCCTATGGCTTACCATGTCTGAGCAAAGTGAAGAGAGCCATTGACAGCATCAGTGGGGAAGTTCACAAATGCCTCTGAAACTTTTAAATGTGTGTGATCTGTGTAAAAAAAAACAATTTTTTCCTCCTAAACAGTGTTAAGAAATAACCCTGGCCTTAGTCATTTGCAAGATAGCTATAAGATTGAACTTGTATTTAAATTTGTTCAAATTAACATCATGCTGCTTACAGATAATCATTTCTCTTATCAAAGTTGGTTGTATAACTTTTATACTATTAAAAATTAACAGGAAAAGTACTTTATAATGCTAGAATATATGTATCTGTCCTCAAATTCTCCATAAGATAAATTTAAATATGTATGTATACACACATATATATGCATATGTATATTAATAAACAAAATGCAATTATGCTCATTTCAAAACTATAACAAGACAAGACTGGTTACTACATTCTGGCAAGAGTCAACTTTGTCCTATCCTTTCCCATTCAAGGACCAGAAGAGCACCCCTCTTCTGTTACCCCATTCCTAGGAAAACTGAAATTGCTAGATAAAAGCTAGAAGTGACATAAATGTAGTAGACAATGACACTCTGTAAGAACATGATGTAGCTACAGATTGAGATTATATTATTTTTGAAAGTTATTTTGAAAAATGGTCATCATATTGTAGTGTGGAGCTGCGGGCAGGCCTGCTTTTCATCCCGCCCGGATCCCACATGGCTAGCTTTACACCCGAAATAACAACACACAAATTGTATTCATTTAAACACTGCCTGGCCCATTAGTTTCAGCCTCTTACATCTTGACTAACCCATATCTAATAATCTATGTAACACCACGAGTGGTGTCTTACCAGGAAAGATTCAGCATGTCTGACCTGGTGGCTGGCTCCATCGCTTCTGTCTCACTGAGGAGAGGCATGGTGATTGACTATCTTCCCTTTTCCCCAGCATTCTATTCTGTCTACTCCACCTATCTAAATCCTGCCCTATCAAAAAGCCAAAGCAGTTTCTTTATTAGCCAATGAGAGTTCTCCATCATCATATCTTTCTTCTGTTGTTGTTTTTAAATTTTATTTTCTTTTTATTCTATTTTTGTTTTATAGAACATAGAATTTTTTGTATATTATATTCTGATTATGGTTTCCCCTCCCCCAGGTTCTCTACGATCCTTCCCACCTCCCCTCCCATCCAAATGCACCCAAGTTCTCTGTCTCTTGTTAGAAAACAGACATCTAAAGACGAATGATAATATAAAATACAACAAAACCAAAAATACTTAAAGATATCTTTCAGAAAATACTACAAAATGTCCTCACTTTTATACAAACCAAAACTTCAAGGATGGCTCGAGGACTTTAAGGTTACTGACTGTTGAGGGTTGGGGGTGTATTTAAAGTGGGCCTTCCCAAAACAAACAGGCTTTGAAACCTGGTGATGGTGCACACCCTTAAACCAAGCACTCCGAAGGCAGAGATTGATGATTTTCTGAGTTTGAGCACAGATTGTTCTACACAGTAAGTTCTAGATGGGCCAGGAATATGTAGTGAGAACCGATCTTAAAACAAACAAACAAAAATGTAGGCTTTGTGTCTAGAAAACCCCTAGCAGCAGCAGAACAGTGGGATGGCTGGTTTCTCAAGAAGCCCGTAGGGAGGTGAGGGCTGGAGGGTGAAGCTCTGAAAACGAAGAACACAGTAGTAGGATTCGATATGTGCAGTATGGGCTCCAATCAACAGATCTCAGACAGCCCAGTCTGCTTTTTGCCTAGGCTGGTTGTAAGCGTCTTAGCACCGCTAAATGGAAACTGATCATGGCAGAAGCCTCAAGCACTTCTTAAGAGTTCAAATCAGATGGGGCAGTAGGAGTTGGGCAGCCTGAGGTTAAGCAGGGACACCATTGGGAGACTTGGGATATGACGGTTTGATTGCTTATCTTTGGTGGTGACTTGCATTTTACATGAAAGCTCCCATCTTTTTTTTTTTTCTGTTCTTGGCAGTAAATCTGGGTATTGAAACCCAGGTTCTTGTTATATTTATTAGGCAAATTCTCTACTGTGAGCTCCATTCCCAGCACGCTATCAAAGTTTCAAAAAGAGTATCTGGTACTAGGCTAATCAGTATCGTCAGAGATCTACAATCATTTATCTGCACAAATATGTGATAGAAAACTACTGACCTTCTCAGAACCAGTAGCATTTGTGTTAGATGAGGCTGATGGTCACTTCAAAGGCTTATGAGTTCCTGACCAGCCACACAAGTACAATGTAATGCCAGAAGTGCCACAGCTGGAAAGATGTTGCCGTAGCCAGTACCTGACTCATTCCTTCTAATGACTCAGATATCAGCTACATAATACTTAGCCTGAAAGGTTTAAGGAAGTGAGTACATTTACACACACACACACACACACACACACACACACACACACACGTACAGCTAACTGCTAAGTAGTGTCCCTCTTCTGTTCTCATTAGGAAACAATAGGGTGTCTTGTTTAAATATCCAACTCACCAGAGAGCACCTCTAAGCCTCCAGAGAGGACTATGCAAAATTGGTATAGAGTTGTATCCATTGAACTCCACACAATGTTTCTGCATAGTAGATGGATAATATATTTTAGTAAAGGAATTTAGAAATTTGATGCCAGAGCAATTTGGAGAGACATGAACGTGGTATATTAAAATATTTCAGTAAAGAGGTTATCAGGACTGAGCCAAGAATATAAACATATCAGAAATTTAAAGACTTTTTTTTAAAAAAGGAAAATTTTATTCAGATTTTAAGGATTGGATGCAAGGTCAAAGTTGGCCACCAGATAGCAAGATGAAATAGCAAAACTTGAAGAAGGCAAAGTGTGATGCCAGACATATGCAGAAGGCCTGGCACCAGTTACTCAGACTAAGTCAGCTCAAGGGGTCCAGAATCAACAGAAGCCAGTCTGGCAGTAAGAACTGATAGAGAGAGGAGGAAATAATTATGAAGCTATTTGAGAGGGCTGGGCCAGTATCTTTTTTGTTGATCAAAGATTACAGTAACGGTGTCATCTCATTGAGGAAAGGGTCAAGTAAAATTAATGTTTTATTTGTTAATCATCTTTAAATTGTATATTTGGTTTTAAACAGATTACCCTTTTATTCTCATCTATATTTGGCCTCAACATTGCAGGAGCTTGGCCTGAGTACGTATTCACTCTATCCTTGTGCAGTACCTAACAGCTACAAGAACAGTGCACCAGAGATTCTTTCTCTCCCCATCTACCATATCAATTTAAGCTTTGCTGGCCTTGTGCTAAGAGAGATCACTTCATATTGAGCATAGATCCTTTAGATTTCCTGTAGGACTTGTAGGACATGTGTTTTACTATGATGCCCTTAAACTTTACCCCTTTAACTTCTTTATATCAAATTTATGGCAACTCCTTTTACCAGAGATTTGTTCCATATGCCGTGCACTAAATTATCCTGATGAGGAAGATGAGAGATGGGAGAAATCTGAAATGACCTTTCCCAAAAGAATTTTTATTTGGCTCATCATAGGAATCTATGCAGAAGAGGAGGCAGAATGATTGTAAGAGTCAGAGGTGGTAGATAACTCCAAGGAACGAGCATCTTCAGACACCCCAGGGAAGATACACACATGAACTCACAGAGACTATGAAAACATTAACAGGACCTACAAACAAAAGTCCTGGCGCAGAGAAGTGGAACTGAATACAAAGTCCCACCCCCTTTGCCAATAATCTATTGCCAATTAATACCTAATGAGCGAGGGAAAACTAGGTTTTCTTTAATGGAATAATATTTGGTATATCAACCATACTTGATAGCAGGCACTCTGTCAGAATAGGCTGGCCAAACAGAAACTGGACTCCATAGTTTTCTGTGCTGTTTTTTTTTTCATTTATTTGTTTGTATTTTTGTTTTCTATGGGTATATGGTGAAGCAAAACAGAACAATAAGGAGTGCGTAATAGAGGAAAATATTCACTTGCAAGTGGCCAGGAAGCAGAGAGAGAGAACAGGGCTGGTGACTATTTCTTCCTAGGATATGCCCTGAGGTCAGAACCAACTTTCTCCCTCTAGGTTACAGCATCTCTCAGTAGTGCCCAGGCTGACAACCATGTCTTCAACATACAACTTTGGCATACATGTGTTGTAGGAGGCCACTTGTTCATTTCCCAGCTGCCTAGACTCCCTAAATAATCACACAGAAACTTTATTAATTAAAGCATTGCTTTGCCAATTATTTAAGCGTATTGCTAGTTAGCTCTGACATCTAGAATAAACCTATCTCCATTATTTTATATTATACCATGAGGCTTGTGGCCTACTGGCAAGGTTTTCAGAGTCTCTGTCTCTGAAGGCAGCCCCAAGGCTTCTCTCTGACTCTGCCTTCTTCCTCCCAAGCATTCCAGTTTAGTTTTCCCACATAGCTAAATTCTGTCCTGCTATAGGTCCAAAGCAGTTTCTTTATTCATTAATGGTAATCACAGGCATACAGAGGGTAATCCCACATCAGACATATAAGCTCTGAACCATAGCAAAATATAAAAAGGGTTTGAACTTCCTTCAGGCTGTTTCAAAACCACTTCTCAGCCAGGATGTTTTACCTACTTTCCAGGAGAGCTGGTCATAGAGCATGTCTCTTCTTTGCTTTGACATCCTCTCCACCAATTGCTGCCTGTCTATAAATCATGCACAACCATTTGTTTTATGCAATTTTGGGGAAATGTTGTAACCTGTGTAATTTGTGAGTTTATTTCCCATTATAAATTTTTGTTCTGAGCCATCATACATTACAGCCATGGGTAGAATGAAATTAGACCAACTCTGAGCATCAAAACTCATTTGTCAAACAGCATTAATGTAATAAAATATTATCTCTTCTCTCTTTTTCTTCCCTTTCTACACACATACACATACATACACACACACACACTCTCCATGAATGGGCCTTGCAAACAATCTAAATGTGGTTGGTTACTCATAACGGTTGTACCACTAATGCACCAGTATTTTGCTGTCAAATCACTGTTGCAGTTATTATAAGACTTTTAGATAAATGATATTAATGATACTTTTCTCCCTCTGGTAGTGTGCAAAGTTCCTTCCAGCACCATGAATGCTAATCAGTATAGGATAAAGTCCTCTAGTTAGGAAGCAAGTTCCAGTTTCGGTTGCTTGCTTTTTAGATGGTTTTCCCTTGCTGGCATGGAACTTATTGTGTAGACAGGCTGTCCTTAAGCTCACAGCAATATATTGGCTCAGTTTCTGAGTGCAGGGATTACGGTGTGTATGAATATACCCAGGCTTTGCTTTTACTGTTTTACTAGAAATACGGTCATATAATATGTATGCTTTTAGTTCTGCATATTTCATGTATCTTATTTAAAGCTCTATATAATCTTCTGCTAATGAACTGCTTAAGATTTTTTTCCTTATCACATTATCTGAGGAATTTCAATATATTAGAAATTGTAGCTATTTTATATTTATAAATAAATACTTAAAACTTCATCTGAAGAATTTAATTATGTTTTAAGTTTCTTAAACATGATATTAGGGTTGATTTTATCTAAATATTTTGACACTTCTTGTCTAGTTTTTGGTATTATTTTTCCAAAATATAGTTTATTTTATCTGAGATTAAAATTAATTTTCTAAAAATGGTTTACAATACCCAGTTACTGCATTATTAATTGTTACTAAATTCCATAGTATTTTATAAACATCCATTTCTGATGTGAAATATTATGGAAGGTCTCTCTTTGATAATAATATTACATGAAGTTTATCATTGTATTTCATTTTATTAGTTTTTAATCTTATCAATGGAAAAATTAATAGGCTTTACATTCTTTATAGCATATATGCTTTTGCTTTGATTATTCCTACTTTTTACTCTTTTTTAAATACTCAATATCATTTTATAATTTCTTGAATCAGAAGTCATAGCATTGAATTCTAGACTTTTGAAAATATATTTATTCAAAGATAGAAATTGGGGCTCCAGGAGGAATGGTTCAGCACTTAAGAGCACTTCCTGCTCTCAGAGAAGACTCTACTTCAGCTGATGCTCGGTGCACCTGGGACTCAAGCTCTAGATACCTTTCTGGTGTTTCTGGGCACTGTAAGCACATGCTGAACAGAAATTACTGCAGGCACTTCCAGACACATAAATTAAAGAATAAATATTTGAAAACATAAATGAACTTCCAGCAATAATTTATATTTGTTTTTTCAAGTTTTGGTACATATTTTTACTGCTGTGTTATTTAGTCTGAGTATCCAATGGTTTTTTCCTTCTCTTTGACCCATACTTATGTATAAGCATTGCATCTTTAGTAAATTATTTGGAACCTTTCTAGCAAAATTTTCATTATTTCTAGACTAATTTTACTTCGACTACAAAACGTACTCTATGTAGTGTTTTGATCCTTTCATGATTGTTGAGTCTTGTCCAAGATATGATAAATTTCTGTGACTTTCCCAGGCACATTTGAAAAAAAAAATGCTTTATGTTGTGGTTGTGCATAACGTTTTGAGTAGATCAAATAGGTCACTATTCAATTGATTTGTTTGTTTGTTTGTTTTTATTTTCAAGACAGAATTTCTCTGTGTAATAGCCATGGCTGTCCTGAAATTTACTTTGTAGACCAGGCTATCTTTGAACTCACAGAGATTCACTATCACCTCTGCCTCAAGAGTGCTGGGATTAAAAGCATGTACCACCATGCCAGATATCTTCTGTATCCTTATTTATTTTTGTCTTATCATGTATCAATGACACATATATGATTCTGCTTTGATTGCTAACATTTCTATTTCTCTCTTTGAATTAGAAAATTCCTGCTTTATGTATTTTGAGGTTGTGCAATTACATACATCCCACTCCAGAATTGTATATCTTCTGATTATTGTTGCTCTATTATTATGAAATACTTTTTGTTGTTGTTGTTTTGTTTTCAAGACTGGGTTTCTCTGTCCAGGAACTCTCTCTGTAGACCAGGCTGGGCTCAAACTCAAAGAAATCCACCTGTCTCTGCCTCATGAGTGTTGACTTTAAAAGCATGAGCCACCACTGCCCAGCTGGAATATCTTTCTTTACCTCTGATTACCTCAGCCTTATTTTGTTTTCGATTCTATTTTAGCTATGTGAGCTTTCCTTGGTTTAATGCAGTAACTTTAGAAAACAAAAATCATTCTGTTTGTGTCCTGGTGTTTAAGGGGTATCTCTTTGAAGCAGTTCATCGTTTGATGTTTTGCTCACCAGCCTGGCAATCTCTCTTTACATTGCATTGTTTTCTGTATTTGGATCCAACATGAGTGCGGATATTTGTATGGCCACATTACTAGTTTGTTTGTTTGTTTCTGAATCCTATAAGTGCTTCTATCCTCAGTTTTTAAAATTCACCTTTAGTTCAGGTGGCAGTATTCCCTACCATAAGGATAGTGTATTTTCTGCTTAGCTTTCTCAATCTTTTAGCAGTCAGTTGCTGCTATATTTCTTGGCTCCTTGGAAATGGACATATGCTTTTGGGGAAACTTTGTTCAGATTCTAAGATCATGACCTCTCATGGTCTGGTGCTGGAATTGCTGCTTTCTCTCACTTTTGGCCACATACTGTAGACCAACAAAAGCTAACCATGTGGGACCTTGCCCCACCCCAGTTCAGCTGTGCTGGTTATTTCCCGAAAAAAAGTTTCAAAGTCTTTCTTTTCACTTTAAAAAATCTTTCGTTGTGTTAAGCTATGCTATTCAATGTGATATTTTTATATTCATACATTGTGGCAGCTAGATTATTTTAATTAACACCTGCACACCTAATTTTTGAGGTAAGAACACTAAGAATTGACACTCAAAAATCACTACGTTGTGCTTAAGAGTTATCAATAAAACAATCTTTTCTTAAAATTTATACTTTAAAAGTCAGAAGACAAGTACATTAAAGTTACCTTAACAAAGATTTACTGAATTGGGTATGCAATAATATCAATAAGACCTCAAATATAAAATTCACAATTGATGATCCAACTGTGAATAATTGAGAGACACCTACTTAAGCAGAGTCACTGTGAGAGCGAGGACTCCATTAAATGGAAAATGTTTTTTCTCTCATTTTTATCCTTTCTTTTATAATTTTATACAGTGTATTTTGATCTTATTTATTTCTCCCACCAACCCCTCTGCGACCTACTATTTTTCCCTACCACCCTAATTTATGTCATCAAGTCCAGTCAGTGCTGCGCTTATAAACTTTGAACCTGTGGCATCTAGGGGATGAGAGTTAAAGTACCAGGCACCCCATGCGTAGAGAGAACTGACTCTCCTCTCTCAGTCCCTATCAGCTGCTAATAGCTCCTAAGGGAGAAGTGGGACTTTGTGTCCATCTCTCTGCGACTTTTGTCTGGTCTGAGCCTATGGGGGGTTTGTGCATTCTCTCTCAACTGCTGTGAATTCATATGTGTAACCGCCCTGCTGTGTCTAGAAAACATTGTTCCCTTGTAGTCTCTCATTGGCTATGCTTCTAACACTATTCCCTTCTCATTGTTCACAGTAATCTCTGAGACTTGAGAGGAGCTGAGATAAATGTCCTATTAAGCGCTGAAATTCTATAATATCTTATTTTCTGCTTCTTGACTGATATTAGTTAAGTGACATTTTACTGATTAAAAAAGATTCTGTGATGAGAATTAGAGATACATTAATATGGGTACAAAGTTAAGCACCTAAGAATGGGGTCAACAGATTAATAGTAGTCTCAACCATGGGGATGATGACCTGTCTAGTCACATGTCTTGGCACCCAATAATGGTGCCAGGTATGGGCTTCATCTTTGAAGTGAGCCATCAATCAATTCAGAATGTGACTGGCTATTCCCATGCAATTCAACGCCACTATTGCAATCAGCAGGTATCCTTGTCAGGACCAGTCATTCTGTAGCTCCCCAAGGTTCACAAGCCCGACACAATGGAGGATTGTTTTCCTCCTCCCCATAGTGTGCATAGCACCTTCCAGGCCTATGAAAGGCTTGCTGGTAAGGATAAAGCCTCCAGGGCAATAGTAGCTGCTTTCCCCATGTTTTATGATTCCAGTATGTGGCATCTTCAGAAATAGCATTTCACTGTCACATTGTGAAGGGTAACTAATAGCAATGGCAGTAGCCTATAATGTTTGATGGGTGTCTATGGGACTCCACTAACCAACAACTAAAAAAAAGTAGCCCATCCCCGGCACTGGGCCGTTTGTTAGCCTACGATTAGTAGGAGCATTTTTCCCTTATTATAGGATAACACCATTTATACTCTTTTTTATATATGTGTATGTATTTTGAGAAATTTCAATAGTAGTGCATTTCCATATGACATTCTACAAAAGGTTTTAGTGCTGTTTATCCCTCCCAGGATTCTCTCCTCTACTCCTTCCATACCACCCTAACCCCAATTTAACCCTCTTGTTTCTTTACTCTCTCTTTAACTCTTTATATCTCTTAATTCTATCTCTTGCCCCTTGAATGCTCCCATAATCCATTACTAATTGTCTGTTTCCTGTGGATATTCCAAATGAAACACACATATCTGAAGATTCAAAGCTAACATCCACAAATGAACAAAAATCGGCAAAGTTTGAGTATGAGTTATCTCTCGTGGAATTATTGTTTCCATCTCCGTCCATTTACATGCAAATTTCATAACTTAAATTTTCTTAACTACTAAATAATACTTCATTAGGTAAATAAATATATTTACAATCGATTCATCAGTTGATGGACATTAAAACCTAGAAACTGCATTCAAAATCTGCTAGGAAACTTTGTTTCTTAAACTTGGGGTCTGTTTTAGCCTAAAGTTTCCAGTTACATTACAAGGGAAAATTTGTTAGACTCCAGGACAAGAAAAATTGATGGCAAGATATTTTAAATGTCACCAGTTGCTCTGTTTGTGTCAGCATGATGTAGTAAAAAGAATATTGCACCAGCGTGAAGGTGATCTGAATCACAGTTCAGTAGCTCTGTGACTTCAACATTGTACCACCTTTGGCAATTTACTTCTGCCTGTCATCCACCACCCCTTTATAACAGTGGAATCTTTGTAGAGCCCAGAAATTCATATTACAACCCTCAGTCATTGACGAGGGAGACAGAGACCCCTGAGCCGAGCTCCCCATATGTGGATTCCTAATTTGGACAAGTTCTTACTCTAAGCTCTGACCCAGATTAATCCAGAAATGTTTCCAGAAAATTGCATTTCACAGACACTTACTGAAAGTCCACCATATGGCAAATATTGATAAGGTTTTTTAGGGATTTACATAAACCACAAGTTGAGAATTTATACTGGGTAATCAAGGAGAGAATGTGAAGTAATGTAAGAATCACATGTGATACAAGGAAGATTCAGAGAATATTTATGAATGGGTAAAGATACTTGGGATTTCACTTCATGAATTCCATGTGTGCTGACAGCAATATGAAAAAGACTAATATGCTTCTATATAACACAATGATGATGTGCAAAATCAAGGAACATATGGAATCCATTTCTGATGAGAAATAGTATAGACAAGAGGAAAGTTTTAAAAAATAACATTTAAGCTCAATCTTGAGACACTACTCACTTCTGCTAGGCAGAGCTGGGGAAAGTAGGGGCTGCCCACAGGAACCTCCTGAGATAGCACAAGTAGGCTGAGGAAGCACACAGGGGAAAGAACAGGAATTGCTCAATCAACCATAGAAAACCTATCCTATAGCAATTGAGCTCTGCTTGTGGATAAGTCCTGGATTCAAATTCTTGTGTGTGTGTGTGTGTGTGTGTGTGTGTGTGTGTGTGTGTTGTGTGTGTGTATTCCCATATGTAGTATATATGAATATATGTTATATATGTCATATAAGTTGTATATGAATATATCCACTGTGTATATTGTATGTCGATATATATATGTGTGCGAATGCAATGTATACAATATTCTGCCTGCAGGTATGCCTGCATGTACATCAGATTGAAGCTGGTGCATGCACCAGATTTCATTATAGGCAATTGCAAACCACCGTGAGGTGGCGGGAATGGAACTCAAGTGCTTTTTACCTCTGAGTTGTCTCTCCAAGCCCTGAATTAAAATTCTGACTGCACATTATAAGATATTTGATCTTAAACAGTAACCCAACTCTCTGGGTCTCATGTTCTTTACTTTAAAAATGGAGATTATGAGAGCTAACCCCCCCACACACACACTATAAATATAAGTGGGATCTTGTATAAAGTGTTGCTTTAGTTTTAAGAACTCCAAATAGTTAATATTATTTGGAAATGATAGGCTTTCCAACTCAGCATTTTTTGTTTATTTCCACCAGGAACAATGTAACTATTAAGAGGACAGGGTCTAAAGGAGCTCAATACTTAGCAGATGAAGTCCCTTTTAAGATCTGAATTGAAAATTACCCATGGTTCAACTTGAAACATGAAACCAAATTTCAAAGAGTCAAAACTGTCAAGTTATTGATAACAATGCAGGCATCCAAAGAGATTGTCTTTAATTACCTGGAATCGATAGGCTTTCACTTTCAATGGGAGCTAATACTTCACATTCAGCCCTTCATCTCCACAGTAGAACAAGCAAGGACATTCCTAATGAAAGGAGAGTAGCAAGATTCTCAAGCTTCTGCTAACTGTGGCTTCCACTCCAGAGGGCCCATAATGACAGCATAGCATAAATGTATCAGTACCACCAGACATTACCATCATTAGGTGACTGTGATTGCAGGGAAACTGTATTAATGACTGTTTTAATGTAGCACAATCAGTCTGTAGGCTTGGTTATGTAGCATTTTCTTCAGGAGTCCCTGGAACATAAGCCACAGGGACAGCTTCTGGCATTCTACTCTGAAATACGACAGTTACTAGGAAACCTATTTTTCCCTGAGGGAGGAAGAGAAACAGATAGAAGCAGTTGGGAGTTTCCCTGAGGATTTAAGGACTGATACAGCCAGTCTTGGTAAAGTGGTGTCTGCTAAGAGCTACATACAGTCCCAGATCCTACCAAAGGCTCTCCAGAGGCAGCAGGAAGGCAGGCAAAGAACAGGGAGTTTGGGTCTCCATCTGTGCCTCTTGGTTATAGTCTAGAGTGGGAACAGCTTATTCAGGATACAAAAGTGCCTATCAGCTAGGGAAACTATCTGGTGTAGGGGCTGGAGAAAGTTAAGATTATAGGGAGATAAAAGTGGACACTGCCAGTCGTGTGCTAGGGTTTCTCTCAATGATTCTAGGACACAGAGTCAGTTAAGCCCAGAACCGTTCTGAAATAAACATCTAGTTTCTTCTCAAGTGAAGAACAGAATCTTCAGTTGAGAGGGAGAGATGGGGAGAAGTGGGAGGATCTGCGGGATTCCACTTCCTAGGAGAGGAGCATACCCTGGGTACCCAGGCAGAGTCATCCAGAGGAAAGAGTCTGAAAAAAAAAATCTTAACCAGTTCAGAAAAGAAAGAAAGAGACTTGAGAGCTAATTCTTAGCCTATCCAACTCTTAGGCCTTCCAAATTCTATCACATAGCCTTGACAAGGGTCGGGGTCTTTGCCCAACTTGCTCATCTGCACATTGCATGTAGGACCTCGTTGCCCATGTTCTGTTTTTGTTTTGCTTTGTTTGTTTAGTTTTGTTTTGACCTTCCTCTGTTAGGACCACCACCCCATTAATGCTCACCTTTAAGTTCTCATTTTGAATGGACGCTTTCCTTGCTCTTTTCTTGCCCTCAGCTCTGCTTAATTCATATTTATGCTCAGCTTGCTGAGCACATATTTTTTTTTGAAATCGTGTCTAGCATTCTGAGTCTATGCTCCTCTCCTTCCCATGAACTCCGAAAGTAATCTTGTAAAACGCTAGTACAGCAGGTATGTCTGGGCAGTATCTCAAAACTATGTATGCTGGGGTGATTCAAATTTCATTTTGTATTTGTTTATATTTAGATAGGGTGTCTGTAGCCCAGATTTGCCTGAAGCTCCTGATCTTCCTGTCTCAGCTGTCTAAGTGCAGGTGTGTCCCACCAAGTTTGGCACTATTTTGACCTTTAATATAAACCTGAACATTTAATAAGTGTCATTACCCACTTTCCTAAACATGGTCTATAAAATATGATCAGGAGAGCTCTCCTATGAAAACCGTCTGGAAAGCTATGAAAATATCCCTGGGCTTTACCACAGACCTACAGAAATGGAAGTTCGAGAAGTGGAGAGGAGCAGGCATTTTTTTATAAAATTAACCTGCTAGGGATCTTCATGCACAATAAAGCTTGAGATGACAACGCTGGAGAGATGACTCCATGGTTAAGAGCACAGAGCGCTCTTCTAGAAAACTCAGCTTCAGTTCCCAGGACTCACATGGCAACCATCCATAACTTCAGTGCCAGGGGAGTCTGGCTTCCTCTTCTGCCCTCTGAAGACACTGCACAATGTGCAAGCAATACACGAACACACATAAAATAAAAATAGATAACCCTTAAAAACTTCCAATGTCAGAAGGATCATGCTCATGCTTTCTAAATGAGGCAAAAGTTGAAGATGTAAATGGAAAAACAAATATGGCTGTTCAAATATCTTCATTTAATTAATTTTGGCTATTTAAAATAGTTTTATTTTTCCTTTTATGGTTTCCTCCAACACAGTTAGATAATGTTCATTTTTCTTCATCCCCCAAATCCTCCCATATCCATCCTTACCTCCTTATCTCCCAACTTCCAGTCTTCTTTTTTCTACCTCCTAGCCTTCAATTTGTGTTGCCTTTATATTCATGGGTGTAGAGCCACACCACTGCCTCAGGGTCGATGAACTAGAAACCACACTTTTAAAGAACACTGACTCTCCCTGCCCCCGATGACACTGAATGCCCGTAACTTCTGTTAGTCGTGCAGTCTCATGAACCCCTCCTACTTCAGGCTAGCAGGTTAACTGAATTAATCCTATGAAGGTCTTCTATAAACACCTGCAGCTGCTGTGAGGTTAAGAGTCCATCAGTCCGGTGTGTCCAGAAGAAGAGGGTGCATCAGCCTTCTCTGACCTCTGGCTCTTACGGTTATCTCACCCTTCATAGTCCCTAAGCCTTGCGGTTGAGAAAGCAGCATAGGCATCCAGCAAACAACCTGGCTATTTGGTACCTCTTGCTCGTAACAGGGATGAATTTATCATATAATTTGAACACAAAAATTTGAGGATGAGCAAAAGTTTGATTTTGTGTATAAAACAATGATGAAATACTTCCACTGTTGTTTCTCTAATTAATGTCCACATTATCTACCCCACATTGTTTGTGCAGCAGTATAGCATAAGACAATTAGCAACTTATAGGGGACACTCTGACTTGACCCTCACCATCTGTCTTAGATGACAGAACTTTTATAAGTAGATAGCCTTTGCCTTTGAATACTGAGAGGATTCTGACCCTTGGTGATGAGACTCTGGTTATCATATAAAAAAGGAAGCAGTAAAGATACACCGAAGTGAGAAGGCATTTATGATGGAGTTTAAAGAGACACTAAAGTTACCTGCAAGCCCTTCCACTTCACTTTTAACCCTGCCTTCTAATTTCTGTCCTTTCAAGGTATGCAGCTAGAGTTTCTTTTTGTATCATATTGACAAACAGCTGGGTATTCATCTTAGTAGAATATAACTAAACATATCTAGTTATTGCAAAATAAGAACAATGGAACAAAAATAATACATTTTAAAATGCTTAAATGACAGCCCTCATCTATATTCAAGGCATGCTATGTGGTAATTTGACATATGTATACAGTGTGCAATGGTTACCATGGACAGAGGTACAACTGTTTTTTAAAGACAAGGCTTCCATATTTCCTCTGGAAAGGTACTGAAGAGTGGGATCCCTGCATCGCATGGCAATTCTGCGTTCAGTTGCTCTGGTCTGAGGATCCCTTGAGTTTTCTATAGTGGCTCTACCATCTTCTGTTCCCAGCAGTAGTGTACAAGGTTATCTTTTCCCTACGTATTTTCCAACGTTCATCTTTTGTAGTTTTGAAGTTATTCATCTCATTAAGAAGAGGATGATAGTACATTGTAGTCTTAGTTTACATTTCCCTGAAGGCTAGTGGTATTGATCATGCTTCCTACACCTGTTGGCTGTTTACCATCTTCTTCAGAAGAATTGTTCACTCTCTCAAGTGGCTATCTGCTACCTCTTGCTAGTGCAAGTGATGACTTTATCATATAATTTGAACATTTAATTCATTATAATGTACATGGTTTGCAAAGATTTTGTCTACTTTTCACAAATTGACATTCATTTTGTTGTTCCCTTCCTTAACGGTGGAGGCTGACTGAGAAGCCAAGGACAATGGCGCTGGGCTTTGATTCTTCTGCATGGACAAGCTCTGTGGGAGCCTTCTCAGTTTGGTTGCTCACCTTCCTGGACCTGGGGGGAGTTGGGAGGACCTTGGTCTTAACATAGAGTAGGGAACCCCGATGGCTCCTTGGCCTGGAGAAGGAGGGAGGGGGTATGGGTGGGGGGGAAGAAGGGAGGGAAGGGGGAGGAGGAGGGGAGGAGATGGAAATTTTTAAATATAAAAAACCATATAAAAATAAATAAATAAATAAATAAATAAATAAAAAGAAAAAGAAAGTTGCCACTGAAAAAGATTGGAAATGTCTGGGGAAATAGATATGTTTGGCATCCCTTAAGTATCCTATTGTGTATGTGTATATATACACATGTATGTATGTATGTATGTATGTATGTATGTATTGTGTATTATGTATTATATATGTATGCAAGTATCTACCAAAATATCATTTGTCCCACTAACAGCTACAATATTTACACTTTTATGTATCAGGTAAGAAGAAAATATAATTTGAAAAATTTACGTGGTACTTCCGCAGAACCCTAGTAACCAAGTAGTCTCAAAGAAAGAATAAAAGTGGAAACACCACAGTCTCTGACTTCAAACTATATGACAAAGCTAAAGTAATCAGAACAACATGATACTAACATTAAAAACAAACATATAAGCAATGAAACACAAAAAAACCCAGAAGCAAATCTCACTCGTCTGACTCACCAAATTTTGAAAAAAGGAACAAGACTGTATGATGGGGTCGATTATCAATTATTCCTCTGCATATCTGACATGAAGCAATGAACTGAAGTCTTGTTTTCTACTATACAAAAATAAACATGAAATGTGTTCTATATAACATCTAAAAACACTAATAT
The DNA here is from genome assembly GCF_903992535.2 of Arvicola amphibius. Lineage (NCBI taxonomy): Eukaryota > Metazoa > Chordata > Mammalia > Rodentia > Cricetidae > Arvicola > Arvicola amphibius. The sequence continues at coordinate 43,277,276 of NC_052056.1, forward strand.
TCTAGAAAAAAACCTAGAAAGTAGCAGCCCTTTGACATTGATTTCCGTCATTCTGCACTGACTTTTTCTTATTTCATAGGGGAAAAAGTGAAATAAATTAGTGGGGCTGTCACACACAAAAAAAAATGGCTTTCAAAATGAAAAGAAGCCCTTGAATGCAGTGAAAGGCTTCAAGCCCTGGGATGCAGGCTCTGCCAAGCCTCACTTGTCGTTCTCCATGTCAAGCACCTTATGTTTTCTCCTACTTTGAAATTTCTGTATTTCTTAAGATGAGGAACCAATATCGGGGCTTCATGGAAAGCTCATGAATGCTCAGCCCACATTATTTCTGAGAACCATCATCATTTGTGTAAGATCTCTAGTTCTTTACAAAAAACCTGATCTTTTAACAGATACCAGGTCACCTGTGACCCATATTTAATGAGACTTCCCTTTAGAACTCATTTCCTAAATGTTCCGAGTCACAGCCCAGGTGTCTCAAAGTCAACGAGGCAGACTGAATGAAAACTATTTAGCTCTGAGTACATATAATGTGCTCGTGTTGTCGGCTACTTGGTCTTTTGGTACTAAGTGTCTGAGGAAAAAGTAGCCATTGTGCCAAAGTGATATATTCAGTGTCTCCTAAGATGCAGACATAGGTAGTCGGTATGTTCCAGTCTAGAAATGACTTGCCACTTGACTTAGTCTGGAAGTTGTACATTACAGTAATCTAAGAAACCCACCTCTAATGATTTTATACTCACATGGTTATTCTTAAGGAACATATGAACAGTTCCATTTTTGTATATGATGTGTTTTTGTTTGTGCTTGAGTTTTAAGAGAGCTTTCTTCTAAAACTCTGTGCAACTAAAACTCACATTATTCAGGAATAACTCAATTATACCAAAGTACCCCCCATGCTATGTGAGCTGAAACTATCCTTAATTATTCAACGTGCCTTTTGTGTTAAATATAGATCCTTGATGTTTTGCCAAATCACTTGGACTCATTACCAAGGAACTCCTAGAAAGAATGCAACAGAAGACCTAAATGCTTCATTATTAAAAAGTTGGTATAGTTGTGAAAATTGTTTCAAAAGCATTCCACAGACATTTCAGCTTTTCAGTTGTATATGAATAAGTGTGTGTTCATAGTCTCAGTTCCGGATTTTGAAGCAGGGGGATTTTTTTTTGAGTCTGAATTTTCTCATTAGAGTTCTAGTCCACTTTTCTCCCACAAACTTTTCTCATATTAATTATTAATTATCTTAATTTCTGCTTGGGAGACCTAAGGACCTTTGTAGACTAATTAAACACAACACTTATTTTTAGTAACTTTTGTTCTTCTACAGTTGTCCATATTTAATACAACAGTAGTGTTTTAGGTAGGTTTCACTTAATATACATTTCCAAAGAATAAGTGTAATCTGTGTAGAAACTGTTTTCACACATTTATTCCAGTAGTCTAAATAGTGTAGTTTACAACAATTATAAATACTAATACCACTGTGAGAAAGATGTTTGCCCACTAAAAACAGCAAGGTAATGGTTGCCAAATAAATGCAATACAGACTTAACGAGCAGCTATGCAATATTGCCATTATCATTCAGAATATTGTGTACATGTACTTTAACAGAGGAAGAGTGTATGATAAACAAGGATGTCCAAATATAAGGGCAACGAAGAGGTTAAATACAATATTTTGAATATCATAAAAAGTAATGCATTACAATTTTACATTGCCATGTTTCAATTTTTAAAGCAATTTATGTAAAATTTGATGCTTTTAATCACTGTGATTGAAATTTCAAAGGGTAATGCTAGGTTTCACTAATAATGAGCTAGTAAAATGTTAGGTTTTCCTTGAAAACCAATTTTTATGTACAGAATTGTAAAAGTAACTAGTAAATAAGTAGCTAGATCATAGATGAATAGAAGGAGAAATAGATACATGATAGATGAAGGAAAAAATACATTTTCAAGCTAAATAAAACTTCCAAGATCTAAAATATTCTGAAAAATGAATAGCATTTTAATGACATCTTTAGTTTACTTGTAATTCATTATTGTATGAAAGTGAAGAAACAAATCAAATGAACTGAAATATTGAGTGCAGTCTGTGTGCTTGACCAAATGCACGCTGTTAACTTCAGTTTTGAGGTGACCCAAGTGTAATTTGGTCATTTCCCCAAACTCCCCCTCATAGAATCTTCATAATTTACCCAACCTTAGTGTGATAGTTGTGCTCTATACTCAATGATATGTGTTTCCAACATTTAGAGCTATGCTCAGGATATGTTAAAGGTTCAGAATATGTTTTTAATAGACAGATTAAAAAATTTAATTTGGGGCATGACTCCTTCCTTAGTCCACATATTCCCTCTGGCTCCTAATGCTGACAGTCTTGATTGCTGCTTTCTCTAGCACCCAAGTCGCTCTTTTCCTCCTTAACTGTTAGAAAAAAAACAGGGTCTTCATCAATCCCCAAGAAGGCAGAGCATGAGAAGGCAGTGCAAAAGCAATCTTCTAGCATCAAACCCTAGCCTTTGTCAAGGAGTTTGTCAAGTCGCAAGAGATATTGGTGGTGTCTCTTGCCTCCGTGGCCAATAGCAAAAACCTGGAAAATATCATTGTTTTTCCAATAACATTACTATTATGAGAAAGCCACTGTCACCATGAGCCAACTGTTTTAAACACATTTTCATAAGCAAAACAAAGACATTTTATATATCTAATGATCTCATTGCTTATAAGAATCATATGTTAATAAAAAATGTATCATTGATCATTAAACTTTCCATGTATAAGACTGAGGATCATTCTTAGTAAAGTGAGGAACTCGTGTAGTATCAGCTACTTAGGCCAGACTATTCTGATAACCATGAGGCCAATTTAGGTTTCTTCCTGCAACACCCAACCCTTTCAGAATGGATTAGCAAATTGTAATTGGAAAATACAAACCAAACTAATGAATGCATGAAAGATTCTGAGTATATACTTTATTTTAAATCTCTGAAATGACAGTGGCAATAAAGTAAGTTTTTGTCCATGCTGGTTATATGCTCACAGGTAATATGACCTACCAAATCTTTGACAAGACCTATCCTGCCAAATCAAATAAAGGTCCAAGCGAAAGCCATCTCAGCTACCAAATATTCCTGAATTGTTTGCACAATCCTAAGGTGTTTTAAGCAACAAAACACCGAAAGGCCCTGGGAGTGTTAGAGATAAAGTTGGGTTCTCTCAGACTTGCAGCCCAATTTGCTTGTTGAGAAAGGTTTGGGTGTGACTTACAGAGAAGGTTACAGACCTTGCCTTGTGGCCGTTCAACAAATATTAATTGAACTGAATTGAACTGAGACCCAAGTTCAAATCCAATTTAATACCAAAATAGTGAAAGTTTGGTCAGAGCACAAAGTCACAGCTGACAGGATTGGCCGAGACAGGTATTAGAGCATGTGAGGTGGGAAGGAAGAGGGGAGATTGGCAGGACACCTCAAATTAAGTTCCCAGTTCTGAGAGAGTGCTATTTACAGCCAAGAAGTGTCATGACACCTTGCTGCTTTTACAGACACTAAAACATTTTTCTATTTCTTGAAACTGTCATGATGTGAAAAATCGTTGTCTCTTCCTTCCCTACTCCCCCAAAGACACACCTGCATCCTACTACACTGAGTTGGGGGTGTCTCATACACTAAGTACAGAGATGTTTCTTGAAATTAGAAATTAACTGGCAACAACCCAATGAATTTCCACAAACAAGACTTCTTGAGTTGTTTTCTAGAGACAGCAGAGAAAGGGAAAACCTCAGTAGAATCTAGCAGATTCATCCACACACAGTGAACACCCTGCTGTAACCAGTATGTTCATATACACTGCCCATTGGTCTTGAGGAGCACGTGGAAAGACAGCAGTTTCCCATTGGTTCTTTCCACTGATTTTTCAAGTGGCTCATTATCCCACAGCATTCTGAAGGCAAAGAAGACATCCCCATAAGCCTTCTGCACTCTAGTTCATGCCTCGCCCTCAAGCTCAACCATTTCTTCCATCTGAAAAGAAGCATGGCATGAAACATCCTGTATCAAATAGGCTTCACTTCTGCTCCCGTTCTCCTCTCTTCCCACTTCCCAGGAGATAATACATACAATGCAGGTAAAGGCGTGGTTAAAGACTACTGCTGGGATATTTATTCAGTGAACTGCCGGGGGTCTCTGCAACCACCATAGGCAGAAGAGTAAGAAGTTCCGGAGGAGGCAAGGAGGTAGCACCATGCAACACAATTCAGTAGCTGGTGTTGGTTGAAACGTAGAGTCTGACCCCAAGTAGTTTATTTCAGGCATATATAAGCACAGCGTAATTTGGTAAAAATTTTCCTGGTAGTAATTAACTTAACCTCATGTGCACGACAAACCTTAAGATGTGATTACATTGCAGGTCTTTGTAAAGTACATGTGACGTCCTCTATAAAGATGGGTTCTATAGATTGACTGAGAGAACCGACTCATGATAAGGGTCGTGGGGAGGATCTTCTGTGACCACAGAGAGAGTGAAAAGGTTACCAAGCTATTTTAACCACCTCTGCTGGGTAGAAAGCAGGTTATATATCTTTCCTCTTGAAAAGACAACCCTACGTGTTTAACACTCCTGGCTACCATAGTACTTACCTGTTAGCACAAAAACCTCTATTCTTGCCACAGTGAATTAAAAGAAAACTCATATGTGGGAGCATAATATAACATGTAAAATATTGTTTATCTGTACTCATCAAATTATCTTTCCCATATTACATATAAAAATGTCAGAAATTATTACTCTCTAGTTCTCATAAATCGGTAGATATTATGTATTGTATTTCATTCATGTCTTTCCCTCACCCCCAAATAAATAGTTCAGTATATAGCTCTTTAAATTTTTTCTTAAATCTTTACCAACATTCTAATCCTGCCAATCACATCCACACAGTAATTCCAAAACTTCCTGTCAAATATGTCTAAAGTCAGGACCAAAAATCATAGCTTTGTTTAACTACAATATGGCCAAGAGATTATCAAACCAATATTACCTTTATGTTTAAAATATATCACCGAGATTCACCAAAATCAAATACTTTGTCCCATGCTTCAAAAATAATTAGTAACAAACCCCAAACTATTACCTGCACATGTCTACATATGAACCAGATATAAGCAATGTGGGCAGAAAAGAAAACAAAATGCTCCAGTTTAATATAAAAACACATAGTCTGTTTGCTCAAACCATTAGCCTATCTAGCGCCTCTGTCTTCCACAATACAGCATCCAATTTCTCATGCTCCAAGAACTCAAATAAAGTATGGTATATTTGTGTTTTACACATGACCTTCAGTGAGTGCAATGTGACTTTTAAAGCACAGTATAAACCATACATTCAAGAAAAACATTTTAGAGCAATATGTGTTAAGGTAAATAAATATACACTTTTGAATTGAAAAGTCATATCCAGAGGCATTGATAGAATTGTGTTTTCTGCAGTGAAAGACTTCCTTCAGCAAGGCTAAATTCTTCAATGCATTGCCCCATCTTTCTCCTTTGCTTTCTATGGCAACATTGTGGGATCAATCAATTACATTCATTGCCTCTGCCTCCCTGGCCCACATTAATTCTACATGCTGACTTGCTGACTTCTTTCCCCAATATTTTTACAATTTCCTCCCTACATGATCACCAACATCCAGAGGCTCAGCCAAATTGATGCAGCTTTGACACAACTTTTCTTGTTCCCACTACTGCTGTCTGTAGAAGTTCCTCTGTCTGTCCCTTGAATGGCAATGCCTGTCACGCTTGTGCCAGTAATCTCACTCTAAACTGTAGCACAAAGTAGGCTGCCGTGGAACTGAAACTGACTTTTCCTAATTGCTGAGCGTGTTATATGGATGCCTTCACCCACATAACCTCAGTGTCATCATGGCAGGTAGCTCTTTTCTCCTTATAAGGTGTGGTCATTCTTAATAAAGCTGCTCATCCAGCCTTATCCTGATATGTTTTCTTCTTTGTTCCCTGGGTTGCATCATTCAAAAAACTTCTTAATTCTTTTCTGTACTACCTCTTCATCTATATCATGATTTTATAAACACTATGATTATTACTTGCCTGAGCAAGGATGTAGAGTTCCAGCCAGTCTTCTCAATCTTCTGTCTCTAGAGTTCGAGTCTAATGATCCTGTTCTTTGCTGCTGTTGCTGCCCTATGACAGCTGTCAGTAGTTTTCACTAGGCTTCCTAGCAGATCCAAACCTTCAATGACCATAGAAGAGCCTTGGACACCATCCTAGACTTAAAACACTCCCACTTGTGAGTCCTGTGCTTCATTTTTCCTTATCCTGCTACCTCTTAACTTTGCTCAGTCCATCACCAACTTTATCTTTCCTTCTATTCCTTTGCCTTAGTTGCTTTCTTATGAATATGATAAAACACCTGACAAAAGTAATTCAGGAAAAAAGGAAGTTTATTTTGGCTTGTAGTGCTGGAGGGAAGCAGGCAGGGAAGGCTCGTGGAGGGAGCAAGAGATTGGTGGGTCACATTGCATCCACACTCAGGAAGCAGAGCATGAATAGAAAGAAGTGAGGAGGATTCTGGGTGTGGGGCAAAGATTGGGAGGAAAGGAGGGAAAGAGAGGAAACTGCTTGGGCTGGATATTTTAATTCATTAATTAATTAAATACATTTTAAAAATACCACGAAAAAAAAATGTTGGGACAACTTTGAAAGCTCGAAGACCTGCATCCAAAAACCCACTTTCTCCAGAAAGACTCTACGTCCTAAAGGTCTTACAACTATCCCAAACAGCTATACCAGCTGGGGACCAAGTGTTCAAATATCTGAATCTATACAGGATAATTCACAGCCAAGTTACAATATGCATTTTATATTTATATTTATACCATATAACAGAATGACTATAATCAAAAGAAGTTTATACAGATCTTGAGGCTAGAGCCACAGTCAAGGGCCATAATTTGACGGGGCTTTTCTGTAGCATCATTGCTTAATAGAAGTCAAAGGGTAAGAGTGAAAACAAACACAGGCCAGAATCAAACTTCCTTTTATGGCACATCTACTTTTGGGATTAAAAAGTCCATTTCTACAGTAAGGACATTTATCCATTCACAGGACCATTGTCCTCATGACGTAGTTCCCTCTCAGTGTTCCCTATCAACACCATTATCTTGATTATTTCTAACTCATTAACTTAGAAGAATGCATTCAAAGGACTAAACACAACACTTAAGTCATTATCAGCTTAGCTTAAAGGGTTTGCTATGTTTCCCCTCCCTCCTTTAATAGACAGGTCACCTCCTGTCTCCATCGCATCCCTCCCCTTCAGAACATATCTGCCCATGCTGGTGTTTTATATCTTTGTTTCAATTGCATTTTCCTTGTCTCTATGACTTGAACATTAATAATTGGGAATCATTATCACCATTATCATCATCATTATCATCAGGTTTTTTGTTACTGTTGTCTGAGCAATAAAATGTCACAAAGAACAGCCTCAGATTATAAATACTTGTGTCACAACCTTTCAAGTGCTGGATTAACAGGCATTTGCACCACACCCATCTGGCAAACATTGTTTTGTTGTGTATACGTGGATATTTTGAATTTAGATATTAGAGTATTCGAGATACATACTAGGATATTTTTTATTCATTTTTTTTCTGCTCCTCCCTCTTTTAAAATATTTCCTAAGTCTTAAAAAAGATGGTGTAAGTAGTAATTTAGACCTGAGCTGTCGGCCATTACTTATTCTCAGGTCCTTGTTCAGCTATGAGTCTTTGCATTCACCACAGTTCATTGGAAAGAAAAATCTCTATTTAAGATTGAGAGTGTGTAGTATTTGTCTATGGTATAAACAAAAATATTTAAAAAGCAGGTTCATGTTATATCAATTTATCTAAACAAAGCTATTCACTCCATGTCCAGAACCTATGTTATCCCTTGAAATGTACTTTTGACCATGTTTATAATACTTTTGACCATGTTTATAATACCAGTTATAAATTCCCTCATATAGAACATGCCTTAAATCTACTCAGGGTACAGTTAGATTCCCTTTAAATACTATTATACTAGTGAACACATATCTTTCTTAAGAGGTAATTCTTTTTGTTAATAGAGTTCATACCTGAGTAAGAGTGTTAATACCTGTTATCAACTTGACATACCTAAAATCACATTCAGCAAAAGCCTCTGGGCATTTCTGGGCACTCCTGCTGGTAAGTTCACCTATCTTGTTGCTACAGCATTCTTTCCCTGATACGAGAACTGGCTTCTTCATGCTTCTAGCATAGACTAAGTATCAGCACATTTCAGGGAATCCTTCAGGCCTTCTGTGCCAGGTTGAGACTGCTGAGAGCCTCAGTCATGAGCTAAGCAACTGCAAGATTCTTGACTACTCTAGAGTGAGACCATCATTGATAGCTTACCATGTTGTTTGAACATCACACACACACACACACACACACACACAAACACACACACACATACAAACACACTACAAACAAAAAGGCCACACACTCAGAAGCCTGCATATTATCTTCTAGGACTATGAAAATTAACTGTCAGCCCAGATATTTTAGGTTCTGTGTCTCAAGCACATGGTATCTCCAACAATAGGAATTTAGCTTTAACCTCTGGGAGGCAACCAATAATAACAGCAATAGCCTATAATATTTGGGGACTCTCTTGGACTACCCTGCCAAATTCTTCTTAATCGGGCTCTCATGTGTGGCTCTGAGTATTTTCTTAGACAGTCTTTGTATCTTGAGTGGAAAATAGTCTGCCAAGATGGGAAATTTTCATTTAGACTATATATGTATATAAATATACATATAGACATATATATTATATGTACTTTTAAGTAACTAGATAATAATATAATCCCTTATGACGTTTTTTTGGTCATCCTTGCTATTATTTTACCACCCTCCCTTTCCTTCTGTCTTGACCTCCCTTCTTAATTAAAATCTCGCCCCTATTTTCCCATTTCCCCCTTCAAATCACTTGAACCCTGTTCTTGCTCTCTTTATTGCTCCCTCCCAAATTCCTTGGTTCCTTTTATTTTCCTGGTTTCTTTGGGTACCCTGGAAAATATCTTTAACTGAGTGATTCTTCATATAGTGGTCACTCATGCAGCAGCTCCAGATCCCTAGGATCTAGACCAGAGTATCTAACGAAGGAATACAGTTTGCACCACCCTGCGTTTGCAATCTTTCATCTAGGATGATTTTCTATTTTTTTAATGTTATACTATAAATACAAACAAACATCTCTGTGATCATTGTATAAGCCTTAGCTTTAGTAATGAGCTTTTCCTACTCTGTAAATAAGGAATGATGTAGTTATTCCAGAAGCCACCTTGTTACCCTAACCTACATCTTTTTGATGAACAGATTTGTTTTCTTCTGCTTGGAATCACTTTCACTCCCTTCCTGTCAAAACCTTTTCTTACAAAAAAAAAAATATATATTCAGACATGCCTAACTGTATCACATTTTCCCTGTCAAGTTTTCCCTTGCTACTCAATTAGGATATTGTAAAAGTTAAGAGTATTAGCACTGTGGTCAGAAGCCTCAGGCCCAAATAGTTTTTCAACAGTATTGAGATACAGTTTCATTATATATAATATAAAATAGCCATATTTTTCTCAAAAGTCATTATCACTTATAAAATAATATAATAAAATACAGTTACTCATTATCATCTTAATCCCACCATAGTATCATTAGAGAATTTCCCACATAGCCGGGTTTTGAGAGTAACAATTTTTCACATGCTTCTCCATATTGTCTTTCTGTACGGTAAGTACATGTCTGTCTCAACTACTATATTGGAAACTACTTAAAGCCCCAGACTATTCTGTTTGCCTTTGTAGCCCCTGAAATGCTGACCTCTGAAGGAAGCATCTATTATTTGATATATCTGTGTCTGAGCTTTAAGATTTTGGAGACAAAGCTGGGAGAAAGGCTCCACTGTGCTTCTTGCTAGCACTTTATTTCGGGGCAAACTGATCAACTTTGCTTAGCTTCAGTCCTTTAATACACCTGGAGTAGTCCTAATTTACCCTGTGATATTATAGTCATGTTAGGTGATATATGTAAAATGGTTGACATGGGAACACAAGTACAAAAATGATTCAAGTGTTCAAAACACAAATATGCTAGATATTCCATCCATCTTTCCCTAAATCCATCCTATTATTTGCATAAGACACTGTTCCTCAATTTTAACGATGGGTTGTAATGAAGAGATATGGCAAAGGTGGCATGGGCTCTCAACAGGGCCCTGCGTGGTCTAAGGGCTCATTTTTGCCTGCAGTCTGACCTTGTACCTCAGCGCATCAGAACTCCTTTGATCCAACCCCCTGACACTTGATTTCATTCTTCTCTTTGTGAAACAATCTCATTAGAGAAATCATGCTGCTGAGAAAGCAGGTCACTCAGTTGGGGGCAGCCAAAGAAAGTCTTGCTAGGCTTAGTCATGACCTCGGCAGAGAGTAAAGCATTACTGAGGGGCCTTGGGATTGCAGTGTGCCATGGCCGAGGTTTTTCACCAGAGGCTGCTGGGAGTTGGGGCAGCAGGAGGAGTAATGAAGGGTTGGCTGAACTGCTGTTGTGGGTGTTAGCATCAATTCTCCCCTCCTGGCTTGTAGTGAGCTCTCTCCCCATCTGGTGGGGAATCCCAAGTGGAAGGAGAAAGCACGGTGTTGCCAAGGGTGATCCTGGCAGTGATATATTTAGAATAAACACCCAAATGGGTTACTCATCACCTTCAGTCCACAGTGACCTTACCACATTTCCTCCAAGAACAAAAGTATTCATTAAGAAATTGAGGACTGACTTCAATTTAAGGTGATTTCTTTGTGTCCAATTCCTACGAATTTTTCTTGTTTTTATAAACTATGACAGCTCCCACAAATCCTGACAGGATATGCTATTAATAGTGTGAAGCTTAGTTTCTCATCCTGTGTACAGATACAGAGGCCCTGGTGACCTTCATGAAACATGCCAAAGGCAAAGCCCTGTGATATCACTCCGTGTTGTGTGGAGAAACTTCCAAAGATAGAAGTCTCCATTAATCCCTTCGCATCTCTGAAAGTGGAAAATGCAAGAGTTAGCAAGCATGTAGGTCACTAAAGAAATCCTTGGCCTCACTTCAAAGCTGATCAGACCTAAAGATGTACACATCCTCATGGTATCCTTGGATTATAAACTGTAAATTGAACCAAAGTTGTGAAGAAAGGATGGGGAGTGCTAGTCCCATTTGGTCTGAGTTTTTCTTTCACATAGTTCTCTCCTTTTTACTTATTGTTTCCCAATTTCATCTCACTTAGCCCTGTACTTAGTAGGATACAGCTACAGGCAAGTAAACATATCACCCACCCATGATAGATAAGTCGGTACATTGTAGCCATGTGATACTCCTGACCTTACAGTATCCCCAGTAAGGAAAGTGCTCAAACAATAGAGCTAAAAACACCTGACACTTTGCCTAACCCACAACACATGTTCATTAAATACTCTACCTCTCTCCTCTCCTCTCGCTCTCTCATCCTCATCTCCTCTCTCTCATCTCTCTCTCTCTCTCTCTCTCTCTCCCTCGCTCCTTCCTCTCCCTCCTCTCCCTGCTCTCCCTCCCTCCCTCCCTCCCTTCCTCCCTTCCTTCCTTCCTTTTCTGTCTTAGATACAAACTCACATGATACTACAAAAGCTGCATTCTGGTTCGCAGTAGGAGGTCTTTGCTTTTGAAAGTTTATTATTTATATGCATATGCATGTACCTGGGTAAGTTCATGTGTTCTGCGTAGGGATTTTCAGAAGCCAAAAGAGGCTGCTGGGTCCCATGGAATCTGAGTTACAGGCATTGTAGCTGCCAGGAGGATGCTAGGAATCAAACGTAGGTCCTCAGCAAGAGTCAGAAATGCTCTTAACCACTGAGCCATTTCCTCAGTGCTTTGGATATACACTTTTGACAAAATTTGGTTATTCTCTTATTGTAATGTGCTGAGAAAGATGTTGCAGAATATTCCTTTACACCGTGTGAAGAAGTATCACGGCAAATTTGGTTTAATAAAGATCTGAATGGCCACTAGCTAGGCAGTCAGGGTTAGGTAGGACATCTGGGGACAGAGAAGACTGGAGAAAGAAGAAAGGCAGGTCGCCAGTCAGTCATGGAGGAAACATTATGAGCAGTGCAGAGAGATGAGGTAAGGAGTCACACGAGAGAATGCAGATTAAAATAAATGAGTTAAGTTATAATTTCAGTTATATAGTAGGACAAGTCTAAGCTAAGGCCAAGCTTTTATAATTAGTAAGTCTCCCTGTCATTATTTGGAAGCTGGTGAGACAGATAAAGTCTTGCTACAGAAGAGATCACTGCTATTCTGCACATAAAACTTCAGATCAAGCTATAAAGTGGATGAAACTAATTAGATTCCCTCCCTAAAACAGTAGTTATATAGTTAGCCTTTTTCTATTCTAAATTCTAAGTGCTCAAAGGTCCCTATATTTAACAAAACCTATCTTATGAGACATATAAGAAAAAGAAATGTGGTAAAACAATAGCTCCAAATTATAAACAGTTATGATGATAGATTTTGTATTAGACACTGCTCCTTCCTGGGATATTGGTGTTCTTAGATGGCCATGGAATAGGACTGATTACACTTACTTACCAAAGACTTAAACAGAAGCTAGCACGTCACCGAGTCCAGAATAGAAGGCAGAAAATGTTCACTTTCGTCCCTTCATGCTACTTAAAGCTGATTGTTACTGAACTAGGGCAGTCTCTGGGTATTCAGGAGGAGCCCTTCCATGCCTTCATCTTACTTTACTTGTAAATAGTTGAGAGTTTCACGTCATGTTTAAGGAGAGGGGACTCACAGAATCTATTCCAGATGAAATATACTTGTCTACTGTGACACAGCTGATTAACCCGTTAGGGTGGGCTTCCTCAGAACAACCGATTATTTGACTCTGTCATTACCTTATATACACTTTTCTCTGCCCACAGCTGTGTGTGTATTTTGATCTGCTTGCTTAGTAAACATAGGGCTTTAAGCGTTTCAGAGCAGCCACGAAACTCAAAGAGGGAATTCTTCATACTTCCACTCACGTTACTCTATACAGAGTATAGAGTATTGCTCCAATACCACCCACATGAGGTCTGAGGATGGGGCAATGTCACATGTAGAATCCTGTGTGACCTCCTCTGTTTTTCCTGCATGTACATATATATTAGATATTCTAAGTGTAACAGACATTTTTAAGTGTTAGAAATAAAAACTTTAAAATGTACACACACACACACACACACACACACACACACACACACGCACACATGTAGATATATAGGTATATAGATATATATCCCATCCTTACAGACCCTATGTGCCTCTTGTGGTACAAGTACATGTGCTGGTTCTTAACAACTAAGGATCTGTGTTTGTTTGTCAGCTTAATTTTATCTTGTTTTTAACTACTCTGTTCTACTTCTAATCTTCATTCCTAAGTTAATGTGTTATGTTTATTTTTCTATTTGCTCTACTAGAAGTGTAAGATATTTTATTGGTAGGCTCTAGGACACCCTTTATCTATTTATAGTCAGCACTCAGCTAAATCACAGGGAATTCCATGAAAGTGAGTCTGCCTTAAAAAATGAAAGAAAAGAGCCGAGCAGTGGCTCAGCGGCTAAGCACAGCGCCTGCTTATCCAGAGGTCCTGAGTTCGATTCCCAGTTGTATCAGAGCGGCTTTCGGCCATCTGTCTTGTGTGCCTGCGCCCTCTTGTGGCGTGCGTGGAAAAAAAGGGGGGGCTGGAGAGATGACTCAGCGGTTAAGAGCACTGACTGCTCTTCCAGAGGTCTTGAGTTCAATTCCCAGCAACCACATGGTGGCTCACAACCACCTATAATGTGATCTGGTGCCCTCTTCTGGCCTACAGGGAGGATATAGCATAAACAAACAAACAAACAAACAAACAAACAAATAAATAAATAAATAAATGAAAAGAAACATCCTGAACTTCTACAAAATATTACTTTATCTAAGAGCTAGTTAAATGAATCCTTCCCAAGTTCCTACAGTATACAAACACATATATGTGTGTGTGTGTGTGTGTGTGTGTGTGTGTGTGTATGTGTGTGTATATATATATATGTATGAATAATATGTTTATACAACATAAGGAATATAACTAAGTAACAACCTCATAGGAAAAATGGAAAGTACAAGAATATATGCACACACATACACACTTACCACAGACACACACACCACATATACACACATACCACATACACACATATACATATATACACACATGCAGACACACAGTAGGTTTAAAGAGATGGCTCAGTGGTTCAAATCATTTAGTGCTCTTTTAGAGGACCACATGTAGTCTCAGCTCCCACCCTGGATTCAATGCAACTGCCTGCAACTTCAGTCCCGGGGAATTTGATGCCCTCTCTGGCTTCTCTAAGCACCTGCTGCATGCATGGTACAAATAAACTGAGGCAGGCACACACACAAATAAACCTAAACAGATGTTATTAGTGCAAGAAATAAAATTAAAAAAATAAGTAAAAGAAAAATTCTGCACCTGTAAGACAAGATGTCAAACACAAAACAAAATCTACGTTACCACCCTTCCATTGCTGGTCTTCTGCCCTGTAAATCCTTAGCTTTGTTTCCTCCCTTTGTCATTAATACCTCAAGTGGAAGACCCTAAACATTCTTTCAGAAAGCCCGTATTCTCTGCCTTCCTTTTCCTTCTCCTATAAACCCTTAACTACCATGTGAAGCCTAAACCCTTGGATGAGGTTTCCTGTAGAGTTTGTACTCTGACCTTTCTCTTACCAATCTATTCATGACTCTGCAACACTTCCCACCTAGCTCTTTCCATTTGGACATAATTTAAATAAATCCTGTCAATCTGTAAATATTATAGAGATATCTATCCTTCTTTCTGCAAGTCCCTGATTTCTATAAATTACTGGGGCTCTTCAGTTTCATGTCCATTTGGTTCAGTGAAAGCCTTTCTCATAAGTCACAGTCTTTTAGACATGTCATCAGCGTCTTCTATTCAGTGCTCCATCATAAGCTTCTTCAGCCACCTTCAAGAGCGCAAAGGAAGAGTTCTATATGCCTTGAGCATTAACTACCTACTCACTGAACTAATTGTTCAATAACAGAAGCAAACATCAGTGGGAGTGTAAGTGAAACAGGCAAAAGGGCCCCACTATCTCTTATTGGAATCAAAGATATTTAATAAATTCTCCTGGCTTTATTTAATTTTGAGTTCATTTATATTGTTGTGTTGTGAATATTGAATTAGCATGTACTAAAAATAGTGGTAATTTTCTGGATAGAGGAATATGATTTCAAACAAAACAAATCTTCAGTGTGCCCCTCAACACTTCTTGGAAGAAGTATTTCAGGAAAATAGATAACAATGCATTAATATAATAAACACAATATAAAAGAATATAAATCAAGTAACAACTACATGGGGAAATGGAAAGCATATTACAGTCTTAGGAGTATATACAGAAAATGTGATTGCTGTGCTTTAATTTATTTTATTTATTGTTTTTTGATAATTTTATACATGTGTAGGCTGTATTATTGTCATATTCACCATATCATCTGTTATCCCCATCCTACGCTTGCTCTCTCCTTCCATCAAAGTCAGAGTCCCTGAGAGGGGGAGATTGGAGCAAGGCACTGAAGCAGAACAGGAGGGAAGCAAGGGCTCTTCTGAACCAGTGTTTTCCTAGCAGTGTTAAGCCACTGCAAAGTCCGGAGCTAAAGCAGAGTGAGCAAAGACAGCAGAAACAGGGAAGAGACAAGTGAAGTCAAGGAGCGAAGAAAAGGTTGAAAGAAAGTTCTCTCTACGGGACAAAACATAATGTATAAGTGTTGCCAGGTAGGGGAGAGTCTGGTTGTCTCTTTGGAAAAAAATAGGTCTCTATGGGCATGGATGACCAGATGACATGCTGCCCTGTGTGGGAGGCAGGTAGGAGGAGACAGAGATAAAAAGTAGAAGATTACAAATGCTCACACATATCCCCCAATGCACATCTGTGATTTCAGAGCATGGTGAATATTTCAAGACATCACCTGCCATAGCTGGATTCTCAGCAGGCTGTTTCACTCCACTGCTTTCCTGTTCCCTTTGAATTCTAATGTCTTTTATGCCAACCCTCCCCTCACTGACTTCTTACCACTCCTTTTCTAAACTTCTTGGCTGTGCAAAAACACTTGAAATCATCCCTCTATATGCTATGTGATTTCTCTCAAAATGTTCAGAAAATTACAAAACAAACAAACAAACAAACAGGAACAACAAGAGGCCTGAATTTGAGCATCTTTCCCATTATGCAGGGAGGGAAGCAGAAATGGGTACTATCCAATCTGTCATTCAAACAACTGAACCAACAATCCTTCCTTCACACATTTATCTATTCGTTAATGTAACAAACATGTGTGGATCATTCATGAATGCCCAGGCATCGTCAGAAGTTGGATATGTCGTTGGAAATGATAGGAAGTCTCGGTTGTGAGAGCTATTTTTAGTTCCCAACAGACAAGCAGACAGATGCACACACAGAAATTCTGATAAAGAAAAGAGAAAGGAAGACAAGGAGAAGAGACGAGAAATGGAGCTATTTAAGAGGAAAAACTTTCAAAAGTCTGAGAAGATGTATCCTAGAAAGTTCAAAGATCCTTAGTCAAAAAACTAAAATGCCTTCAGTAAGTGCCAAGATTTTTATTCACAGGAGTGATGGGACTTCCAATTCCTAATTTATGTCAGCATCCCTATAGAACATTCTAAGATTCAGGATTAGATCCTCAAAAGACCTCAAGATTCCCCGTGCCTGGGAATACAAGCCAAGGGGAATTGTTTGCCTAAAAACTTCAGGAGACATTCATTGAGGCTTGTGAACCACTGGAGTAATGATCTACATGTGAACAGATCATTTTCTGTCTCTGAACTACTTTCACTCACCTCGTGAAGCTTTGTGATCATACTTTTAATGCCCCAGCCTTGTTTAAGCATTGGTTGGTCCAAAACCATAGATTTCTGACCTTTGTACTTACATCCTGTTGAAGATAAGAGTTCAACCTCACTTAGCCCTTCAGGTGTTTGAGAATAGTGCATAGCCTAATGAATTTCCTCAGTTTTGTTTGTTTTTTGTGATATCAGACCTTTCTCCACCCCAGTCATTCTTACCCACAAGTGCTCCAAGTGCTAACACTACTTCTTAGGTCCCCAGGGGTCTCACAACCAAACCTCCCTTTACAATAATGGGGCAGCATCTTCTTATCAATGGACACCTATCTTTCACACTCCTATGCATCACACAGAATAATTTAGAGTACTTTCTATTTTTTAATCTATTTTCTATTTTAAACTTTTTAAAGATTTATTTGTTTATTTTATGTATATGAGTGCTCTATCTGCCTGTACACCTGCAAGCCAGAAGACGGTAACACTTAGACGCCTGTGAGCCACCATGTGGCTGCTGGGAATTGAACTCAGGACCTCTGGAAGAACAGCCTGTGCTCTTAACCATGGAGTTACCTATCCAGCCCTTATTGTAATATTTTATAAACTACATTTGATCACATTCTTATCCCATTCCCAGATCCTCCTGGATCCTTCCTCCGAGCCACACAACCCTTTTGATTTCTTTCTTTCTCTCAAGTGGAACAAAATGGTAGTAATTAACAGACCCAAAACAATTCTGTCTCTCATGAGCTCTATGATGTACTGTGATTCCTTTCTGTATTATCTGTGCAAATGCTATTATATGTAAATTCATTTATGTTTCTAAGATTTCTTTGCCTTTTGGACCTAAAGTTCCATCCAGGCAGAATGATGTAATACAAGTAATTTGCCTTACAAAACATCATCTATTGATCTGGCCACTCTTCTTCCTATTTTTCTGCAATAGGCACATCAATATTTTCTATCCATTCATAAAAAAATTACTCATAAAAATGTTGATTAACCCAATTAACTTGAACACCAAATCAGTGGAATTCTACTTTTTTAATAAAATGGGAATTTTAGATAAATGACACAGTAACTGAGCATTTAATTAAAAAGAACTTCCAGTGTGTTTCAGGGTTAGTTCACATTGGCTACGCTAAATTTCCTGGAATGAATCTGATCCATCATTTCCAAATACTTTTATGACTACACATGTTACAATTATTGAAGCAAACATACTCTTTTTCTTAATACTTACTACCTACCATGGCAAGCTGAGCTTCTTCTAACATTTGAAAGTCTTTATGCAAAAGTGAAAATGAGATTCATGCTATATTAACATGATATATATATATATATATAATGCTATATTAACATGATATATATATATATATGCTATAGATCAAGCCAAAATAGTCTGTCTTCTAGCTCAGAAAACCAATCATCAGAAGGGCATAGAAGCCAAGTTTTAATTTAGAATTATCAGACACATCCAAGGTTGATACCAAAATGTAGTGCAGTGTTGCTGCCTGGATTTTGACTTTCAGTTATGATAACCACTCTGCTCTTTCCACACTTGGTAACCCAATTCTAGTATCCAAACACTAGACTTACTTTCCACAGATACCTGTCATTTCCTTCTTCTCAGGATTCAGGAATACACGGGCACAGGCCACGACTCTCCTTCCAAAGAATGGACTAGAAAAGAAGCACAGGGCAGACATTGGGAACTGACTAGGAATGATTTGATCAGAGATTTGGGTGGTTTCATCTTCTCTGATTATGGACTAGTAGGCTGTAAGGTAGACAGACGGTGGGAAGGGATATCCCAGTGGTCCCATGGGCTTTGTATCTCAGATGAAGAAACACGAAGAGAAAACAGTCAGAACAAAGCCTTAAGACATTCAGTTTTCATAGTATGGATCTAAGCACAATGTACCATGAATGTAGATTGCTGTAGGAGGTCACAATCTTATAAGTTGTTTAATTATGAGGACTAAACCAAAAATACTTTCTGGTTAACATTAATTAGCCTAGCTATTAAGTATACTTTCTAATGTGTTTTGGAAGTATTTTATTTCCCTTTTAAAACATACAAAAAAAAAAAAACAAACCTATTAAAAAATCTGCAGGATAATTTTTTCCTACATGTCAGACTATATTGGGATAATCTCAAACTTTTTCCCACATAAACCTAAAAAGCAAAGTCTTCTCTATCTCTGAATGACCAAACACCTGTAATAAAATGCTTTCTCCCCTGGTAACTATGAAGGCAACATATTAACAATTTGTAAGGTCTTTTCCAATACAACATTCTCCCTGACAATGCTATGTACCCCTTGTAGTCCTACAGGCCTAGGAGACATGCCCTGGAGCGATTGTCAAATTTAATGAAAGACACATGTAAAAAAACTATAGGAGAGTCAGCAACAAAACAGAAAACTCTCTCTCTCTCTCTCTCCTCTCTCTCTCTCTCTCATCTCTCCTCTCTCTCTCTCTCTCTCTCTCTCTCCCTCTGTCTCTTTGTGTGTGTGTGTGTGTCTGTGTGTCTGTGTGTCTGTGTGTGTGTTCAAAGTTTAGACCAAATAAAGATGAGATATCAGCCATGCAAGAGTCCAAGGTCATTAAAATGAGGTTACTCAGATGGTATAACAAAGCCCAGAAACTTAACACTTCCTTCCAGACAAAAATTCTTGTCAAGACAAGAACAGATTATGGAATACACACCAACAGCAAATTCAAGCATACTTTCTTGGATCTAGTTTCTAGAAATTCTGATTCAGATTAAGCAGCAGAGTTGCTTTCCATAACTCAATATATAAACATTTAGTGAGTACTTCAACCTGGTCACCTTGCTAGGTGCTGAACAATAATCAGAAAATCCAGGCATCATGAACAGAGAGGACCAACTGAGATAGAATTATTTCCCTGTAGAACTGAGATAGAATTACTGACCTGTAGAAATTTGAAGTCACATAGTGCTTGACACCTCTGCAATGTAATTTTTATGAGTTCATTGTAAAAATGAAAAAAAAGAGAGAGTCCATGACTATCTTAAAAGGGGGTTTGTTTCCCTCTATAGTTACTGACAATCACAGTGAAATTCAGAATTAATTTAGAATTCTAAGAAGTTCATTCATCGGGTAGGGGAAAAAAAAGCCACTCCAGCCAGAAAAACAATCTAAAAATGTAATACTATATTCAGTAAAGCTACCCTTCAAAAAAGAAGTAGAAATAATTCTTCTCCAAAATTAATTTAAAGCAATGGTGTTTTCACTGCCTTCCTATAAGAGATGTTAAACGGAATCATTCAAGTTGACATGAAGTACTAAATAAAAATAAGAGTATATACATCTCACCAGTAAAAGAACAAATATGGCAAATAACAAAATAGTATAACACTGTAATCTTGGTACATTAATCAGTTTTTTAATTCTAGTGTAGAAGTTAAAAGTAAAAGGTACAAAAATAATTATAAAATATGTTAATTGATGCACAAGATAAGATAATGTGGGATATTAATAACATAAAGTGTAATAGAGTGCACAGGGTTTCATAATTAAAGTCAAATTGTTATGAGCATAAAATAGATTGTTATAATTATAAGATAGCTTATGTAAGCTACATTGTAACAACTAAGACAACACTTCTAGAAGATATAAAAATAAAATGAGAAAAGATCCAATGTAGTATAAAATTGACTAAACACAGAGGAAGACAAGAAGAGACAAAAGGAGGGACAATAGAGCTATAGGGACAAAGCAGTTAACAAGCATTGATTTTCTACTGTCAATAATTACTGTAAATGGTATGAATAAAACTCGCTCCACATGTTTGCTCAGATGAGTACAAATTTTAATGAGACCCAAGCTTATGCTATCCGAAAGAGATTCACTTAGACACACGCTTTTGAAGACACAGCTGACACTGTGAAAGGACCGGAAAGATATCCCATGTAGCTGGGCCATAGTGGCGCACGCCTTTAATCCCAGCACTCGAAGGCAGAGGTAAGCACATCCCTGTGAGTTGGTCTACAAGAGCTAGTTCTAGGACAGGCTGCAAAGCTACGCAGAAACTCTGTCTCAAAAAAATGTATATAAATCTTAAAATAAGAGATACGGGGGATGATACCATGTAATGGTAAAAGTGTCCCGTGTCCCATTTAAGCAACACATGACAGTTATAAGGTACATAAGCACCAATATCACAACACCTAAATGTATGAAATAGAGACCAGCACAACTGGAGAGAGAGGTCTATAATAATATAGTAATAGGGGCATCTACACCCTACTTACAATTATGGAAAGAAGATCCAGAGCGATGAGTTGGGTAATACCAGACTTCAAATACAAGACTTCCCAACCACCATTAGAAGAGTACTGAATGTTCTCCTTAAGTACACAGGGAACGTTGTTCAGAGTCACATGTTTGATCAGAAAGACAGTCTTAGCATATTTAAGATTGTTGAAATTAACAGGAAAATCTAAATAACTTGATCTAAAATGACCAAGGGTCTTGAAGAGACATGTCTCTAAGGAAGGCTTATCATCAGCTAACAAACAAATATACAATATGACTGACTAATCAGAAAAAAAAAGCACAACTGATTTTCATATTTTAAAATATCAGAAAACAATTTTAGAAGGGATGTGGATAAATTGGAACTCATACACTGTTGGTGGTTAAACAAAATGGCAATATGGAAAATAGTATAAAGGTTCTTTACATTTTTTTAAATAAAACTATGATTTGGTCAAGTAATCCTGATTGTAATTATTTATCTGAAGAATTGAAAGCAGACCCATTATGAAATGTATATTCTGCCATGTTTGTTTTAATATTATTCTTGATACTCTTGAGGGAAAAACAGCAAAAAAAGTCCACTAATAGCTAAATAAATAAAGAAAAAGTGGCAGATATTATTGGATTATAGAAAAAAGAGAAAATTCTATTATGATTCAAACTGGTTAGGCCTTGAAGGCATTGTGCTAAGTGAAATAAACTAAGCACAGAATGACAAATATTGAATTATTCTATTTATGTTAAATATCTAAAGTAGTCTAATTCATAGAAAATAAAACATGTAATTCATATTGACAAGGAAGATGAAAATAAGGACTAGGAGTAACTTTCAACAGGTATAGTTTCAGTCATGCAAGGGGGAGCCTTCTACAAGAGGTGCCATGTAGTACGTTTGCTATAAAATACTTATGAGCTTGTTTGATAAGAGGATGGCATTAAATGTTTTTTTTAACCTCAATGATAAGGATCATCATCATAATGCTGGAAATAACTTACACTATCTATAGTCTGCAAACACATGCCCTGAGGTTAAAGCTGTATTTCACCTGGTCTCACAAAGAGCAAATGTTGAAAACTGGGATATAAATATAAATCTAGTTAGTCTGGAGAACCACTGCTTTAGATCATATGCTATTCTTTCTTAGGATGACTTTAAAAGGGTAAGCAGAAAATCATGAAAATACCATTTTAAAGGGTTTACATTCGTCAAGAATATTCCATCTTTACATTTTTATATTGAAGCAAGTTCAAGAATACTTGAGAGTGTGTGTGTGTGTGTGTTTATACATGTACATAGGCTTGTGGACAGATGGATGCATAGATATAGATAGATGATAGACAAGTAGATAGACAGATCAACTGACCGATAGACAGACAGATGATAGACAATAGATAGATAGACCGACAGACAGACAGACAGATAGATAGACAATCCTTTACAGAGATAAAAAGCACCCCCTTTTAGAAATAAATGATTATTTTACACTCAATTTTTAATCCCAGGTTTACTTCTGGGGCTTAATTTACTTCTCCAGAGACTGTAGGGTCTTCTGTCCATCACAGAACCAGCTCTTTCAGTCCTTTTGCAAAACAAAGTTTCTATAGAAAACAAAAGATAGGAGAAACACAACAAAACTTTTTTGTGTCACTTCCGGACACAAGAACAAGTAAATAAGAAAACCAATACTAACAGCTCACCTCGCAAACACTCTCCACTCCCATTCACAAATACAGTCACATACATGTATTCACACAAGGACGCAAAACCTCCAGCAGCCCTGCAGAATCACAGTGGGATACAAAACATTTGCTCCAGGCCCTGGGACTCTTGTGAGGCAGGCCCATGCTTCTTTTTCTCTCAACTCGTGTGGCTGAAATGCTTTAACCGTAGACCGTGTTCTTAGAAATCTAGCAAGTGCAAGAAAGAAAGGTCACCTGTAACTTTTCCCTTGGGGCTAAACAAGCCCAGGTGCACAGACACCAAGTGGATTGGGTTGGCATTTAATTTCTAAAATCCAGGAAGCTAAATTTAGAATGTCCTATTGACAAGCCACCATCCAGGACAAAGGGAGGGGGAGAACTCTTCAAGTCGGGTGTGTTCTAGCCTACAGGAAGTGGGGCAGCAGCACCTCTCCTGTAGCTGGCTATTCACCTCTTCCTGCATCTCCACAGACACGGTGATATTGCTAAGATTAAAAGTGTGGGTCCGTTAGATCTCAGCTTCCCCTCTGCCAATCATACAGTCTCAATCATTTAGCCTCTACCTCATTGGACTGTTGAAGATTAAATGACTCAATGTGTTATAAGGAGCAGAGCACAGCCCTGGACACATAGAAACGACTACATAAATAGGAGCTAAATAAACTGATAAACTTTGGCCAGTTCAACTCCTTCCTTGGTTTTGCCGGTGTATTTAGGAGCATAGTATTTGAGCTATGACTACGAGAAAAGCAAGGACAAAACTCTGTCTTTAAGCATCCTGTACATAATTTAAACATGAAGCGATGTAGGGATCTCCTTTGGGCAAAGGAGTCCCTGAGAGCAGCAGCTCATCATCATCACTCTGCCAAAGCCACGGTCAGAAGCAGAATAACTGGGCTGGCTGTGGGGCTGGTCTCTGCACCTTGCCTCATTCATGTGATACTGGAAAGTGTAGCAGGCAGGAGTGTGAGCCAGAGAGAACATAAAAAGCCCCTTCCTCTTCAAAACTTAACAGGCTAATCTAAGAAGTTATCATGATTTCATAGTCTTACTTGAAGGATTGAATCTGGGTTTGTTATTACAGAAAACCTTTAATATCATACCAGATAACATCATTTCTTTCTCAGCTTCGGGAGAAATCTTTGAGCACTTGATTACACTTGGCTGTGTTCTGCCCTGGCCAGGAAGACTAATCTCTAACCTTTGCATTACTGGGAATAACATGATCTTATCCTAGACATGAGCTAGTAATCTCCCCATTTAAGAACCCACCGCTAGCCCTGGGGTCTCCGTGGCACTCAAGTAATAAAATGCCTTTGTCCACTGCTTAAGAATCAGTGACCAGTGGCAGAAAAGATGAATGAGCTAAAGAGGTCAAGAGATAGAAACATGAAGTTGAATCTGGCTCCTGCCCGGCGTCAGTCCCAGGTGATGCTCCGCCATGATTCACACAGATGAGTACTCGACTCCTGAAGATTGCTTCCGTTTGGAACAGGAGGTGCTTTCAAACACTAATAATATATAATTAAAATCTATTTGATGAACTGGGGTAATTTTTAAATCCAAGGAAGTTGCTGAAGCAGCAGTTTTTCATTCATTAGCATATTTACCAGGTTAATGTACTGTATTTAATAAAGCAAACAGTATTTTATAATTTCCTAGGCAAACTGTGAAAGTGGGAAAAATGAATAAAAATTTTGTACCATTTTAAGTATCTGAGTCAACAAATTAATCTCGCTTTCTCCAGGGAGAGCTATTTTCCTCCAAAGTGAACATTTAGATATTTAGTGGTTTTGATGAACTTGAAAAAAAGTATTCATTAATGTGGAAGAATGATGCAATGAGAAGTGTGTTCATTAGCTTTCCATTGTCGTGAAAAATACTAGAAATAATATGCTTGTGGAAAGGAAAGGCTTATTTTAGCTCTTTGCCTCAATTCATGGTCCCTTGTCCTGTTCTTTTGGGCCTATGGAGGCACAGTCTATTATGGTAAAAATACAAAGACATAGTGTTACTAACTTCAGTTATCAGGGAAACAGAGAGAGGAGAGAAAGAAACAAAGTCTCAATATCTTCTTTAAGGTCACATCCCTAATGGCATAATTTCCTTTCATTAGTCCCTACCACCTAAAGATTTAACCACCTCCTAACAGTGCCAGAGGCTGAGGACCAAGCCCTCAACTTACAGACTTCTGAAACATTTAAAACCCAAACAACAGAATTGACCAATGGAATAAATATGGAAAAAAATACACGAAATATAGTGACCTTTAAAAATTGTACAAAACAAAGAGATATATGGGTCATCCATTTTTTAGAATAGAAAAACATAAAGAGAAATATGTTTTAGCATTTTCAGAAAGAAAAATAAGGTGGAAACAGCTTTTGGGAATATGATAAAGAAGAAAATGATTGAGAGATGGGTCCAATTGCTTCAGAGATCCTGTGATCTCTACACTGAAGGATTTTACTTATTTAAGAAGGCAGAAACAACACAGGAACAAAGACAAGTAATAAACAATCATCCAAAGTGGTTAAAAAAGCAGCAGTTGGTTCCAAGTCAGAAGTATGGAAGCAAGAGTCTGTGGTTTGCCTAAGGCTATCGGGTATTTTTTAACGCCCTCCTTCAATGTTCACCTTAATATTTTATTTTTCCTGTAAATTTCTCAGCCTAGGAAATAACTAAGACCATCTGCAGTAAGTCACTCTGTGCCTTGGGATGCAATCATTTTCCTCTTCCCAGCTGCAGGCCCCAGGCAAGTTCCAGGAAATCATTAGCAGAGGCCCTTGTTCCCTTACGTGGTATTTTGCAGAACTGCTGGTCTGTTACTTCAAGTTTTTAATAAAATACACATGGCAGATTCCATTCATAAAAAAGCAAGGTTACCTTTTACAGGGCGAGCATAGTCATTTGCTTTCTGTCCTTTTCCCCCAGGCCCCCAGAAGTGTAAAGGCATATATGAAGTATGTGTGCTGTTTTGAAGGTAGTCAGATAGATTTGGATGTAATTTCTAACTTTGGACAAGTGACAGCACTTTGTTGATTTAGCTTTTCTTTCTTCTGTATGAAAACAGTGTGCTTCATTGTGTTATAGTGTCCAAAGAAACTAAGAAATTACATTTAATACCATTTTCTTACAACAGATATTTCTTCCAAGTTTCCAGAGTTTGCAATCACTGGAAGTTTGGCTTTCAAAGTGGAACCAGCTAATGAATTAGAGAAAACCTCAAAGAACACCATGTGTCAATGTTGCAATAAAGAATGAACCAAAGCACTTCCTCTTGAATTAATTTTGGTAATCTGCTTTCTATTTACATTGATTTTTTTAATTCATCCCTTCATTGAAAATCCTGACTTTGTGTCATGATTACCAAGACAGCCCAAGTTTTAGCTCTTCGCTTCTCTACCTGTGCTTTCTGTCTGTCTGGACTTCGTGTTCACTGGTCTGTCTGTAACTGTCTGTGTCTGTCAGATCTGTCCTGTTACTTACTCTGGTCAGTCTGTGTCTGAATCTTCATCTGTTCCCTGGGTCTCTCTAATGTCTGTCTCTATAAAAAGCTCTTTCTGTATTTACTGAATAGCACAGGAAACATGACATAGGGGAGGAATGAGGGCCTACCTTACAGAAATATTAAACAGAGTTTTACAAAGGAAGAGATCACTTTACTAACTACAACTAACCCAGAAACACCCAGTACGTTGAGTAGATATTATCAAGCTATACCCATGTGCTTCAAACAGTTATGGCAGAATTCGTTTGACCTCATTGCAGGCTTTCAGCACAATTGTTACCACAACACAAATGTGTAATACACATGCATTATGTTGAGTTAGAGACATGGGGTGGTACATAACTTATGATTAAGCTATGAATTCTTAGGCTGTAAAAGCTTGATTACGTGGAAAATCCAAAGCAAGGAAGGTCCATTACATTGTCGCTATTAAAAGCAGATTAAGATTGAACGGACTGAGTACACAGTAGGATTACAAGCTAAATACAGTCAAATAATATCAAGGGGTATTAAAACTTTGCTGTGAGCTTTGCCAAAAGTTCAGTCTTCGGGGAAATCAAAAGATATTCTCATAAAAATGTATTACTACACAGACGTCCGGACTTTCAATGAAGGAATGAATGAAAATGTCAAGATAAATAAAAACATAGATTACTCCTCCCCCC
The DNA here is from genome assembly GCF_903992535.2 of Arvicola amphibius. Lineage (NCBI taxonomy): Eukaryota > Metazoa > Chordata > Mammalia > Rodentia > Cricetidae > Arvicola > Arvicola amphibius. The sequence goes on from NC_052056.1 coordinate 43,304,464, forward strand.
CAAAAAAATTTTTCTTAATTGTTTGTTTTGTTTTGTTTCAGACAGGGTTTTTCGGTGTGTAGCTCTAGGCTAGCCTGAAAACTAGCTCTGTAGACCAGGGTGGTCTTAAACTCAGAGATCCACTTACATCTGTCTCTCAAGTGTTTGTTTAAAGGGTGTGCCACCATGGCCCAGCAAAGTGGCATATTGTAAAGACCAAAACTGTAAAGAACCGAATGAATTTTTTTCTTGATTTGTGTTATATATAAGACAAATAAGAACTGTTGGATGATGGGCAAATTACCCTTGAGATTAAGAGCTGACTTTGGAAGATGGGTTAGAGAGTTATATTTCTTCTGCTTGCACGTATGTAGATTTCAGATCTACTGACTTAGGATTCTATTGCATCAGATTCAGTGCATATTTTGACTACAGGGCCCCTTATTGGTTCCTTTCCTCCTTCATTCTCAGTTCTTTCACCATTCGCCAATCTAATGGGTGAAACCATAATCTTCAAAGAAGCAAGATGGAAACCACAGCAGGGGCAGCATCTTCTATGAGCTCCTGTATTTAGTTACACTGACTTCCACTGTTGGATGGTTGGTGTTAGGTCTTAAACTTTTAATTTTCTACACTTGGATTTAACATTCTGCTTGATGTGGGTAATTTATTCAGAAGAAGCAAAGTGTCATACACACTCTGCCAAATGAGAATGACTTAAAATAGGGTTGTCTTTCATAAAGACATTTGCTGGTGACCTTATATGTTTGCCACCCTTGCTTCTAGACCAGTGTAACCTTAATATTGTAAGTTTTGTGTCAGTTAATGTGTTTTCATTTGCAGAGCCTTCCAAAGACAATATAAAAGGCTGCCGCAAGTGAATTGAAGATTCTAATATACAGTGGTAGAGAAGAAAGGAGATGAAAATGGAAACAAAAGATTTGCAATCTGCTTCTGCCACTCATTAGTTAGGGATCTCAATCACATTGCTTAAAGACTCCAAGGTTCTTTCCCCACACTTATAAAATAAGGAGAGTTGACCTCCTTGATCTCTGAGGTCTCCTCAAGCATAAAAATCCTGTAGTCAGCAAAACCTGTTACAACTCAGCAGGCATACACTATAGAAACCCCATCTATTTCTCCACTTCTAAATTTATCACTTCAGTCACAACAAGACAGTGCCAATATAAGAGAGCTGAGTTAGGCATATTTGATAGCAGGCAGTTGTCTTATCCAAGTTAGGAATGTCAAACTTCACTGGGGTTGTTGAGTCTCGGTTAAAGAAAGCTGAAGAGAGCAGAAGGGCAGTGGGCAATCCTAGGTGGCCCAATTCCTCAGTAGCTTACATAACCCTCAGCATGGGAAGGGTGGGAAGACATCTCTTTCAGTCCATTTCTATATCACAGCAGGCTGCAGCCTTTCAAGCCCTTCTGCCTTCCAGGTAAATAAAAAAGGCAAATAGTCCCCAGCTTCTTTCCTTACCCCTCCCTGCCCCTTTTAAGGTGATTATTCTCTTACTTTGGAGTCTAACTCAGGACAGAGTCCTTTCAGTTATAAAAAGCTTCTTCCAGATCCCATCCTTCCCAACAGGGCAGAAGAATCACAAGAGGTTCACATGAGTGAAGAGGCCTCAGAAATCTATGTGACCGACTATTGGCCTTCTCATTCTTTTTGGTACAATAGGTCAGGGTTGTTTGGCACACAACTTAACAAGGACAGATCCAGGGGGGTAGCAATGAGCACTGTTTCTGCCTACCTGTGGGTGAAGTGTACGTCACCTTAGTCTCTCTATCTCTAAAAGGGGAAGAAACAAGTCCAAGAAGAATGGAAAGGAGAAAAGAAGCTTCCTCTCTGGTCCTCTGACTGTACTGTGCCAGTTAGTAAAACAGTGAAAAAAATAAATCCTTGAAAATTGGGAAAGAAGTTAAGATTTCTTCTAGTCAAGGACAGTTTTCAGGAGGTGGAGGGACAGGTAGTGGGGGTGGAAAACTACTAAGAGGAGGATAGAATTGGTGAGGAGTCTCACTAAAACTGAATTAGTATGGTTCTTTCTGCAATCAGGCTGAAGTGTAGACTGATGGTATGACCGCTGCCCCATGATGTGGTTAAGGGGAGAGTGTTCTGATTGTAGAACCAAGAGAGGGAAAAGCCAGGGGTACCTGGAAGAGCACAGAGCAGAGAAAGAAGTTAGAGCTGAACATGACCAGCAGACTGGACCTAACCTGATCATGAGAGAAGGAAAAGCTGAGCATAGAGACAGAGACAGAGTAGAAAAAACAGGAGATCAGGAGAGAACATTGCTGAAGTAGCAAGGTTATAAGAAGAATTAGTATTTTGGGGAGGAAGTCCATGAGCTGAAGGGTGGATAGGAGTTGGGAGGGGGGACAGATGATCTAGGATGCTAGCGTGGACCTTGAAATGTGTAGCAGGTACTTGTGATACAGAGGGAGGATGGAGGCCAGCATGTACTTTGGTGTGCTGGTAGACACCAAGGACAGCCATTTGTCCCTCTGCCTTTTAGAATCTGGGTAAATGGAGTTTCCTTTCTGATGGAGGAGAGTCATCTGTCTATGTGTTATTTCATTGGTTAATAAAGAAACTGCCTTGGCCCTTTAATAGGACAGAAAATTAGGTAGGCGGAGTAGACAGAACAGAATTCTGGGAGAGAGAAGGCAGACGCTTCAGGCCGTTGCCATAGGCAGTCGCCATGCTTCTTCTCTCCAAGACAGATGCAGGTTAAGATCTCTCCTGGTAAGCTACCACCTTGTGGTGCTACACAGATTACTAAATATGGGTTAAAGCAAGATGTGAGAATTAGGCAATAAGAGGCTGAAACTAATTGGCCAGGCAGTGTTTAAATGAATACAGTTTCCACGTAATTATTTCGGGTAAAACTAGCCAGGTGGCGGGATGCAGCCCGCCGTTCTTCTACACCTTTCTCCCTGACAGCCAGAGTGAACAGACATCAAGACTAGAATGACAAGGAATCTGAAATTTAATCAGAAATGGAAGGTTCTAAGACATTGACTAAGTTAGCTTATCAGGATTTGTTTATGCTAAACCTGGGTTATGGCGTGGAGTCTAGGAGGGAAAAGGCTAAAGGCAAAGGAGCATGACTAAAGTTAGGTCAAGGAAAGTCTTTAGAAATCTCATTTCTACAATCATTAAGTAAATAAAGAAATGAAAGTCACTCGTGAACTTAGTTCAGTCAATAAGGTGCCTGCCTTGCAAGCTTGAGGACCAGAGTTCAGTCTCCAGACCTCACACTAAAGGCCTAGCTAGTAGATAGCACACACTGATAATTCCAGCGCAGGGGAGATGGGAACACATAGAGACAGGAGGAGCCCTGTGGCTCTCTGGCCAGTTGTCCTGGGCCTACTAGATGAGCCCCCGGAGAGACTCTGTCTCAAGTCAGCGTAGATAGCTCAAAGGAATGATAATACCCAATGTTGTCTTCTGGCTTGAACAAACACACATACCAGGCACCATACACACACACACACACACACACACACAAGGTCACTGAAAGATTTATTTTGGCACTATCCTGGCATGTCCTCTTGTGGGTGGGAGACAGACAGATACACCATGAGGAAAGAGCTTGGGTATAGAGTTTATTTAGTGGGTATTGGAAAGGGTATAAAGATAAGAGGATTATGAAAAAAGAAGTAGAGGGGGGAAGAAGGGGGAAGGGAGAGGCAATTGCTACTTCTTCTGAAGGGGGGAGAAGGGGGAAAAGGGGGGAGGAGAGAAGATGGGAGATCAGCTTACCTAGAGGGGGTAGATTTGGGGTGGGCAGAGCTTGTCTCTTAAAGGGACAAGGTACCCAGGTGACAGAGAAGGTGAGCAAATTGTTAAGAGTCACCCTTTCATATCCACTGAATGGTCAGTGACATATTTGTCTTAGACACTTTTCTAGGAATTACCTTTTTTTCTCTCTATCTGTCTTTCCTTTGGGATGGGTATTTAATTAAGACTCTGTATTTACAATGTTTAGGTCTCACGGACACCATCTTCTCAAAGTCTAGACAGAGTTCTAAACATGGCCGTGGCTTCGTGTGACATGAAACACATCTTGGCCTGTGACCTGTATTGCACAGCTCCTGTCTTGTCAAAAGACCTCTCTGAGAAGCAGGCATTTTATGGCAGAGTCCACATACATTAGGTATTACTGCTTTTATTTTCATACCAGAAAGGGATTCCTCATCAATTGAAAGGAGAATGTGTGCACTGCCTAGATTTCTTTTCGTAATACAGTTCTCACACCAAGCTTCAAAAGAGCTTTGTTGAAGGGAGACATTTTAAATGTGTGTCCTTCAGTTCCTTCACCGTCCTTGCCCTGGGGAGGCGGAGGTCTGTGAGTTCCCTGGCTGCTGCTAGCCTGCTAAACATTCGCACCAGGATCTCCCCTGCAGCCATTTAGTAAATACGGTAGACTGACAGAAGCAAGAAGCCTTCAGGTCAGAAAAAAATGCGGTATTGTCACCAAGCCCTGGAAGTGAGACGTGGCAATACAGCCAACTCGTTGGCACAGAAAAAAAATAACAGAAACTAGTTGCTACAAGTCTAAAGGACAGCCAAGTCAGAGGGAAATAAAAACCGCATACTCTCCCCACTAGGGGGCAGATTACACAATTCATAAAGACCCACTTGTTTCTTTCCTCTCCTTTTTTAAATCATTAACAGGACATCCTATAGTTTACTCAAGCATGTGGCCTCCCTATAGCCGCATGCTGTGGGCGCTGAAGAGTTTATTTAGATAATACTGCTTCCTTGCCAGAATAAAGATGATTTTTTTTTTACCATCAAGTTTTTCTTAAAAATGAAATTGGGCGAAGTCTCATGTGTCTAAGGTAAGAGTGGGCATCTCTTATCTCTATTCCAGAGTAATACTGTTGCAAACCCTGTGTATGATGTAACGAATGTAACAAAAAATGTGGAAAGGATTCTCCATTGGTTGGAGCAAAGAACAGACTCTGTAGGAGCTTGGGGATGTGATGGACAGTCTGGCCTGCATCTTCCCGTGCTATGTGTCTAAGACTGGGAGCAGGGGAAAACAGCAATCTCACAATGCCAATGGATGCAGACCATAAAAAGCCTTGTCGAAAGCATATTTGACAAGCCAGAAAAAAAAAAAAAGACAGAGCAGCAAGAGCACAGTGTTTAGATAGCAACACTAGTCTAATATGAAGGAATATACTGGCTGCAAACTGGCTACCAGTTCACTTATGCTAACAAGGGCTGTATGAAACCTAGACATCTACACACCAAGGCTCCTGGGAGACACTGAAGTAGACTGTCAAGGTGAAGTCAGAGGAGGCCATGTGAAAAAACGAGGTTGTCACGGCCTCTGGCAGTGGAATATCCACCAGTTTTGGTGTAGTGCATGCAGGAATACAGGCCTGCTCATGTACTCTGAAGTAGCAAGTTTCTTCGCTGACCAATTGGGCTAAGAGAGTAATAACAGTTACAAATACATGGGCAATAAGAAGGAAAAGAATATTGATATAGGTCTGACATTTAATGTGAATAGTAACTCAAAATGGGTCACAGAATTAAATTTAAACAGAAACAGTATAAACCAGTTTAAAACAACTATCTTCATGATAAAAGGTCAAGCATAAAGACAATTCCAAAAGCATTATTCATACAGGGGTAAGGTCAATAAAGGGAGTTCCACTGCAATAAAATAAATTCTACCTTGAAAAGAATCCTATGAAGGAAGAGGAGGAGGAGGAAGAGGAGAAGGAAGAGAAGAAGAAGAAGAAGAGGAGGAGAAGGAGGAGGAAAAGGAGGAAGAGAAGGAGGAAGAGGAGGAGGAAGAGAAGAAGAAGAAGAAGAAGAAGAAGAAGAAGAAGAAGAAGAAGAAGAAGAAGAAGAAGAAGAAGAAGAAGAGGAGGAGGAGGAGGAAGAGGAGGAGGAGGAGGAGGAGGAGGAGGAGGAGGAGAAGAAGAAGAAGAAGAAGAAGAAGAAGAAGAAGAAGAAGAAGAAGAAGAAGAAGAAGAAGAAAAAGAAAAAGAAGAAACAAGATACAGACAAACCATAAATTAGAACCAGGCTCAAAAATAGATAAAGTTGCACAAAGGTTTCTACACTCAATAATAAAGTACAAACATAGACTATAGAATCCAATCTGAAAACAGGAAAAATAAATAAATAAACATTTCAGTGACAAGGATACACAGATTTTGTTGAAAGAAAAAAAAGAAAAAACAAGTAAATGTCAATGTGTTTAGCATCACTGATTTAAGAAATGTAAATTAAAACAGCAATAAGGTATCAATGTGCAATCATCAAAATGACTAAACTAAAATACGGCACAGTGCCAAATGATGGCAGCTATGTGGTTAATGTATGCCACTGGCAAATTATTTGAGGGAATGCACAATAATGCCGTCACCCTGGAGAAGTGCTTGGCACTCACTTTAAGAAATTTGTGTATATTCCAACAATCATATTCTTAGGCATTTATTCTACAAAAATGAGAGTTATGCTCACAGAAAAATCCACATGCAAGTGTTTGTGAAGCTTTATTTGTAACTGGTGAAGAGCAGAAACCCAACAATATCCTTCAATGAATGAATACACAGGGACAGCATTCCACTCACGAATGAAGAGATGACTGAGACATGTGCTAAATTGGATGATCCTTCATCACTTACTTTAAATGAAAGCAAGAAAAGTCAACATTAAAATTTTCATGCTGTGCAGTTCTATTTGTATAGCATTCTTAAAAGTGCAAAATTAAGGAAATGAAGAGCAGACTAGGGCTGTGTACTATAACGTGTGCACAGTCTCTGTTCCTTTGGGGAGCTCGGGCAAGTTGATCGTTTTCACTCAGGAGTTGGAGATAAAACTAGGCGAGGTACCAAGAACCCCTCAAACAGTCTACTCATCCCCCAAATGCACACATATGAGAATTTGCATTAAAAAATCTTTAAGATCAGCTCAGTGGTTCAAGGATAAATGGAGAAATGTGAACTGATCTGGTTTATGTAAAAGAATGACATCCAGAATCCCATGCTGAGGAAGACTCTGGATCTTAACTCTATTTATGTCATTGTCCTGGATTTGCTATTGCACCAAAGTTTTACAAGGTGTTGCCATGAGGGTCAACAAGTTTGATAGTATGGAGAGATTCCTATTGTTTCTAACAGCTATGAATGAATCTGTGTTTTAAATTATCTCAAATTTTTAAAACATTTAAATTCCGAAGGGGACAGAGTAGACTAAGGGGACATTGTTTGTATTAAACCCACTGAAGTGGGAGCAAGGGAAATTTTGTGTTTTTTAGAAAATGTAGAATATTAAGAAATTTCACATTTGCTGCAAGCCATTCAAACCATATTACACAATCTGGCAATAAGACTGGATATAACTGTCTCCCACATGGACTGGAATAATGTTTGAAGGATGCTGGGAAGGAAAGAGAGGACTTCATAGAATTCTTCTTTCAACTATCTGGAGAAATTCAGGCATTTTACTTCATGTCTCTAATAGTCTATGCCCTCTACTACAAATGGAGAGTAATAAAAATGTTTCTTATCTTCTTACTGAATTATTATAAAGATTGATTAAGATAAGAATTCTGTGCTGAAGAAAAGACTGGTTTTAATAAGACAAGTAATACTAGATTTATCATAGATTTAGACGAGCCATAAAAGGTAAAAAGAGACTAACGCCGGCAGTGAGGCAAATGAGACAAGCACATTTATGTTCATTTTTTGGGGGAAGACTAAAACATGGGCACTAAAAACTTTGTAGAAAGGGGGATCACTCTAGAACAATATCTTGCAAGTCAAGTAAGCTTTTCCCTAAGGCGTGTTGGTCATAATCATTTCCTCCTACTTTCCCCCACTGTGGTATTAGATGGAGTTTAGAACTGTGCAGAGCGTTTTAAGCTTTATCCTGTGTCACCATCCCTTAACAGTCAAAGAAGGGAAAGATTTCAAACTATTAAATAACACTACCTGCTCTGTGCTGCATTATTGAAAAAGACCTAGGGAACTAGAAACCACAGACTAAGTCAATACCTAGAAAGATGAGTTACCAAATCAAGATGTGTAAGAAGTAGAGAGAATTGTATATTACTGCTGAAGAACAGAGGAGTGCTACTGTCGGTTGAACAGATAAGGGGACCCAGGGAAGAAACCAATACCTCTAGGCACTGCCATTGTTTTGGAGGTCTTCCAAGTGGCTCATACTCTCACTCACCTCTCACGAAAGAGACAACCATGAAAGAACCATTTGTTGGGTTGTCCAGACTCAGAGAAGCCAAGTTGGGCACTAGTATAAGTACAGTCGCTGGGCCAGCAGCATACATCAGAACACTGGAACGAAAGAGTTCAGCTATTTAGATAGCAATTGACATCAGAAGTCTGGATCTGTGAGATCGCTAGAAGGCAGTCAAGGTTAAGCAGGAACGGGGCACAGAGTCTGTCTCCCTTTTATGAGACACTTCTCCCCATTTCTGGGCAGATAATGAACCTGAGCAGGCAGTTTCAGCAAGGGAGGTGATAAATAGAAATAACATAGGGATATAATTACATTCAGAACTAGAGTCCAAGTTTAGACTTAGGAATAAATGGACAAAATTTGTATTGATTAAATGCTTTAAGGAGACTATTATTTACAAGCCAATCATAGGTATTTACAACGCCTAGATTTGGAATCCAAAAGAGTGAACTAGATCAGCTTATGTCACCCTTGACTAAGGGTGTGGAGGGGGCAAGTAGTGCCCAGGGCAGCATTCATCATTGCGGAGGTTGAAGATGAAGCTGTGGTATAGACAGAAGCTACAGAAAAGAAGCAGAAAAGGCCTTGACACAGATACTTATTTCTTGCAAATTTGGTATCTAGGATGATTCAAAAATAGCACTTCTTTACACTAAAAGCTATGACATTGAGAACAAGCAGACTGATAATCCTACCTCTTGTGCTTTCCCACTCACATTCTTCCCGTGTGCTCTGATCACAGCAGAAACACGTTCTATATAAATATCAGAGGCTGAATATCTGAAAAATCATGGGGAAATGGTCAGGCTCTCAGTAACTTCACAGTCGGGCTCTTGGGGTATCTGAATAAGAGTCTACTCTATCCTTTGAGAGGTATCGAGGTAAGTTGTTGTGTTCCAGCTTTTAGAAGCCCTCCAACTGCAGTGTTTTATCCTGAGCCAAGCGAGTACATAGACTGACTAGAGATATCATATTAGTAAGCCAAAGATGTTATTACAGTTTTGCCTGAGATACGGTGTAAACTAAAAGCTTTCAGCTAGATATCAAGAGATAACATTTAAACATTACTTAAGTCATCTTTTTCCTCACAAAATATTTTTAAACCTTTCTTTCTATTTTATTTATATATTTTGGTTAAACAGCAGGATTTCATATGTTGGGCTCAAATCTCCTCATGAGATTTTGCCACTCTTTCCGCATTAAAGGTCTGTCTATATGCAGTGGGCGGGCATTCTATTTGAAAGTTGCTTAGTATCAGGATGATCTTCAAGAGAAGCCATGAAAAGCCCCAAAATAAACTCACATCTTCTCAACCATAGCTTATATTTATGCTTTTCTTCGCCTCAGCAATATGATTCACACAAAATCTATGATTTTTCTTTGATTACATGCCATTTCACTTGAAAGCTTTTACTACTGAGTTTACAGTATATTCACAAACCAGTTCTCAGGTGTTCGGACTGTGCTGTTTGCGTATGTTACTGTGTTCCAACACGAATTTTCTATCTTGTGAAACTGGGCAGGACTAACTGGGGGAAGTAGATAGCCTGTAGTAATATTGAGAGAGTAAAAGTCAGTATGGGGTCACTCTCTGTTCTCTAGACCAGTCTTCATGCTACATCTTTTCAGAGCAGAAAGAGACAAGTGTGCTTTCTGTTCCCTTGGGCCTCTTTTATTAAAGCATTAATGGCATTCATGAGGTCTTATCACTTCCTCAAGGCTCCATCTCTTATTATTACAGCTTTAGATTAGATTTTAAGATATGAATTTCAGGAAGAGAGAAACACTCAACCCTCAGCAGTAGGTAAGGAAAATCAGAGAAGAAAGTTAGAGAAAATGAAAGGCACTAGATAAGAACTTGTTTGAGGAGGCCGGGGTGACAGGATGGCAGCAAGTGAGGAGCCTTAAGGCTAACCGCAAAACAGCATTAGATTAGAATTGCCCATCCACAGAGCACCACAATGACAAGTCTACTGCCTCATGCACCTTCAAAAGGAATGAAGTTTATTTTTCATATTCAAATTATATAAATAAGTTGCTAACATTACATTACCAAGACTGTCTTTTTTTTAACCCATATTAACTAGATTGTCTTTGCGCAGAACTTCCCCAAGAATCCCCCAATGTTACATTGTTCATTCTCTGAAATCAGACCAGCAAAGATATAATTAGCTGCCTCAAGTTTGGTTTAATTTGTAATTCCTGTTTATTGGACAATGTCTCCTCTTGGAGCTTTGTGAGGAGGCGTATCTCCAGCCTATGAAATAGGACAGAATATACAGTGGGCACCTGCTGGGTGCCAAATCCTGTGCCAGATTCTTTAGACATAGTAATTTATTTAAAGCCTTCAGCAAACAAAGCTATAAGCTCTTCTCTACAGAGAAATAAATTAAAGCTTTGATGGTCGAAGGAACATGCTCCCGGATATACAGCTAGTAGGAAAAAGAAACTGGATCCCAAAGCTTATGTTCTGTCTACCCTTCTGCACTGCCTCTCCCTTTGGGTTAGAGCTTGGAACTACCTGCTCTTTGAAGTCTAGTGTACAGAAAGCTAGGTGTTGCAATAACTATGATAACAACTGATAATAAGATTGTTCTCGTAGCAACGCCTGACACTCAAGTAACATCTGCTTCCCTTAAATCATTCGTTCTCCAGAGTAGTTACCATTTTCCCTGAGACTCAAATGCAAAACAAAATAAAACTGAAGGGAAATCAAGTATAATCTCAGATCATGCTTAATAAATGCTGTTCTTGTAGAGATGGAATGGCATAAATAAAGGTAACTTCACTGAGTTACCTCTGCTTTCCCAAAGACAACGTGACCCATGTTACAAGAGGCAGAACTCCACCACAGAATGCAGTTCTGGCAAAATATCGAAGGAGAGAACCATAGTGGCAAATTCCCCAGGCACGTGACCTCATCTCTTCTTCTTTTTCCTTTTTGACATTGGCAAACGCCTGTAGTCTGGATGGGAGCTCTAATTGCTTTCCATAAGGTTCCAGCACCTGTTTCCAGGGTCCACTGGTCAGATGAGCAGACTGAATGCCAAAAGTCGTGTTTGCTGTTTGCAGCTCTGCCCTAGCTTCATGACCTTGGCATTGCAGTACAGACACATCGCATCCTGTCCATCTCCTCAATGTTATGGAAAAACAAAAATGTTTAGTAAGTTCTCAGTGCTAAAAAGTTTTCTGAAGCTCTTGTGTCCCTGACATTCTGGAAAGGGAGAGACCCTGAGGATCAGGCTGGCAAGAGAGTCTCCTCTTTTATAGGACCTGCAGATGTTGATGCAGGGGAGGAAGATAAGCATACTGCTCTCTTCTGCCAGGGTCACATGTAGGTCTCTCTTCTACTGTAAATAAATGACTTTCCTAATTTAAGCCTGTGTTTTCTACAGTGTATGTCCCCAAATATGCCCTGGTCAGCTAAGCAGCCTGTGACTTTAATAAGTCTCACAAAGCCCTTTCATGGTTTTTTGTTACTGACTCAACAGCAAACGATCAATTTATATTAAAGCCCAAATATTAAAACTTCTAGGGAAGACTCTGGGGTATCCATTTTGGAATTTAATTGAAATCAGTGTTAGGTTGCTCACAGATGAAAAAGTGGACAGATATGTTTGGAGGGCCTTATAATGCCGGGACTGTACTGTGAAACGAAACTCAGCAGGGATGGAGGGAAAACATTGATTTATTCTCAGGATGCTATGCGTGTATTCACTGAAAGAAAACTTCCCAGTATCCTTGGTACTTCATCGTAGCTCAGCTCTGAGCTCCTGTCTTTGGAAGGATATGGGGTGGACATGCCATGCTTTTTATTGTCTATAATATCCCAAATGTGTGAGAAATTTCAGTAACGAATAGAGACATAACCAACCCTGTAAATGATCTGTATTCTGTACGTGTAATTTTGACTGTTCTATATAACCTAGAAATTATTTCCTTACAGAAATACAATTCTAGTTGATAATGAGCTTATCAGTCAAATCATAGAAAAGACATTTTGTCCATGATGTGCCTTGAGGTAGAATATGACAGACATGTATCCAGAAATGGGTAGCAGGGGAGGGGGGCACACAGCCACCGGTAGATTCGTGGAGGAGTTTGCTTTACCACACGAAAGACAAACAACTATAATCATCTGAATTCAGTGACACACTGTAAGTGCTGTAAAGGAGTTAAGCAAAAGTTTAGTGAAGATCCAGAGGAAGGAACAACTAAATCTTGTTTTGAAAGGTGAAATTGGGGAGCCACGGAACGTGTCAGCGTTGATAGTCAAAGTGCCACAGTGCCATGGTGGGAGTGAGGAATGATGGAACGATGTGGTGGAGGGGGAAGGAGGTGAGTGAGGGGCAGGATAAGGAATAAGGCGTTGATGCTTTCCTGAGGGTGAAGAAACATTTTCGGAGAGAATGTGAAGCACAAACAGAGCTTCTTCTTAACAGACCCACACTGAGAGAAAGTGTGAGGGCCTCAAAGAGGTGATGGAGACACAGGCAGCGGTTAGGGGGCAGTGCTGAGGTTTAAGTAGTGGCGTAAGCCTGACTGTGACACATTTTCTACTTTTATAAATGCAGGGGACAGATAGTGCATTTTCTACTGTAAGGCAGGGTTTCTGTGTATGAAAACTCTGGTTGTCCTGGAACTCGCTCTATAGACCAGGTTGGCAGATAGTACATTTCAACTAGGTTCTTACTATTTTTCTTAGCAATCCAGATATGTAGAATTCTTTTTCCACTTTTGCTGGAACTTTATTTTCTCTTTTTTTTTTACCAGGTAATATCTTAAATGGCTATAAAAGTTCAAATATAGTCTTTCTTTATAATCAGTTTGTCTAAATTATATTGTTAAGGAAATTGAATATTTCGTGTGAATTTTTTAAACACCTAGCACAAATATTTCTAATTTGCAGAAAAGCAATTGCTAAGATGTACATGGTCATGCCTCGACCATGCAATTTGAGTACTGTCTGCTGTCTTCTTTCCATTTTTATTCCTCAAATCTCTTCCCTCTGTTTTCCATATCTTCACTAACTACATTCAAACTTTTAATTGTATTGTTTCTTTCCCTATTGATTCCCACTGTTCCTCTCCTGCCCTCACAAAAAAAGAGCTCCTGCTTTTTGCTTTATTTTATTTGATTTTTATTTATTTATTTTGCATTTATTTACTTTTTTTGTGTGTATGTGTATGTGTGTGTGTGTGTGTGTGTGTGTAGTTATTTGTGGGTATCCACATACACGTGAAAGTCCAAAGTAACTCATGGGAGTCAGTTGCCTTCTTACACTGTGTGGGCTCTGGGAATGGAACCCGGGACACCATGTTTGCCAGCAAGTGCTGTCATGCTGACCCGCATCTCTCATTTTCAGTATCTTCCTCCAATCTATAAGTTTGGCATGGAAGAAATCATACTGTATACTGTTTGTAATTTGTTCTTTTGTATAACTTCTAAAAATACATGCTGAACTCAACTTTCATATTTATTCAATCATAAAATTATTTTATGATACAGCTTTGCCAGTAAGAATTATTTTAACTGAAACTCCTGATGGCTTATAGATTTTTTTTTAAAAAAAAGTTACTTCTCATTGTTATTTTATTTCTTTCTGTTCAGTGTTTAGAGTTTCTAAATGGATAGGATTTTTTTCCTAGTTAAATTTTGCTACTAATTTGTAATTTAATTGCATTTGGCCAAAAACTATACTGTATAGATACCAATCTTGTTAAAATTGTTTCTTTGTTCTTGTTCTTGTGTATAGTCAATTTATGATTCCAAAAAAAGATAATTTTTGTTCTCCATTTGAAAAACATGGTTATTTTATGTAGATTCATTAATTAAATTTTATCTCCTGTAAAGTAAAATATTTATATAAAACCATAGTAATAGTAAAAAGAGAGTAAATGTGAATACATATATACATGCATATATATGTAATTAATTAGAAAAGTGAGAGACTAGTGTCCATCAAGGAAATGTACCCTGTAATCCCAGTCCAAGGGAGACAGAGAAATGTACCCTGTAATCCAAGTCCGAGGGAGGCAAAAAAATGTACCCTGTAATCCCAGTCTGAGGGAGGCAAAGAAAGAATTTTGAATTCAGGGTCAATCTGGGCTACAAGTGAGTATCCACCTCTGAAAACCAAAAAGATCGAAAACCAAAAAAGATAGATTTAAAGATACTGTCATTGGTTTACTGACTGAACTTATGCATATAGCTTAAGGCAAGAAGTTCAGAGAATTAGCTGGTGGAAGGGCAATGAAAATTTGGGTTTAAAAGGTTGCTTTTCAAATGCTGGTGTGTGTAACTCAGTGAAAACCTAGCTTGGGAGCACTGCTTAGAACCATTGCTTGGGAGGCGTCTGAGGGAGTAAGCACTGCCTAAGTTACGGGTGTAGAATTAGCGGAGAAGGAGCCAAGGGCACCCTTTGAAACCAACAGGAGTATATTATTATATACATTGCTTCTTCATATGCTTGCCCATTAAGTGTTTTGCCTCTAGATTGCCAAAAGGTGGTAATTATGCAAGTTGCTCTTGGTTATAGTTACAGACAGGTATAGCGTAAACTCTCAGTGGTGGTAGATCTGCTAGCCAGAGTGTATGCCTGCTACCCAGTGTCCCTGCTTTATCTTCTTAAGCTTGTGGAGAGGAAACTGCTACTGCTCATAACTAGAGTAAAGATGAGGAGAAGAAGACGGGGAGAATAGGTTTGTGTAGGGGAAAAGATGGGTGTTTATTTATGCTTGTCTTGTTCAAATTGGGGGGCAAAGGCAAAATTCTTAAGCAAAGAAAAGTACTTCCCAAAATAAGAAAGAAATGCACTTGGGTTCCAGGCATTGTTAAATGTAGACTCTATAGCCATACACACAACACATTTATATTCATCCTGATGCAGGATGCTGGGGCCATAGCCTAACTCCGGCATTTGAAAGACAATGCTTTTCTCCAGTTCGTTGCTATTCCTTTGCTGTTTGCTTCCCCTTCGATACTGAAGACCAGAGTCGAGAATCCAGCAAGCAGGGCAACCATCCTCTCTCCTCTTGTTTGTATCTCTTCTCTCTCACACTTCCCATCCTGCCATAGCGCCAACTGATAGCAACTGTAGAGGACCCTTGGTCTCCTGGTCTTTCAAGCTGTGGTATCTACAGAGTCTACGGGGATATCCAGATGTGGTGTGAGAGAGCCATTTGAGCTCTGGAATGCTGTGCTTGCTCTTCCTCACTGTCTTCACTTGTAGAATTGGGACTTGTGAAGTAATATTTCTGGGGTCTCAAACTATACTGAAACTCCACACTCTGTTGAGTTTAGGAAGAAAGAAAGAACTAAGCATTCTAGGGTTAAATGCTGATTCCACAGACACACTATTTCTCAAGCTTAGAGCACCACTGTGAGGATGAAAGGCATTACTATACACAAAGGCCAAGTCTTGTCCCTCTGTGTCATGCCTTAAGAAAGCAGGTCATTCCTAATGGTCACCAGGAACATCATATTTCCATCTAGAAACTGGGCCTGTCGCTCTGAAATAAATTGGATATGAGTAAATATAGACTCAGATACCATTTTTAGAGCTCTATTGTCAACAGTAAGCACAAATTAAGCTGAAGCCAGATGCCACATTCCCCTTCTGATATTTAGGAATCTAGATTGTTGCTGACTGTGCAAAGCTAATGTTTGGACTATATATAGAGATGGCTACAAAGACATCGCAATCACCTGGCAGAGCAATGGATAGCACACTGAACTTCTAAAACCAGCCTAATGACAAAATAAAATAGCACCACATTTAGATTACCTAGTAATTTGACACGTAAGACCTAGTCGCCTCAAAGGATGGAGTTATTAGCACAGTAGCATACATCTTCCATTGAATTTGCATTGTCTTTCCAAGGACACGGAAGAAAAATAAGCAAGCAGTTGTGTACAAGGGTACTCACAGCTCTCATAATAATAATTTTTGAAGTACTTCTCCCTCTTACTCATCATGGAAAGCAGATTTGGTGATTTATAAGGATTGTGAATGCTCTGCTCGACCTCTTCTCTGCAAAGCAAGGCATCCTTTCTCGCATGTAATTCCTCTTCTGGAATGCTTCCTAGCAAGGCAGTGCTCTCAGAAACAAACAGGTGTTAGAGAAAATCTGATGCAAATGAGAACTCTGGCTGCCACAGAGATGCATGTACCTATAGAAATGCACTTCTCAGAAAGCTCTCAGTGTTGAGAAAAAAAAACTGTTTGAAAGGAGCTCAAGCTAGCTAAAAATGTTATCCTTTATACCCTGAACGCATCTGCTTCTGTTTCAGATTGGCTGCCTTAGATGTGTGTATGTGTTTAACATATTAAAATGAGGCTCCTCTACCCTTTCCAATGATTCCAGCACAATCTCCTCTTTGGGGCTCTTGATGCTGCACCGATTTCCCCACATTTGTGCTGCGGTGTCATCGGGAGCACACCAGGGCTTGCTTCTTAAAGCACTTGGCCACCCTTTGACTGTTACAGATCATTTGCTCAGAGTGGCCAAAAGAATTTACCCTCCATTAATTTCTCCTTGTCTTCTCTGCCTTCACACCACGGGAACACAGAGCTTCCCTACCCTCGTGTCTTCTAGTTTTCTACTGAGGTCTGCCCGATTTGCGTGAGGCAGGATGACCATTAGTGTCTACTTTGTTTCTCTGTTGCTATGGTAAGCTCCATGACCAAAAGTAATTTGGGAAGGAAATGGCTCATTTGAATGACAAATCCCAATTACATTTCATCGTTGAGGAAATTCGGGGTAGGAGCAGAGCAGGAGCAGAGGCCAGGTGTGTGGAAGACCTCTGCCGACTGGCTTACTCTCCATGGCTTGCTCAGCTTGCTCAAGACCAATTTTTTATACAGGAATAGAACAGGGCTCAACCCTCCCATATTAACCACTAGTCAAGAAAATGCCTACATATAGGCATGCAGAACAATCCAATAAGGGCAATTCTTCCATTCAGGTTTTCTCTTTCCAGATGACTCTAGTTTGTGCCAAAAGTTACCTCCAAAAAAGTATGATTAGTGAATCAATTACATCTTATTA
Source organism: Arvicola amphibius (assembly GCF_903992535.2). Taxonomy (NCBI): domain Eukaryota; kingdom Metazoa; phylum Chordata; class Mammalia; order Rodentia; family Cricetidae; genus Arvicola; species Arvicola amphibius. The sequence continues at coordinate 43,321,728 of NC_052056.1, forward strand.
ACCCTATAGCATCCCCTCTGAGTGTTTGTATGTGTGTGTCTAGATGCACAGCTTAGACAAATTCAGAGACTCATATAGTACTACTAAAATAAACAGGTTATCCTGACTTTAACTGAAGCCTAAAGTCCCCACCCATCATCTGGAAATTCAGTTCTCATTAGAAAGTCCTAAGAAGCCCAAGTTTAAGAAAAGAAAATAAATGAGTGTCTCTAGAACAGCATTTCCCAAAGCATAGCTGCATCGTGATCTGCCAGACACGTATAAAATGGTGAAGGACCAAATGAATCCGGAGATCACAATGCTTTACCATCTAGAAAGTCATATTACATATTAACATTATGAAGTTTAGAAAATTTTCATATCTATACAAATATATTTAAAGATATTATTGAAAAATAATCTATTCAGCCTTTTCAGTCCAGTGTGGTTTATTTTTCCCATAGGAACTATTTTTTACATAGGATTATAATAATCTAAAATATATGGAAATACTAAAAACTACACTCTCAGAAAAAGTCAAGAGCTCCTCATTGCCCTGAGTGTGAGTACTTAAAGCAGAAACTCCTCCTTTTTCTGGAGCTTATTAAACCCATGGGACTTCCTCAGGAGTATTATTGTGGAGACCTACAGTTGGATTTGAATGCAGAACAGAAGGCCAAGCTGGCTAGAGCTCAGAAACTGTTCCTACATGAAGTGGCACTTTGCCTGTCAACATGACTTCCTGACATCATTCCCCTCATACATCAAATTTGTCCTCCCAGTTTAATTAACAAGAGAGACTGGAGGTGGGAAAGCCAGGGATTTTTGCCAGAGGCACTTCTGCATCTATTCTAGCAGGCGCTGTTCATCTTTTCCTTTCAAAGAAAGTCCAGACATTCTTAAAACGTGTTCTATTTTTAACAAAACACGATTAAACTGTCATGTACCCATCTTTCTGTTTTCTTCTCCACTGCTGCTGATGGTGACCAAGATATTTTTATGGGAATAAAAGCTGTCTTCTTTATATTCAACCGATGTCACTGCTTCCCTGATATTATTTTGCATTTCTAAGGACATTATCTTTTCAAGTCCTTACAATTATTTATTAGTTATTCTTCCCAACTTTCTTATTAATTAGAACACTGTGATTGACCCCGTCCACCATTTCTGCCCCTCCCCTTTTCATTTCATAGTAAGAGAAGTAAATAACTCAAGGAGGGCCTACTGTGTGCCCAGCTTTCTGTTACATCATCTCATTATCATAATTCAGAGGGCCTACTGCATGTCCAGCATTCTGTTACATCATATAGTTATCATAATCCTCTAAGAGTTCCAGATGAGATTTGGTAAGACTCATGCTATTCTGCCTTCCTACCTCCAAGTACGCTGTAGAGAAACTTATGGACAGAACGATAATAGCCAAATGAAGGGACAAATAATCAACTTAGTAAGAGCCAATAAGCTGAAATGTCCTTACTCATCTCTCTCATCATATTCACACACACACACACACACACACACACACACACACACACACACACACCACAGCCCAAACCTACCTGACCTACCTAGGGTCTTCAGTAAGAATGGATCATTTAGCAAGTCTTTTTCCCTCATTATCCTACCCTGGACATCTAAGTACCTAGATCTATATTTATCCACTCATACTGGCAAAAGTCAGAAATGGCAGTAAAAACACGTGGAAGCTAGGTAAAGTGACGCACTCTTGCAACCCCACCACTTGGGAGTTGGAAGCCCAATGATTACCATGAGTTTAAGATCATCATAGGTCTTATAGTGAGTTCTAGGCCAGTAAGGGCTACAGAGTGAAACAATGTCTTCAAGAATCAAAAGGATGTGGAAGTCCAACCCCAAGGTCACGCCTTCTTTGGGGGCAATTTCCAGAGTGCAAGAGGCCTTCCCACACACAAGCCTAGAAGTACCAATGATACAGAGCAGCTTGGAAAGCCATGTTTTAAGGTGCATACATCCTACCCTTGTACATCCATAGAAAGTCAAGATTTGTTCCATAATTTGGAGTGTTTCCATGTAAGTCAAAGGGATGTGAACTCTATGGAATAAGAATGGCAGCTGTCTTCTATATAAGCAGCTTAAGAAAATGAGGTAAGCTGCAAGCATAGTCCTTCCTCCCTTCCTACAGGTGGTGTGGATCATCAACAACATTTTCAAATGAGACTTAAAAGACTCAGATAACTGAGGGGTTGCTGATCATATAAACTGATGAAAGGTAGACCAGATGCTCTCTCTCTCTCTCTGTGCTGTTGCTGCTGCTGCTGCTGACAGCCCAGGTAGACTATTTCTTCTGCCCAGATAAGTCCCTTATAACCATGAATTCCACTTTTCCCTGCTCTAATGATAGTTGTTCTCAGGAAACACTGCATCTTTTTTACCCAGCTACCTGGTTATCAGCCACCTTAAAACAGCTCTGTTCTAGAACTAGGTAGCAGTAAATTTCAGTGAAACTCCTGGGTGACAACTATTTTGACAGCTTAAGGCCATTGATTTAGCTTCCTTTATCACAGACCCTGTGAGAATCTTAACATGAGCCTCTTTATGTTAAATTTATACAGTCCTAAAAACTGGATTTAATGCTTTGGGGGCTTTTTACCTTTAAATCTTAGCAGAGAAGGAGAAGCAAATAAAAGGAGAAAAAAATTCCAAAATATTAGGAAATAGTATAAGGATAGTAATTAATATTCTGATTAAGATCATATGAAGACACTGAGCAAAAAGGGAAATTGTCCAACAGATTCTTTAATTTCAAATATGTTGGTGTGTTATAATAACGGATGTTCGTGACAATGACATGGCTATTCATGGAAAGAAGCATAATCAATACAAGCTATTATTTTTTGAACAGCAATAATATATATATGATATATCCATGAAAAAGTTCTATTTGAAGATATTAAAATGTTCAGTGTCTTACTAACTAGAGGAAAACACTTAACTATTAAAACCCAAATAAAAAGGCTGGCTCTCCAGAACAAATCATTGCTAGACTTCTGGTGTATGAGTCTTTCAGGCATATCTTGCATTCTGCCCACAGTAAGTATCCCAAAAGAAATGTATAAACTTGTCACATGCTTATATGTATTAAACATATGTATCCTCCCTTACGCTACTCACTTCATGTTCTGTCTAGCTATCAAGAGAAACTTATCCCCTCTAGATACACTCCAAAGAAAGAACTCGTAAACTATAAATTATTTTTTTATCCGAACTTCAAGATTATATGACCATTCTGTCTCTCTATTTACCAAATCTAGAAATTATATTTGGGAAGTTCTAATGGTCAGTCAGTTTGTATAGCCAACAAGACTCAGTCATTTCAAACAGACCTTTGCATCCAGTTTCTGAAACTGAGTAGCCTTATCTTCCTGGTCTCATGGTGGGCAATTAGTCACTTGATTGTCAGTAGAAAAGCGCTGGCCAATAATACCAAAGTAATAGTCCCTGAAGTCCTTAGGGATGCTTCTACCAGGCATCAGAGACTTCACAATTCATACATAAAGACTAGAGTACTCTGATGACAAGAGCCATAGCTACTGAAACAGAATAAAGCCTCAAAGGAAAATTGGATAAAGGATAAAAGCTTGTGTTTACACCTGATGATTCCAGTAACTGTCAATGAGAGAGAAGCATAGCACAGATTACTTGATAGCCGTGAATAAACACCACTCTGCCTTTTCTTATATGCTTCTTCGAATTTATGGAGGATTATTAACCCTTATTTTGTTCTCCTTCCCTTTCTCTCTCTTCTTTGCATCTGCATTTGGTTCTCTTGAGAACAATGAAAGGAAATCAAAGTGCCTTTGTGGATTTTGACAGCTGGGTTGCAAATAGATAGATTGGAAATCCGATGTTTCTTTTTTAATTTAAACAGAGGAGAGATTTGTGGGTAATATGCATAAGATGTGTTCACTGGTAACAAGCTTACAGTGGGAGGAGTGAGAAAATACGCAGGCACCAGCAGCATTGTTCTGCTTTTAAGCATGAGATTGATTTTAAATTTTTCTTCGGTGTCGGTTTCATTACAGGCAAATTAATCCTTCTTTCTATGGCTTGCTTTTTTTTCTGAACACTTGTAGGGAAAAATATGTCTCAATGTTTTTCATTTTTTCATGAGCAGTGAATTGTCTGAATACTGAATACTGAATAAGTCATCCTCGCATAGAAGACACTGGTTTTAAGTAAGATGGTCCACCAATAAAAAAGAAAAACTCTTCCCTTTTCACTTAATCATATTTTTTGATTTCCTAGGTTCTAGCATGAAAGTAGAAAAAAGGACATGAGCTTACTTTTCTGTCTCTCCATACAGAATTTCAATCCAAGGGTTCTCCTTTACTCAAAAAGGACCAAGAGCCTCAGCCAAGCGTGTGTTGTGTCAGCACATACTTCATTTTGCAGCATCTCCCTTCTACCCTTAGCTGCTATATATAAATATAGATAAAACTGGGATCAGAAGGGAGTATTTCTCAAAGAATTGTAGTTTGTGGGAAATGTTAGATGTGCTAGAGATATGGGCAGTCTTGCTCCGAGTCTTTTTCCAGTGGACAAGAAAAGAAGTAAACTAACACCTTGAGCAGAGATACTACAATAAGCAGCTATCTGTGATAATTTTATTAATCAAATTATGTTGCAGACTGTATAAATGATAAGTAAGAAAAAGGAAGATAGAAAATGTAGATGCTGAAGAAGGAAAGGGTGCCTGTTGAGGAATATTGGATCATACTCTGAAACTCAAGGCTGGGTTAATAAAATCAGCAATGGATCGGAGAACAGACCCAGCACCTAGCTGACAGGAACTAGCCATAGAGAGTATGGAGAAGAAGGATAGAGAGACACATAGGAAGGAGTAGGGAGGAACTTAGAGTTTCATAGTCATTTTGGTTTGGAACAGCTAAGGAAACACTCTCTTGCTAGGTCTCTTGCCAAAAAGGAAGGTCACCTGATTGTTTCTTGGCCTCTCTGAGCTAGCAGACGTTCACCCAATATCTGACTCCTGAGTTTTCATTGGTAAGCAGAACAATGGCAACAACATGGGATGCCAAATATAGTTGTACTTTCTCTCTACTGCAAGCTCCAAAATAGTGAATGACATGGAAATTTATTAATTATGAAAGTGCGGCTTTCACATAGGCTTGTTCCCAACTAGCTCTTATTACTTAAGTTAACCAATTTTTATTAAACTATGTTCTGTTGTTTGGCTCATTACCTCTCCTCAGGACCTTTATATCTAAACTTGCTCCCCATCTCTATGGTGAATCCATTGCCTCTCAGATTCTTCCCCCTAAGATCCTCTATTGCCCTGAAAGTCCTGCCTATCATTTTAAGCACAGTTATTGACCAGGTAGCTCTTTATAAAACCAATCAGAAGAGAGAGAGAAAAGAACAAAGAGAGATAAAACAGAGAGAGAGAGTACACAGAGAGAAGAACAGAGAGGGAGAGAGAACAGAGAGGGAGAGAACAGAGTGAGATAGAGAGAACAGAGAGAGAAAAGAAAGAGAGAACAGAAAGAGAAAGAACAGAGAGAGAGTGAAGAAAGAGAGAGAGAGAAAGAGAGAGACAGAGAGAGAGAGGTCTTGGCAGAGACACATCTTTACAGTGTACAAAAAGATTATCACACAATAGATGCCTGATTTGTAGCATGAGTCAGAGACAACCAGAAAGTTGGTGGTAATTGGAAGTGATGTGACTATCTAACCCATCAACAGTTGAGGAACACAAGGGTAATATTCACATGGTGTATGATGGCATTAATGTGTGTGTTCTGCAAAAACTTATTTCATTATCTTGGGAATCTTCCAGAAAAAGAGGGAAAGAAGCACACAAATGGGTTATGAAAGCCAATTTGTAGTTAAATTGATACACTAGGGATGTAACTTAGGGGTATAATGCCCACCTAGCAGTCTCACCAGAAGGTTGGGGATTCAATCTTCCAAAAGGAAATAGAGAAAAAAGAGAAAGAGAAAAAAAAGAGAGGGAGTGAGAAGAAAAAGGAGAGAGAGGGGGGAGGGAGAGGGAGAGAGAGGGTAGAGAGAGGACAATAAATATTAAAAGAGAGCCATACTGGTACATAAACATGTAATACAGGAATTCCATTGTCATTTTATGAATTAAATGCCTGATATATATCTAATTATTTATCTTTATTTTTGCTTGGTTAAATATATTTGGATTGTTTCCCCAGAGGACTGTATAATTGTAGCATTTTCTGTACAACAAATGAAAAAAAAATGCTCACTCCTGTAAAACAGTTGTTCAACAATTGTGTTTTAATATTATTTGAAAAGCTGTTTGTCACAACTATTATTGGCAGTATCATGCAGATCTATAAAATTGCTATCAATTTGGAAAAAAAGGAAATCTTTAATAAAGTTCTCTTCTTGATGAGCTGTAAGGTCTAAGGGAACTCGACATTCTTTTGCCCAGAGACTATTCTGAAACATTCTTTGACTTGATAACACTCATTTATTAATTACTGGTCACTTCTCTCTTAAATGAGGAGTCAAAGGTTACTATCTTAGTTGATTTTTACAATTTGTGTAAATCTGAAAAACTATTTAAACATCTCTCGAATAATGTAGTAAAGTTTCACATCTAACATCATGACAAGAACACATATAATAGGTTTTGCATTGTTTGATAAAATATATGACAAAAAACTAACAAATGCCTCTCTCGGGAGCTTATAAAAGGGCAACAGCAAGGAAGGGGCTCTGAAGTTTAAACTTTATCAGGCTGCCTTGTGACAAGTACAAAATACAATGACATTCAGCATTAAGCATGGGGCAGTGGTTTTCAACCTGTGGGTCGTAACCCTTTGGGGGTCAAATAACCCTTTCACAGGGATCCTACATCAGATATCCTGCATATCAGATATTTACATTCATAATAGTGGCAACAAAACTAATTTTATGGTTAGGGGTCAACATAGCATGAAGAACTATATTGAAGGGCTAGAGAACTAGGAAGGCTGAGAACCACTGGGATTGTGGATGGTTGACCAGGTGGCATTGTTACCTTTATAATAACTCATGTGTGGGAAAGGGGAGGGACTCACTGGTTTAAGAGGGCTTTTGATTAGGACGACATAGGAGTAGTACCTCTTGGAATGTTCTTCTTGTGTTATTCCAACACATGTTTCTTCTCACAGCAGTAGGGGGAGCAGAAACAAAGCAAGCTCCAGTACCTAGGAACATCTTAAGTGTCTAGATACATTACTAGAATAAAGTTACCCAAGGTTACAAGTTGTATAGGTGGATAACCAATCTCTAGAAGCAACCAGGAATTATACTGGTGTTTCAGTGTTCCCAGGAAACATCTATCTGAGTCCAAATTTGGAAGATAGACATGCCTATAAAGTTCCACAGCTGATTCATGCCATGTCACTACGATAGGGTATCCATTAAATCTGCCTCTAACTCCCAGTTCACACTCCACCACACACAACTTGATAGTATCATCAGGGCTAAAGTATTGTACAAAAAAAATATGTACAGAAGGTCCAGACATTGAATAATGTTTATTAAGTGGACATGTCCTTTTTGCTTTTAAGATATCAACTTCATTTATAACTGTGCCTCTAACACTTTTACTTTCAAGACACACATATTTTTTATATGACATTTTTACGAAATATTCAGGTTAAAAATAGCGAAGGAGGGACTGGGAAGCTCAGCATCTCTGTATCCTGACACTCAATCCAGTCATCAAAAATAACTTTAACAGGGAGGCTACTCACCCTTTCATCACTGCAGGGCTACACATAGGGTATGAAGAATTCTTTCCATTTACAGGCCGTTCTGGTGTAATTAAAACCTTAATTTACTATTACTAGCATGTAGGCATGCGAAAACTGGATAACTGGATCTTTCCTTGAGGTTTCATTTTCATATTTCCGATTTTGTTTTCCATAAATAAAATCCAGAGATGTGTGAAAAATTAAGCAGGAAAGAGTAGGAGATGATATGCTTTGGAAAACCAGAGGGGAAATAGAAGATAAGAAATGAGAGGCCTTAAGGCCAAGTTCCCTCCCATGTGAGTTCACACTCCACTCAGTATGAGACCATTTCACACTTAACTGGAAAAGTGAAAACATGGGCATCTCTATCCCAAACCGGTGATATTTGGAGGAGATACCTTACCTGAACTGCAAATGCCACATTGCTTTGTAGATAGTTTTCAAAGAATCATGTTTGCCAAATTGCTATGCAGTTACACAACTACTATCTGTTAGGCATTGATGATTTTAGTTGACTAATTCTCCACTCCCTGATCCACAAGGGTAAGTAATTTGAAAACTATCCGAGAGACAGTACATTAACATTTTCTGTACTGAGCCCGTGTATAGAGTTATGGACGCTTTGTGAGATTTAGGAATTCAGGTAGAATCTTATTTTAAACAACATGAGGAGATATCAAAATTGCTGCACTGAATCTAAATCTCATTAAAATGGAAGTTTACTGCTGTAGAGAATGAAGGGATGTATTGTTTATTGAGCTTTTTATTTGCTTACATAAACAAGTACTAGGTGAGCAGTGTGCCTGCGCATAGTCACAGATGTGAGCGATGGCAAGCAAATGTCCCTGCCAGCTCTGAGGGAGTGCTGAGCACCATCTCGTCCACTGTCCTTATGATTTGTATGTTTTTCACTTTGCGGTAGTTGTAATGGAAGCTGATGCACAAAGCTTATGCACAGGTTTCTTTCATATAAGGTTCATTTTTTAGGAATGTGTTTTAGGCAGCAATCCGGTAGACATGCCAAAATAGAATTACCAGGGCCATATTGCTTATAGAGACCTGGTTTAGTGAGGAAGTAAATTATTCTTATGAGATCATCCTAGAGTTAGAGGTTATTAATCTCTAAGGCCATTGCCTGTTTTGCTCTGTTTCACTAAGACCATTTCATTGTCAGGAAATGCCCCTTTTCCCTTTAAAAGTTAATTCTAAGTAGGAGCTAAAGCAGCATGCTGAAAAACAAGTCCTTTGAGATTTAACACAGTGACCTATTCACTTAGAAATACCAAGTTTGCCTACATTAAAGCTATCCATAGACCTTATAATTTGACTCCATCTTAAATTCTGAAGCCTCTACTTAAATACAGCTCAGTTTTCAACTCCAGAATCAAAATTTCATTGTGTGGCTTGCACACAACATGCCTACAAACATATAGAACTGTGCAAATTCACCAATTACAATACCCCTAATTAAGTGTATTTATGTTATGTAGATCTTTTACTTCTGATTTTTACATTTAACTCCAAAACAGTATTGCTGATGGCTAATTGCGTTTCATATTTTTGACATAAAAGCGCTGCCTGTTCTCAGCCTTAGCCTTTCAGTTTCAGCCTGCTGTACCCAGAAGAGGTGGGAAAGAGCCTAAGCTTCTACTTGCCTGGAGCAGGAATTCTGTGAGATTGTTTAAGGCAGCAGTTCTCAACCTGCAAGTCATGACCCCTTCGGAGTCAAATGACCCTTTCACATATGAAATATATTGCATATCAGATATTTACATTCTGATTCATAGCAGTAGCAAAATTGCAGTCATGAAGTAGTAATGAAAATAGTTGAATGGTTGGAGGTCACCAAAATATGAGGAATTGTGTTAAAGGGTTGTAGCATTCAGAAGGTTGAGAACCACTGGTTTAAGGGATAGGAGAATACTCATGGGAGCCAGCAGTTCAACAAAGGGACAAAGAAAGAAAGCATTGTGCAGTTTTGTTGCCTTTCTTTCCTACCCTGTCTATTCTCTATGTTCTGTTTTCTCTAGCGAGCCTTGAATGGAACTAAGATTCGTAGTATTCAGAAGCTTGTATGGGGAAGAGATTTCTTATTCTTCACAATTCATTCCTATTAGTCACCGATTTAGATGAAACAAGCATTCCATCCTATGTAGTGTCCACCATCTGACTTTGATTTTCCACACTTACCCTATGTCCAAGCAGCCTGAGATCATGTTGCTAGAGAAGGAAGGAACTATGAAGAAACTAGAATATCCTTGCATTTTTATGTGGATCCTTCAAGACACCAATAAGAAAGGTTTTGAACTTCAGGACACTGAGCAGTCGGTGGTGAGGTCGAGTCATTAGAGAAATTGCGGAGAATACTTTGGGGTGGACTGGAGTCAGTTTGAGCACATTTCTCTCCTGTTTATACAAATGTTTGTAGACTTCGATTTGAGAGAAAAGTCAGGAAACTCTGAAAAACGGGACAGATGATTTATACCAGAGGACAAAGTATGATGGAAAATGTTACAGAGTAGCAAAGAAGCATTCCAGGTAATTGTTTATATTCTAAACAAAAGCTAGGTTTTAAAATAGATGGGACTAGAAATAGTCCAAGGGAGGGGATAGATAAACAGTAAGGTATGAAGCAAAAGGGTTCTTATTACTGTTATGTCAATGACAAGATAATTAATTGTACTTAAGAGCCTTAACTTTTTTATATCTTGCTGTGCTATTGCAGAACTTAAGAGAAGATAATAGAATAATGATTTTTGTGCTACTTTCTAAATCAATACAACTGTGTTTTTAAGTAGCTACATATGCACTCTCATAGATATGTATGTTTTCTCAATGAACATCTGCAAACCTTTGCTTTTTTTTTATTTCTTTCTTGGTTTGTCAAGACAGGGTTTCTATATAGTTTTGGAACCTTTCCTGGAACTCACTCTGGAGACCAGGCTGGCCTCCAACTCACAGAGATCCACCTTCGTCTGCCTCCCAAGTGCTGGGATTAAATGTGTGTACCACCACTGCCTGGCAACCTTTGCTTTCTTCAGTTTATAGCCTAAGTTCAGTCAAATGATCTGACTTTTCCACTTTAAAATGTCAATAAAGAGGAGGGATTTGAGGAAAAGATCCTTCAGGGAGGACCTAACTGCAGTAAATGGCTATGGGTAGCAATATTCTCAGGGAGGACCTAGCTGCAGTAAATGGCTATGGGTAGCAATATTCTCAGGGAGGACCTAGCTGCAGTAAATGGCTATGGGTAGCAATATTCTCAGGTAGTGTAGTCACCAGTCAGAAGCCCAAACTCCAATAAATAACCCCTCTCTCCATCCCATGCTCCTGTAAAGAATCCTAACTGAACTCAGCGGGACACACACACACACACACACACACACACACACACACACACACACACGACCTGAAAAGTAAAAGGGGAAATTGTTGGGAAAGAGTTCTGCAGTCATAGACGGGGAATAAAAGAAGTTAATTGGGGTGTATATGATCAAAAATACTAATTTTTTGGTATACATATGTCTAAAAAATTATTTTTAAAGGAAAGAAAACATGATCACTTAGTCGGTGATTGCTCCTGGTGACTCACGTATCATACATGTAGCAGGCAGTCAGCTAGTGTTGCATGGTGGCTGTGCTAGGATCCAGCCCCAAATTCTGAGCTTTCAAAAACATGTCTTAACTCTCTTATTCACAGATTAGCAAACTTAGCTGTGTCTTTTTCTTCCTTCTTTTCTTTTTACTTTCTTTTTATTTATTATTTGTGTCTTTCACATCATGCTTCTTGATCCCATTCATCTCCCATCCGCACGTATCTGCCCTTTGCCCTTGCGCTACTCCCGATTGCAGAGAAATTTTTTTTAAAAAGGGGGGGGGGTCAGATCTAATCAAGGAAATTGTAGTGTGACTCAATGAGTCACGTAGTAAACTCTTTTACCCATATATCTTTATGTGCAAGTGTTCACTGCAGAGAATCATTGGTCTGGTTCGAGGCATCCAGTTTCTGCTACACATTACTGGGCCTTCCCTGGGACTCCTCTTGGGTACCCTATTGTTTCCCTGTGTCATGGAGATTCTGCAGCTTTGGAGCTGCAGGACTGGTCCCTTCACATGTTCCAGCATATCACAGATGGGGCAGATATTGAAGTGGGCTAACCCATAACCCTGGTTCTGGGCCTGGGTAGTTGCACAGTTGGTTGGTCAGCTCATCAGCTCTCCCTTGTCCTCACCACCCAGGTGAGCTCTCCTGCATTGCCTTGGCTAGTTCATCTTTTGCAGTGATGAGCAAGGGGTGGGGCCAGTTCTCCTGCTTTCACGTCCTCAGGGTTGGATCTCCCACACCTGCACCTTCAGGACCAGCTCTACTGTTGCCAAGGAATGGAATAGGGGTCACTCTGCAGAGTGCTGCAGCAGATGAGGGGCAGGGACAGCTCTCCCACTGCTCTTATGACCTCAGGGTGGCGGACAAGGCAGGAAGGGGCATAGAATCTTTCCTGCCTACGTCATCACATGACAAGTGAGTAATGAGGAAAGCTCTTCCATGCTCACGATATTGGGGCTGGCTTGCCCACACCTCTGCCAATGGGGTGGGCTTAACTATGTCTTAACTGGAGTTACTCACTGCACATCAGACATGTCTCATGGCTGTAGTTTGGACTCAGATCAATTTCACATATGTGTAGGCTGGAGCCTAACCCTAAACCTTCTGTGGCAAATGGCAGAGGCCTTGCCAACTGAGCTAAAACACATTAGGGTTCCATGAATAAAACAGCAATATGGAGAAAAAGGTACTGTTAAATTCTGGAAACTTAGTGATTAAGAGAACTGATTATGGATTTCACATTTATTCTTTCTAATCTCAATAAGGATATGTGGAAAGTCTTTCTACAGAAAACTGCCTAGTCGTCACGGCTCTGATTTCTACTGTGACATGACTTTCTCTGAGTTTCCTACAGCCAGCTTATAAACCACGAGCCTAAGCTGTCTTTTCCTCTAAGATAAAATTTTCAGAAATAATGAAGAAAGCCAGTGAGTCTGTTTTATCTCACTGTAACCCCCTTTCTTTAGATGGCTACAGCTGCATAGAAAAATAACACTAGAAAATTCTGCACCATGGGCTTGGATGTCTCAGTTATTACCCCATGAGATGTGAAAAGCCTTGAGATATGGAAGCTGTGCCCATCACTACTATTCATTAAGTAGGTTAATATTTTATATCGAAGAGAAACTGCTGCCACAAAGTTATGGCTTCAGAAACAGCAAGGAATACTTTACTCTGAGACCTGCAAGTTTTGTATATCCGCTAGAGCCAGGCAAAGTGATCTTTTGAAACACAAACAAGATTTGAGATCTCACACATTTCCACTAGGTGACTTGCCCTAGAATCCTGCCTGTTTTCTGCCCACTTCATGATTTAAGACACTGATGATCTATCAGTCCTAGTACATCCACCCATGCACACACATATGCATCTATACCATGTGTAATATACATGCAGTGCCACTTTTGCGTGGACAGATGTAGACATACACATTGAGTATGGATAGATACTAAATGCTTTCTGAATTAGCAATTCATTCGATGACAATAAGGTCTCATCTGCTCCTCACTCTAAAATCAAGAAGGAAAAAATAGTCCACACATATTTCCCCCATTAAAAAGTAACCATAGATCTTGAGATTGCATATGTAAATGAATTTATTTAATATGATTTTTCTATTTAACGTGAAACTAAAAGAGCAACAACATCTAAGTTAAACAAAATCATGGCTCTTGTGAGAGCACCACTGTTGTGAGAGTCATTGTTCTGTCCAGCATGATGCAATAGCTTTAACACGGCCTGAACTTCATAGTTTGCTATGTATTAAAGTAAGTTCATCGCTATTTTTTCTTCTGAGATAAAGATCATAGACTATTCTTATACTTTCAATGTTTGCATAAATATGAACCATAATAAAAGTATACAACCAATATATTAGTGGGAAAACAAGGAAGTAACTCCCACACACTCACCGCTTTGGTCACCACTCAGTCCCACTGCAATCTGCTTAATATTAGAAAGTATTATGAGTGACTTAAAATCTAATTGGATCTGCTGACAACTTGGTAAGAAATTATTTGTGTTTTTAAGAAGGTTATTCTCATTTCTGTAGACTATTCCTTTGTGTTATGTTTTAAGGTCAAGGTGGTTCAAAGAAAACCTGTTGTTCTGATATCAAGAACATATAAAATCCCTTATATGTTAATTTTTGCTGATGCTGGCATGACATTTTATATTAGGTTTCTGTCACAGGAGAGTGGATTTTAAAAAATAATTAAGGCAAAACATATTTATTCAGGGGAACATTATTGCTGAACTTTATTCACATAGACAGCAGTGAAACATTTAACTATTTGAACAAGGGCATTTGACTTATCATCTATGAATGGTTTGTGATTGCCAAAATATGGAAAAGAAGTTAGCATATTGTTAACCTTCAAATGATACCCCATCCTTAGAAATAATTGCTCCATCTCATCTTAAGTCACAAGGGAGTAACTTTGCTAAAATATAGCTTTAATCTGCAGCAGAACCATTCTCCCACTGCGTTTCTGGCAGCAACTGTAAGGGGGATCAGGAGTGTATTAGCTATAGGCACTAGAGGTCAGAATGAAACATAGGGTGAACGATTTTGTTTAGGGAAAATACAGGTATTAAAAATGTTATCAGTATTTTGAATCAAGAGATAAAAGGGAGAAATTTAGAGTTGAATTTCTGAACTGCACTTACTTGCAAATGGCACCTTTCTGTCTTCTAGTTTCAAGTGGCACATGTCGCCATTTAAATTACTGATGCTCAAGGACGGGCACAAAAGTCTAGTGGCAGAGGTTAAGTGATGCACAAGGAAGTACATATAGAAACCGAGAATAGATTTTAGAGTAAGAGTATTTACATGATATGATGGTTAATTCAGTACATTAATGTGAGTAGGCTAAAAGATGATCACATGCCTGTTGAAACATGTGTGCCTACCTATGAACCTATTTCTGAAAGAGAAATACATATTTGTCAAATGCCTAAATCAAAATGTTTCTTTTTTCCATTAAAATTCACATTGGGACAAAGCCCTATTGCATATGACCTAGAGTTTCCCTTTATAGAATGTTTGGAAAACTCAAGCTGGTGACCTAGTTGTTGGAATGAGTGGACAATTGTAGTGATGAGAGCAGCAGTCTGCATTCCCACCTGGCTCCCAGCCGCCTGGCTAGCTTATGCCCCAAAATAATTACACTGAAACTGTATTCTTTTAAACACTGCCTGGCCCATTAGTTCCAGCCTCTTATTAGCTAATTCTCACATCTCTTGCTTTAACCCATATCTAATAATCTGTGTAACACCACAAGTGGTGTCTTACCGGGAAAGATTCAGCATGTCTGACCTGGTGGCTGGCTTTATGGCGACTGGCTCAGAGAGGAGAGGCATGGCGATTGTCTGAGCCATCTACCTCACTTCCTTTTTCCTGTTCTGTCTACTCCACCCACCTAGGGGCTGGCCTATTAAATGGGTCAAGGCAATTTCTTTATTAACGAATGAAATCAACACAAACAGAAGACTCTCCCACATCAGGCAATGAATTTGCAGTACCTCCAGGATCACAGGGACTCTTGGTGGTCCCTGGAAGCTGCAGGCTGAGAATTCTAATGAAGGCCTTGCTTTTCTAAGTGGCTTTCAGGGTTCTATTTGGGTGGAAATGTATTTAACGTAGATAAATTGTGCCTTGCAATGGTGATAAATAGTTATGCCCATGAAATACCTATTTATCCTTCAAACTGACCACTAATTGCAGCACCAGTTCCATTTGGATTCTGACCAGTTGCTCATACCTAGTGATATTATTAAACCTATCTCCTTTAATTTGTCCCTTTGGGTACTTTCATTAGTCAATATAACCTTGGACAATGAGGCCAAGAAAACTAGTCTCCTAGTTTTTCTGAAGTTTTGAAAACTGTGAAAGTCTTGTAAAATTTGGAAAGGAATTGTTACCTCACCTCCCAAGCCCTTAAAGATATCCCATGATCACAATTATCTTTGGATGTCTGCCTGTTCCACTCTCCTCTTCACAGTTACTGTGTTATCTTAGTTTGTTTTCAGTTACTATGATCAAACACAGCAACAAAACTGAACTTAGGGGTGGGGAAGTGGTGGGGGACAATGGTCTGTATTCTGTCAATTATATTTTAAATAAACGTTGATTGGCCAGTAGCCAGGCAGGAAGTATAGGCAAGACAACCAGACAGAAAGTAGAGGTGGGTCAATGAGAACAGGAGAATTCTGGGAAGAGGAAAGCCCATTCCTTGGCAGTCCTGAACCAGCCACAGAAAAAGCCAGATGTGACGGACTCACTGGAAAACGTACTGAGCCATGTGGCTAACACAGATAAGAATAATGGGCTGATATAAGTTGTAAGAGTTAATTAGAAGCCTGAGATACTATGCCAATCAGTTTATAACTAATGTAGACCTCTGTGTGATTTCTTTGGGACTTAACAATTGCGGGAACGAGGCAGGACAGAAAACCTCAGTTAACAGGGAAGGTATCACTTCACTTTACAATTGTATTCCTTCATGAAGGGAAGTCAAGGCACTAGCTAAAAGCAAGAACCTGGTAGGAGGAACTGAAGCAGAGTCTATGAGTCCATGAAGGGATAATGGTTACTGGTTTGCTCCCTCGGGCTTCTTCAGTTTTCTTTCTTATATACTCCAGGACAACCTTTCCAGGGATGACATTGCCCACAGTAGGTTGGACCCTTCACTATCAACCATCAGTCAAGGAAGTGCTCCACAAACCAGCCTCTGAACCAATATGATGGAGGCATTTTCTCAATTGAGAATGCCTCTTCTCAGTTGACTCTAGTTTGTATCAAGTTGTCAAAAACTAATAAGGGCATACATATATCTACAACTCCTAAAAATCTTGAACACAAGCTAGATTCTGTTGTGTATAAATATATCTGAAGCAAATTCTGCAATTTTCTTTCTTAAACACCAAGAATATTGTGTTGTACACTTGAAGTGTCAACTTTAAATATTTGATGAATCAGTTTGCATAACTCTTATAGTTTCTCCACCCTTCTATATTTTCTTAATTTTAATAACTAAAGTATAATAATATTTAAATTATGTATAGCCAACATGTTCACTTCTGCCCGTGTCTTTCTTAGCATTTTGCACATACTGGTGTCAGTACATATTTTCCTCTTTGCAGAATATACTTGTTGACCAGAGAGATGGCTTAGCAGATAAAGATGTTTACTGCCAAATCCTGTTGACTGAGTACAATACTGCAAACTGACATAATAAGAGGACAGAACAAACTCCCATGTGTTGTCTTCTGACCTACTCATGTGGTTCATGGCATTTGTATGCCCTGCCCCAAAATAAATATATAAAAGTGAAAATATTTCAAAACTAATAATCTTGTGTTTATTATCATCATTCATGCTTGTCCCTTTCAGTATGATTTATCTCTTAAGTTTGTATTTTTAGTGAATATGGGCATCTATCAGATTGCTTTATGTCACATGAAAAGAATGTCAGATTTTTCAAACCCAACACTAATTTAGATCTTTTCTGCTCACATTTATAAATATTCTTCCAATCTTTGAATTATTTTCTGTTCACTGGCATTTGCATATATCTTTAAATCTAGGGCCATCCCCAACATTTCCAGATTCAGCTTTCATACAGTGAGACACTTATAGCTGCCTCCACCAAGGAGTTCAGATGTGGATGGCCAGTCTGTATTAATTACTAAACTGATAGCATTGGCTTCAGATTGAATTATTGTTTCTAACATATCTTTTATATTTATGGAACCCAAACTCTGACAATTGCCCTACGCCCCTTTTTATTTGCTTATAAATGTTTTCCACTTCAAAAGTGGTGTCATTTGTTGAATCATTGCTTCCTGTTATCTGGAATTTGAGGATTCTTCTCTAAGGACATGCGTTCCTTCTGAAAATTACCTCAGTCCTCCTACCAATTGCTCTCTTTACCCGTCATCAGGGTTAGTTCCATCTGCCCACTGTTACCACATCTGTTAGCCTGCATCAAGCTCTTTCTGTTTTTCACACTTCTGCAAAGATCAAATTTGATCAGTGAGACATCCTGCATTCCATTCAGTTGTGGGCATCATAAACCCAGAAGCTTACTAGCTGATGTCCAGATTTTCCAATTACTCCATTCTCTGTTTTTCTGGGCTGTTTTTGGAAGACCTTAATTATGTTGTAATGACACAGTAATTATAATTATTAAAGCAAATTTTAAGCAATTACCTGAGACTCTTAGCCATTTGGACTTATTAATGTTAGGTTATCTTTTGTTTTATTACACTCACTCAGTCTATTCTGTCCTACTTGAATCTTAAAAATAAATCTTACCTTTTGCTATTGTGCCAATCCTCATGCATTATTCTTTTCTAGTACTTTTTATTTAATGTATAGTGCCCCGCCATTGTTCTGTAAGAAAAGCAATTATAACAGGAAATAAACACTTGCCCATGATCCATTAAATGACCATCTCACCTTTACTTATGAAAACAACATTAACTATCCTCAGTAGGTCACAGAAAATGCAAACAAAAAAAAAACATGAAAGTAGGAAGGGAGCAAGGGACTCTGTTGGTATTGGGAGATAAGAGAGAGGGATGGAGGTTTATATGATCAAAATGCATTACATTCATGAATGGAATTTTCATATGATTCTTAACAGCAGTGAGGACTACTACGCCACACTGTTTTGACATAAGGTTTCTAAAGCTTTCTAGAGCAGACTTGGTGCTTGCTTGCACATCTAGTCTGCTATACTTTGAACCTGACTTCCTTATATACAGTGTCTGTAAACATGGCTTACATTAGTTACATGCTGTTCCTATTCTTTGAAGTTAATAGAGGACCCATACAATTTAGTCTGATCACTGGAATGTACCAGCCACGGCTCTGCCAAACTACATTCACATTAGAAGAGGAGAACTACCCCAAGCCAACAGTAAAGTTTCAGAAAAAGCATCTTAATTTTATAGTGAGAAAGCTCCTTCGTATATAGAAATAGATACACATGTATGTGTCTATGTATACATAAGTAATTTTATTGTCATTACTGTTGTGTATATGATTTGGGGGTTGGGGCACATATGCAACTGTATGGAGAGAAGAGGCCAATCGAGAGTTGATGCTCTCTTTCCATCTTTACGTGGTTCTGGACATTGAACTCAGGTCACCGGGCTTGTTTGACAACAGTTCTGTTCCACCTCTGTCTACACTGCTATTAACACCATTTCTTCCATTCATTCTTCTTCTAGTCTCCTATCTCCTTACCTTCCTGCTGTTCATGCCCTTCAAGTGCTTCATTTTCTAAACCAATTAAGTGCTAATAATCTTTAGCTTTACAGAATTCTTTCATTTAATTGATATATCCACATGCCCTTGCTAGTTGCCTCCTGGTTTCCAGCAGCAACTGGTGGGAGGGAAAAAGGTCTAGGGACCCTAAAACTGCATAAACAGTGCTTTGGAATTCAGCACCATAGGATTAACCTCTGCTTCTTCTCTTATTCAGACTATGTGATTCATTGTCATTGCACAACGTCTTCCTTGTAGCTATCACTCACATGACAAGAATAAAGAAAGGTGGGGAGGGGGAATGAGTTCATTCAGAATGAAGTAAACTCAGTAGAGTGGGAACAATTGGGTCAAAATGCAACAAGCATAGAAGCAGAGTTAGCAATGCAAAAATAAGTGGAGGGCAGGAGAACAAAGCTATCAGTATGGACTCACTGCCCCATAATACTGCACCAATTTTATATCAGTGTGATTCACAGAAATACACATTTCAAAATATGCATTATTTAGTTTTTCAGTTTATGAAAAGGCTAAAGGTCATGCTATAAACAGCAAACTCTATCATCCCATTTCAAACAGAAATGGTGATAAAACAAGAATGTTTGCAGAATATTTATAGAAAATATAAAATGTTTATACTACTTAACTAGCCTCTTTGTGTGGATTGGGTAAGATTGGGACACTGTAAACTGAAAAGGGCTATCAACTGTTCAACAGCCATTGGGTATAAATCTATTCGGAGAAATCCATAATAAAGAGTAATCTCACTTTCTTGGGTGATGGGACTGTGTTTTATAATATCAAAGGCATAAGTTCATCTCTTATTTACTATCTATTGTCAAACATGTGATCGTTATAAGTCTAACTCCTTTGTTCACAGAGCTGGAGACAAAGATTGAGTGTGCGTGACTTGTAGAGAAATGTTAATCAATAAAACTTTGTAAAAAGAAATGAACTGAGATAGGGGAAGAGGCCATACTAAAAAAAAATTGCCTCAAAGAAATTTTCACCCCAAGCATTGAAAAGCTCTGGATCACAGCAGCACTGAAGAGTTGCCCAGACCTAAAATTTGAATGTATCTTCCAATGATCCCTTGAGAACAGGAAACAGGGAAAGTGTAACCAGGCATAAATTTCTGAATGTCATGGCTCTGATCCAAATATCTTATCTAGAGAAGGTCAAACTATAGCCACCAATAGAACAATAGTGAAATAGGCACCCTCTACTAGAAGCCTAATCAGTCAGGTTGAGGCAGCTACCATGGTAACAATTTCTTTTTCACTAAATAAAAGCATGGGTATGATCCAGCCTGGCTCTACACCAAGTCCACATTTTATGGGAAAGGGTGTCTTCAAGTTTTTCCTTATGGCAGTGAATCTTAACCAATGTACTTTACATAGTCTGTCCAGCATAATCAGTTTGATTCTAGAAGCCATATTTAGGTAGAAAGCAAGTAAACAACTACAAGTCCAAAAATATAACCAGTCAAAGAACAATAAAAAGATGGATATTTTATATTAATGCAGTTCTTACTGAAAGAATAAAGGCAACACGATTCATAGGCAACTGGATGCGTTGAGACCATTGAGAACTTGAGTAGGAGAGCTATTATCTCAACACATGAGAACAGAGCACTAGAGTATTCAGAAGAGCACAATAATCATCAACACAAAGAACATTTGAAAATACAAAACAGATGCAATGCTCTTTCCAAACAGACCCATTGATTAGTTTCAGAGGGTATAAGAGACAGAAACAAATATATTTGCTGAATCTAGAAAAATATTTGAGAATGTCCGGACTGGAAAATAATAATGGTCCTGTGTATAAGTCTTGACTCATTAAAATAGTCCCCATCTGCTAAAAAGTGATTGTGTAATTTTTACTCATGATCCTGATCTTACGATCTTCCTCAAAGATGTGAAAGTTTTACTCAGTCAATACAATTTTCACTGCAGCTCTTGTTCCAAAAAAGAAACTACAAACAGAGACTCTGAGATATTAAAGTTATTCTCAAAAGCATTGCAGAAGAAAACATTCCTTTGCCAACTATTTATCTCTGTTAACGTCCCTTGGTTGCAAACAACAGACACTACATGACCTAACTTGGGGCCAAGCAGAAAGCTTATAGGAAAAGTGTAAGAGTAAATCACATCCTTGAAGGAAAAACCTGAACAATGTTCTTAGTTAAAGGAAAAAATAGGGCAACTCGTGAGCTTGAGAGGTTTGGAGATTTTTCTCTGTAGCATGATACCATTAGAGAAACTTGTTTCAGTCCTGTCTTCATTTAAATTTCATCCTTGCGAAGGAAAGATCTTTTCCCCTTGGATCAATCACACTATAGAGAGACTAGTGATATAGAAATGGCTTCTGGAGAAATCACAGACAGGCATGCAACATTCCCAGCATGTGCTGGCCCTAGCATCAGAACTTGTCAAATTAAGGGTTTTAAGCATGATTATAGGAGTTGCCACAAATTTTTCTTTATGAAAAACGAGAAAAGAAAGGCTATTTCCGTGGCACCCAGGGCTTACAATCTATGGTTTTTAGTGTCGAAATCTAGGCTTCCTTTGTGAAAGGAAAGTTCTACACATTTCCCTACCCAGTCAGCCAAATTTCAGGGGTCTACAGATTGCTCTCTAGTCTTCTGCTTGCCATTTGGATATCGATCACAGAAAGGCAAGAACCCTGACCTCCACCTGCACAGCCTACACTTAGTAATAAACACCCATAACATGTGTATTAAATGGTGAGTGAATGATTATATATTTTCATCCTACCTTCTAATATCAAGTTTTTGTTTATTATTGACACCCTAAAAATGTACAAGCTCTAAATAAATATACCAAGCTCAGATTTCCTAGTTTTTCAACCTGGCAGTAAGCAACAAATGCTTCGGTGACAGAAACAAAACTTATAATTACTTTAAAGCTGAAATGTGAGCTTGTCTTTGCATTTCTTTTGTATATTTATGATAGTCCAACTATCCAGTGGCTTAAATAATTTCAAGTTGATGATTTCCATTGATTTTGCTAAATGCACACAAGTGTAGGTCTGTATCTTAGGCAACAAGAAAGGGTAAGTAGCACTTTCTTCATAATAAATCTGAGTCCACTTACCTGCTTGGCTGGACATGTACTTCTTGGGTCATAAAATTTGTCCTCTGTGAGCCCCAGGATTGGTAATAATGATGCAAACTTGAATAGACTAGCAGCTCCAAAGCATGAAAGGGATAGTGGAGGGCCTGTCATAAATTTGCTGTCATGTAACTTTCATCAGAATGTGAAGGCATGGGCACTGCAGAGTAGGGCATATATTCACCTTGCAGATGGCGCAAGCGCCAAGTCTTTGGAAGAAACAATCTGGACTCCTCAAAATGACACCATAACTCACCAAAAGCAGTCAGACTTAGAAAGTCCTCTGTAGCTGCCCCACATGCAGGTCCATTCCTAAATAATTGGTATGCATAAAATTGGCAACACATGCAATCCTTGTAATCATCATTAGTCTCCTATGATAGTATATTCTGTAAGCATTGGGTAAATCTTTGCTTGTTTCACTGCATCTGGGACAGACACATTCTTTGGCATCTCCCTTGACTGGCCATACTTAACACTCAGAGCAGAAACACATCATCATGTTTTTTATTGTTTTTTTTTTAATCATCGTGTGTTTTTTAACACTGTGATGTTCTATCTCTTTAACAAGGATAGAAGGTTTAGCCCAAAGTGTCTTCCATTGTTTTTCTTTGTCCCTGTTCTATCCAGCCTTTCAGTCCTTAAGATTCTCACTCCCCTATGAGAATCTCCTTCTAAGTCCTGATTACCTTTCTCCAACCGTGTGAATTTTGCAAATCATCCTTTCAGCTTCAGCATGGGCAGCAGACACTTCTGTGCTGCAGAACAACCATGCCTCTGGTATAGGTCAAGGAGGTGCGACCCTTGATCTGATGGTACACCTCCTTTCCTATTGGCTCAGAATGCTGAGTTGGGGGTAGAAGATCAAAACATCCGCTATGGTGCTTGCTCCTGCATGCCATCGTCTGCATTGCTCAGCAACTCTCCAGCAGTTGTACCTATACCTTAGGATGGGATGATGAGGACCACATTTGTTTCCTTTCCACAACCACATTCTCAAAACAGAATGGTATCTGGTCCAGTTACTGACGCTTCTAACAAAAAGAAACTTCATTTTATTGAGGTTCGTAGGAAGATCATGTCCAAATAATTAGAAGCCTTAACCAGCACACATTTGAGGCAGCAAAGAGATGTGTTAAAAAAAAAAATCTATAGTTTTCTCTCTGTTACCATTCAGGAAGTAATGCCTTTAATGGAGCAAAATATTGCATGCTGGGCTAATGTTCCTGATGATATCAGCACATAATGCTGATAAGATCTGAGCTACATTGTCATTCTGTTTTTTATTTTTTATGAGCATTGCATTCGTGTATAAATGTTGGAGAAAGAAAAAACTGTCTACTCATTTTGAAATGTTATGTCTGTGAATAAAATATGTACATGTATTTGAGACTTGGTTTGACACTACAACAGTATATTTAAGATAAACTATTTATCTTTTACAAACACATTTCACTGTTTTAACACATCCATTTGTTTCTGGAATGAAGGCAGAGGCATGGGAGGAGGAGGGAGGGAAGGAGACAGGAAGGAGAGGAAACAGTTAGGGAGCTTTGTGTTGTGATATTTCAGTTTCCCTCTTGATGGCAAAATTCTAACTGGAATACGGTTTTGTTATTCTGGATGTCAGTTCACAAATCATGAATTAAACAGCTCAAGCCAAGTGGCACCTAGCAGTAAAACTGGCATTTCTCAAAATATTGGCAGATCGCGCGAGCAACTGTTGATTTTAAATGTTTAATGAGCAATATGTTACTTATTCCAGTAATATTGTTGTGTTTGCCTAACCTTTCTCCGACTGCCTCCTTCTGCTTATTGCTGGAAAGCTTCCAGAACGGAAGGGTGAGCTGGGGGAAGACAGTGTGGACAGTTCTAATGAGGAAAAACTGGAAGAAGAAAAATTCATTAAACTCACTCTCTTGATGGTTGGGGAATCTTGCATTCCTTCTCGGAATGGTAATCTGGGCATTTGTACGGTGGTGCAGAACCCAGGCATGGGTTTCCTGGCATGTGCAGGCTCACAACGGAGTTAAGAAGAAAACAGGAAGCAAGTGTAGGATAGGAATGGTTATGAGGGTCCTCATCCAGAAGATGGACATGTGCCAGCGCTTCAGCCAGAGTAAATCAACAGAGCAAAGGGGTAAGGGAGAGAAACCACAGAGACTCACACTCTATAGCTGCAGCATTTGGCATCTGGCCCATTTTACAACTCAACATTACAACCAACACACACTTAGGTCTTGGTGGTACTGGCTGGTGAGACCACGTGTATGGATGACTGGTGTGGGTAAGTCACTGTAAGAAATGCAAATCCCATCCAGGTGATGTCAAGAAAGCCTAGACAGACCATGGGTATCAGTTGTTGCCTTAAAAACAATTAATTAGCTCTCTTTATCAGAGAAATTTGTTAGCCTAAGTGAATGAGGACCTTGAGGCATTACTAAG
Source organism: Arvicola amphibius (assembly GCF_903992535.2). NCBI lineage: Eukaryota > Metazoa > Chordata > Mammalia > Rodentia > Cricetidae > Arvicola > Arvicola amphibius. The sequence goes on from NC_052056.1 coordinate 43,346,436, forward strand.
TTTGAAATCCTCTATAGGGCTAATGTAGATAATTCATGCAGAAGATCTGGAGCAGTAGGGATGTTAAATGGAGATAACCATATGACTGATTAGCATAAAAAATTAGCTACAGAGGCAAATCCTGTGCACAGAACTCTCATTATATTTGGGAACAGAAAGGAATTCCTTAGTGCTGAAAGAATTTAAATGAAAGGAAAAATATCAATTACCTGTTTGTGGAAATGAGGGAAGGATTTTTGCTGTTATATAAATAAGCCATCAGCCAGCTGCTGCACTACTGACTGCATTCTAGTATTGTTTCTAAGCTTCAGCAGGAAAATATTGTTTTTTTAAAGTCCACCCAGGGTTACACTTTGCAAAGTTCCTTTCATCCGTATATAAAAACACATTTGTATTTTTAGAAGTTTGTTTTATGTAGAATGGAATTGCACCTTCCCTTAATACAGGCAGAAAGCTTGGTTTTGGGTTTTGAAGTAAAAACTTCTGGAAATGATGCTAAGTAGGTCAGAACAACTAGGAAAAGCTATGTAATTTGGCAAGCTTTACTCTTAGTCTTTGATCACAGACTCTAACCCTGGCAATGACCCCTCAAATGAATATTCGGCCACGATAGCTGTGGCTCATCAAGGAAAAGCCATTTGAGATTCATCATCAAACAGTCATCATTTATTGAGTATCTACTACGTGACAGGAAGAGGGACATTTGGGATACTATTATAATTATTCTGCGCCCCGAAATAATAGGTTTCTGTTTATAGAGGTAGGGCTGCAGTGCAGCCATTTTGATAACCTACCACATCTGGGAACATGAACTATGTAACAGCTTATCAAACCCCAGCTCTAGTATCTCACTCAATTAGAAATTTCAGCCCCGGGATAAGTGAAGGTGTGAACAAATCTTTTTTAAGAAGTGTGAAAACGACATAGATTTGAACGTTAGGCTGAAGTGAATTGGCTGGCTTCCACTTTTGGAAAGGAGCAAAGATAGCACCAATTTAAAGGACAATATTGGGAGGAGAGCTCTGGAATAGATTGTGATCTGGTGTGAAAGTAGCAGAGCATTTGTCTCCTTCCACTCACCAGCCAAATCCTCTTGTGTCTTTTCTGAAGCTGGAAAAAAAAAAAAAAAACTCACAATATCCATTCTCTCATTATACTGTAATAAAAATGACTTCAGATGGTAAAGGTGTGTGAAGTTTTAAATTTCAAATAGCAATCTTATTAAATACAATTTGCTCTCATTAAAGAGTCTACTGTGTGCTGAAAAGTCCTTATCCAATAAACAAACTATTTATCCCTCAGATCTCAATGTCAGTGGCTTCTTTATCACGTGATCCCTTCCCACAACAACAGCCAAGGGAAATCTCTCTTTCATACCGGATATGTTGTATTCTCAGCCCCAGTCAGAGTTGTACCTGACGCTTAGTCAACCATACATACCAGCTTGCGATGGGCACGCCATGAACGTGAAAATGGACTGGTTTGTTCACTGCCGTGTGTCCAGTAATCACTTAGCAAACCGTAGATATTGAGTTGATTGTATAATGAGTGCTGGGGGGCAGGGGTGAGGATCTACAGACAAATGAATCTTCAACTCTGACCTCATGAATCTCTTTAATTGGGAAGGCAGGAATGTGTACACTATATGAAAGACTATGTGATCTAGGATACAATCTCACCAAATACAAGCGACTAAAGAGACCAAGAAAAAATAAACAAGCCTTGGGAATTGAAAATACAGGTGGGGACATGGGAAGCCTTGGAGAGGAAAGGGAAGGAAGAAATGTTATGATTAAATTATAATGTCAAAATAGAATGCAGATGGTTTCAAGACATGGTTAGGAAAGGAGATACAGGAGAAAGGGAGAGTCCAAACACTTCATGAAGGATAGCATTTGCGCAGGTTCTTTAACATTCTGTCAAAGGCTCACAGACAGAGAAATCGTTTTGTAGGAAAGGTTCTGTTTGCATTGAAGTCATAAAGCTCCAACTCCATCACATCAACCAAAGTGAATCAACATTTTACAATACACAATAAACAATCTTTAAAGCTTGATTCAATTTAAATATGCAGTAAATATTGTGGAAGGGTTCTGAGAGAGACAAACAAACCTACAAAAATGGAGAAGTCAGAGGATAAAATATCTCTAACTGCCTAGGGACTCTGGCATGCTGCAAAAGGGTTGAAGTCCGCTCTTACAGGCAGGCATGTACCTTCACGGGGTGCTTTCCAAATGGAAGGTCAAGTCCTAGGTTAATCTGCAGAGAGGACAAGGGAAGCATGCTGGAGAGTCTCCAGCAGCCTAGGACAAGACAGCTATTAAATTTAACTGCGTGCATTTACTATATGGCACTTAGTAATTTGCATACATTTCCTCTTTTGAACTCCTTAGTAACCTTATGAGGTCACCATGACAGTGTTATATATCTTCTATTTTACTGATGAAAAAATTGAATTTGGAAGATTTAAATGACTTTCCCAAAGTTTGTGACAAACTGAGCACCTGTGGTTCCTAAACCCAGTTCCAAGAACCTAATACTGTGGTTCTCAACAGTCCTAATGTTGTGACCCAGTTGTTCGTGTGTGGTGACTCCCCCCAACCATAAACTTGTTTCATTGCTACTTCATAACTGCAATTATGCTACTGTTATTTATCCTAATGTAAAAATCTGATATGCAGGATATCTGATATGTGACCCTTGGCAGGGTCATGACCCTCAGTTTAAGAACCACTGCTCTAAAGCTCGTGCCTTAGTCTAGGTTTCTATTAGTGTGAGGGCACACCATGTCCAAAAGCAACTTGTGAAGACAAGGGTTTATTTGACTTATGTTGCTACGTTGTAATCCATCACCGAAGGAAGCAAGGACAAGATCTCAGACAGGGCAGGGACATGGAAGCAGGAGCTGATGCAGAGGCTATGGAGGGGCGCTGTTTACTGGCTTGTTCTGCATGGCTTTGTCAGTGTGCTTTCTTCTGGCACCCAGGACCAAAAGCCCAGGGATGGCGCCACCCACAGTGGGCTGGGCCCTTCCACATTCAATCACTAAGAAAATGTCCTACAGGCTTTCATACACCCTAATATTATGGAGACATCTTCTCACTTGGGCTACCTCCTCTCTGATGACTCTAGCTTGTGTAAAGTTCACATAAAACTAGCCAGCACATCTAGCAAGACTTGACAATTTTATAAAAACAAAAATAGCAAAATAAAATGGCCAAAAATGAGATATGAATATGAAAATTAATTTTGTGAATTCCTGCTATATGAAAAAAAAATCTAGTGACCAAATACTTTACAACTTAGGCTATACCATCTTCTAGTTTCTCTAATGCTTTCATTTTTTATATTGCACTAGCATTCTGATCTTTCTTGCCATTTGTGAAATAGGACTTATGCTCTTATTATTTTTTCTTAAAAAAAGATGAACTGAAGCTGGATATTCAGTTTAGTGGCAGAGAAGTGCACACTTAGGATGTTCGAGGCCCTGAATTGGACCCCTAGTACCAGGTGGGGGGATCAGGTTTTGCTACTCAGACACAGTAGAATTCAGTTCCTGACTGATCCACTTACTACTTTTCTGAGTTTACAGAATTAAAACAGATCCCTGTGTCTCAACCACATCTATAAATAGTAGAATTTGTACAAAGACATGGAAAGATATCATGATTTTATGTTATGTGAATTGAGCAAAAGAATACGTGTGGAATTGTTATCACACACCTGGTTCAGGACACGTTCTCAATACTGATTCACCCGGCGATACCTCCTGAGGATGTCTGGCCATCCTTGGTCTCTTATTTTCTTACTTCACCTTCTTCACATCTTCAGGGGTTTTTGCATCTTTTGAGATAATCATGTGGTTTCTGTTCTTAATCCTATTAATTTACTGTATCACATTCATGATTTAATGTGTTAAATTAGCTTTATATTCTATAACAAAACCAACCTGATAGTGATGCATGATCATCTTCATTGTGTACTTGAATTTAGTTTATGGATAATTTGTTGAGAATTTTTAAATCTGTATTCATTGGAGAAATTAGTCTGTTTTCTTTTTCTTTGGAACAGCTTTATTAAGTTTTAGTTAGTATCAAGGTAATTCTAGCTTTGTAGGACAAATATAACCTTCCCTTTCTTTTTCTTTTTTTTTTCTTTTTACTTTTTGTGGAAAAGTTTGAGAAGTGTTTGAGTTTAAAGATTTATTTAAAGTTTGGGAGAATTCAGTACTGAATCTGTTCATTCCTGAGAGGTGTCACACTACCTAATCTCAAACAATAGTCCAGACCTTCATTACAAAACAGCATAATCCTGGCACCAAGAAAGACATGTAAATCAATGGAACTTAACAGAGGGACAAAGAATAAACCCACACATCAATGGCTACCTAATTTTTAGCAGAGTTGTCGAACCCATACTGGAAGAGGATGGGGGCGGGAACCTTTTCAACAAATGGTGATGGAGAAAGAGGATATCCACCTGCTTAAGAGTTAAATTAAAACCATACATCACCTGCACAAAAATCAGTTCATAGTGGATCGAGGGCCTTAGTTTAAAAACAGGAAAGTATAGAATATACTTCAAATTCTAAGCACAGAAATGGACTTTCAGATCTGAGCCACATGCCAGGTCAAGCTGTCAGTCTCAATGAGAATGCCACATCATTTTTTTTCCTATGGTCCATCAATTTTAAAAACTCCTGGGCAGCAAATATAAGGAGGAAGTACCCCATGAATGTGTGCTAACACTGTTCTCAGAGGGGAAAATATTTCAACTACTGGAAATATAATTTCTGGATTCTTAATGTGAAAGTTCAGTGACGGGCTCTTACGTGTCTATTGCCCGTCGTGCTGCCCATTTATGTGTGATTTCACATAATGGCATTTTTTCTGCTGTGGGAACCCAAAGCACTGCGTACCTTATGCAGGCTTGTGATCGCAGGTTCTCCAGCAGGCAGAGGAAATGCCTGGGGCCTTTTAGGCTTCTTTAGAAAGCAGCAAGTGTACAGCTGTTAGTCTGAGTCTAACTTTGACTGTGTTTCTCCTGAGAATAACTCCACTCCACAGCAAGTGCAGCGATCTCTTCCCCAGAAAGTCTCAGGATGCAAGATGAAAAAGTTCAGTTCATACCCACGGCCAGGGCTTTGAAAGACTTCTTTAAAGCATGGCTGGTTTAGAAGACAAGGCAATGGAAGTAAAGAACTGGGCTGCCCCTGTGAAGCTCTAGCAGAGTTCATGGTGGGAAGAATCCCCACTGTAGTGGTAACGTGGAGATTCTCAGGATTCATCACCAGTCGTGGCTGTAGGGCTACGACATCCAGACCTGAGGAGCGTCTGTGAGTGAAATTCCCAAGCTGGGTTACCTAGCTTTGGACCCACAGCTTCAGAAAAGTATTTATCATGATTTAAAAATAGAAATGAACAGAGAGGCCTTGAGATGGCAATTATTTCAAACTGTAGCTCGCTGAGCTAATAGAACAATTACTTCTGAAGTGTTCTTTTTATATCATTTACTACACTCCTGAGTGTGAAAACTGGGAAATACAACCGCCCAAATGAAGCAACAGTTCATTAGATGTGCTTTCCTGTGTGTCTCTCTATACAATAGAAAAGCAGGCATTTTCAGTAGAGCACACACTAGAAACAAACATTATCGGCTTAGTAAGCCATAGACTCTCTTGCAGCTAGGATCTTGCTGTGGCAGAGAATAGCTAAGTAAATGCTCAAGCATGTGTCCTTATAAATGCTGTTTAACAGTGCTGGAATCTGAATTTTGTTTCATTTCATATAATATAATTCTTCTAATTTCTCATCATTTGTAAGTGTAAAGGGCATTATTAGCTGTGAGCTGTGTACAATCAGGCCACAGTCAAGTTTACACATGGGACAGATTGCCCATCCCTCCTCTGCAGCTCTATTTGGGAAAGAATAAACAGCAATCTCAGTAAGAGTGTGTGTGTGTGTGTGTGTGTGTGTGTGTGTGTGTGTGTGTGTGTGTGTTCCTGTAATTACATCTAACAAAAAACCTAGTTTTTTATTCATGATAGATATCTATGGCGGGGGATGTAGTTCAGTGGCAGAGCTTGTGCCAAGCATGTGTTGGGTGCTCATTACTATTTCTAGTATTGCAGGAACAGATGGGTGAGAGAAAGACAGGGTTCTGTTCATCATGTTCAAAATAGGGAACTAGAGGACCTAAGAGTAATGAACATTGACAGTAAGAGCAAGGGCTGAAAGAATGACTCAGTGTCTAAAACACAGGTTGCTCATTCAAAGGATTCCAGAGTTTGATTTCCTGCACCTTAATGTTAGATCACAACTGTCTATAACTCAAGTTCCAGGGGATCCGTGGGCACCATGCACATGTATGGTGGACAGATGTACATGCAGGTCAAGCAGCCATATACATAAAAGAAATATTTTTTTATTTTAAGGGCAGAGCAAATTAGATTACTAAGTAACCTATATCATGTAAAAGTTTTCAAAGAGTTGCATCTTCCTTACTTTTAATCACTGTATTATTTTGTGCTGTTGTATCTTGCCAACACTAGACATTAAATTGCTACCAAATAAAACCCCTTTTTATTATATTCAAAGGCCTTAATTATATGTGTTCAGTATATGTGGTATTGCATTGACAAGGATATTTTCACATAAATATTGTTGTACATTTAGAACATTCTCCTCAATGATTTCCAACTCTTCTCTTCTCCTTCTCCCTCCTCCCATTAGTCTCCTAGGCAGTTTTACTTCTCTTTTTATACTACGTATGCATATATGGTTTTATGTTTCTATACAAGCTTTGGAACCACATATAAGAGAAAACCTAAGGCAGAAAATTAAGTTCATTCTTGTTTATTCTTTGATGATACCATGCATTTATTAAATGTGTTTTGGTCATTTCCATCTCCATTACCCTCTGTTATCCTCCTCCCAACTCCACTGAACTTCTTCTTCCCCCCAAAGTCCACCTTCTATGCTGTTGTTTCTTCCTATTACTTGCTGTGTATAAGGAGGGTTGCTTACATGAGCGTGAATGATGAGGAGGTTGTTTTATCGAAGCCTGGGCAACTTACTAGTGGCTGCTGCAGAAAATGATTTGCGGTCTCTCAGCAACCAGGAACTGCCAATTACCCCCTCCTGTGTAGTAGTGGGTCCTTATAAATATCTCCGCCATTCATGATAGACCGTTCGCAGGCCCAGTCTTGTGCAGATCCATGTACATGTAAACCACGAGGGCTGGGAGCTCATGAGTGCGACAGTCACTTCACACATTCCTCACCATCCTTCATCAGTTATATGCTTTCTGTCCCTACTTCTGACACATTCCCTGATCTTTGGAAGGTGTGATGTAGATTCTCATTTAGGACTGAGACTCGAGCATCACTTATTCTTACCTTTTGACTCGTTATGGTTCTCCGCATTAGCAGAGGCCAACTGCAAAAAGAAATTTCTCTGACTAAGGCTGAAAGCAGCACTATATTTATACAGGTATAAATATAAATAGCTAAAGACAGTTTGACAGCATGTCTGTGTAGCAAACCAAGAGTAGCAGATATTGCCCTTAGCTCCATGGCTTATCAAGCTATGACTTTTAACCAGGTTTCTAGTACCCCCAAGAAACCCTCCTGTGGATCCAGTCAGAGCCATTCAGAAAGTGATTGGCTATAAACTCCTTAATACCCATCGTACTATTGTACTAGTGTAGTAGTGAGTACATCTTGCCTTGACAGGTAGGTTCTACAGTATTCGGGTGAAACCATTCATGACTGTGTTCCCTCGGCAGCTTCCATAACACTTTTGGGCACTGAGAAAACAGCCAACAGGGGCAAGTTTTCAACCCAGTCCCACTCTCCACTTCGCTATACTCTGAAATGACATTGGGTGCTGTCTTCAGTCCCAGGGCATAGCCATCTAGGTCGGGATAATAGAGAGCAATGGCATAGAGAGAACAATACTGTTTGTGAAGTCTCTAGGCCTTCCTTGGCCAAAAGTTAAGTATTTTGGCACCGCAAATTTTCTATAGTCATATATAACCTCTGGAAACAGCCTTGGTAGACACCAATATAAAGCACTTTCATTTAAAATCGATCAAAAACGTAAAAATTTCAATTAGCTGACAAAGCAATAGGTTTTCATATGGCTTCTTCATACATCTTTAGTTTTGGTTAGCCCTTCCTCCACCTTTTTCTCCCCCTGCCCATGTGAGATCTTCACTACCTTCAAACCCTCTCACCTCTAGTATTCCTCTCCTTTAAGGTCCTCCTCCCACCTTGCCGTCTTTCTACCTCTCTGGCCTCTGAAGAAACTCCAAATGAAACACACAAATCTGAACACAAGAAAGTAGGACACACATGTTAGAGAAGAATACATGTTTTGTCTTCCTAGGCTCCAAATTAAACATAAATTCTTTATTATGCTTTTTTTTAATTTAAAAGAACTAGTAAATATTTAGTAGAGATCTACAATAAGAAAAGCCTTCCTATATTCTCTGTGTGTGTGTGCTTGCACAGGTGTGTGTATTTGTGCCCAGCTCTTTTTAAAAAAAATTTAAAGGATATTGGGTGATGTAATGGTATTTGGCTTTTTGCTGATGGCTATTGATCTTTGGACAGCAGCAGCTAACAACAGTGGCCATGCTCTTTATGACTCTCTAAAGTGTGTAATTTAGAATTGTGTCTGGAGAGGAATTGTTTTGGTTTATCCTACTGGAATATCTTTGAATATTTGTCAAACTATGGGGAAAGGAATTCTACTCTTCCTAAAAGTGAATGTTAATGGCAGAAATGAAATATTGGTATTCTTTTCCTGACTTCTGGAAAAGGGTAAAATTTTGTATAATCTTGAGTTTTTGGTACTTGTACCATTTTTTCTGAATTAAACATTTAATGATCCAATGTAGGCTAAACCCAAATTGACATAGTTAAATTTCTTTATCTTGTATTATATCTACCATTTATACCATTCTGAAAAATCATTATCCTGGTTTGTAATCTTGGAAATTCAATGGTCTCTCTTTTTAAAAAGGGAGAGTTAGGGGAAACTTATAGGGAAGAAAAAGTTCAATAGAAGAATGAAGGGGTTGAAAGAGAATAATGGAGAAGTAAATAATCCAAAGTGCATTTGAGGTACACAATGATGAAATTATAAAAACATCTTTAAGAAGGAAAATGAATATGAAATATGTACAATTTGATTAAAATAATTTTAGTTTTCTTCAATCAAATCTTATTTATTTACTTATTCCATTTATTTTGCCTTTATTTGTTTGTTTTCTGTTTATGTGTGTGTGAACATATGTGTGCAAGCACATGCCCTGTCACATATATGAAGGTCAGAGGAAATAAATGGGAGTTGCACACTCTTTTCACTGTGTAAATGCTGGGGATGGAACTCAAGTCCTCCAGCCTAGCATGAGTGACATTATCTACTGAATCATGTAGCTGGCCTTCTAATCTCATTGCAACTTACTCCCAAATTTCTTATCTTCATCTCCAGAGAAAAACATGTTTTTGATGCAATATTGAAAAATTACTCATACCTCCAACCTAAATTCAGTCATATACTTTTCATCTACTTTGCCTGAGTATATTTTACACCCATGGGGTTAATAGGTATCCTAATACCACATCTGCATTGCAAGAGCAAGTAACCTTTGTCTTTGATAGCACATACTCTTTCTGCAGGTAGACACAGCATCAAATAGGTATTGAACATGAGAAGAAAGCATATTCATGATCTCTGATGTGCATAAGAACCTTTATCAGTTGCTCACTCTTGAATCTAAAGCCCTTCCATTATCTGGAACTGTGTTTTAGGACCATTAGTATTAGTCTTTAAATGCCTCAAACGCATTTAGAATCTCCAAACTGAAGAAGGAGGAGGAGGAGGAGGAGGAGGAGGAGGAGGAGGAGGAGGAGGAGGAGGAGGAGGAGGAGGAGGAGGAGGAAGAAGAAGACGAAGACGAAGACGAAGAAGAAGAAGAAGAAGAAGAAGAAGAAGAAGAAGAAGAAGAAGAAGAAGAAGAAGAAGAAGAAGTAAAGCATATTGCATTGTTCAAGCTGAAGCTTTTGTGTATCCAGTAAATGAAATCTGTATCCTGCCTGTCACTTATTCTCCTCTGTGTAGAACATCAGATGATCACTTGTGAGTATTACATGACATGTCAAAGTGAATTGCATAGCATGTCCTGTGCCTATAGTTTAAGATCAGTCAACCCAAGCAAACATCTCAGGCTTGTGTACTTGGTCCACCTTTTTTTCAGGAGAGATATGTGACTCTAGGTCATAACATTTTCTTACAGATCTAATTCTTCCCTGTGGTATGATTTGGTATGGTTCTCCTATGTCACCCATGCTCTGTCCTATGACCTCATTTGTGTCAGTATCTCTTCCTCTCCCTGCCCTCTCTTCATATTCTTCCTGTGATCACTCTTGCCCCTCCACACATTGCTGCCTAAGCAGACTGCTAAGTTTCTCACAAGGTAACATCATCTACTGAAAATGAATGGTTTCAGATGCTTAACTTCATTCACCCAGAAACTTTAAGGCTTTGATCATGAACCTGAAATCGCATAAGCATCCGATGTTGAGCTATAATTATGTTCAGCCTCTGGAAACCAACATATTTTAAATTACTACACAAGAAAGCAGAGAATTAGAAGATTTGAAAATCTGGCCATTTATTCAATGGATTACAAGACCTCCTGGTTGGAACTTTCCCAATTATTGTCTTAAAAAACTGTGCCATTATTGTCCTCATCAACATATGTATCAGCAAGTTCAAAATTCTACCCAGAGTTCCTTCAAATGAGCACAATAATTTTTAGTGTGCCTTATACTGATTTCAAGGCTGATGTGTGGATGGTATATATGCATACATTATGTATAATTGCCTTGTATCTATACCTGCAAATAATTTCTTATCATAACTCATTGGTGAGAATGATTTTCTAAGGTTACCCCAAATATTTATATAAATTGTTTAAAACATAGCATCTGTAAAGCTTAATAAAAATCAATTTTTAAAAAAATGTGGCATCTGAATCTGTGACCTCCCCTTTCTGCCTGCAGAGTCTCTTTTCACTCTACTCTTCCTCATTCCCCAGAACCCATTCCACAAGTTCCCATCCTGATTGCCTGTAGGCCAAGAAATCCCTTAGCTGTTAATTGAGAATTAAGACATTGCTGATAAAAGGTACAACCACTTGCATTAATATTTGCAGTGCAAAAGGAGTCTTAATGGAAAAATAATTAAGTTTTAAAGATTGATATCTCTGATGCAATTTATCCTACCTGGCAATCTGTCGAGTCTCTGAACACAGACAGCTTCTCAGTTGCCTCCTGTAGCCTGGGCTGGCCACAGGTAATTTCTGTAACCGTCTATCCAGAGTAAAGGGTGCAGATGGGTCAGCTCTGAATCCTATATGACATAATCTAAAGAAACCTTGAAACTCTCAACTGTTTACAAATTAATTTGCCCTTCCTACAGGCGAGAAGGACAGCTGCTATCTATGTCATTTTCTAAGTTTGCTAACAGCTTCTCTACCCATCAAAAATAATTCTGGGATAAAACTTATGTATAATGGGGCACAAAAAGTAGATGTGTGTTTTCTTGTCCTATGTTGTATATAAATAGTCTATTCTCAATGATTTCTGTGACCTAAGAATCTCCTGGTCATACCAGGCAAGACAGAAAGAAGAGTGGCATTGGGAGGAAAGAAAAGAGCAGCCAACTGTTAGAAGTCGAGACCCAGACCTGTTTTGAGTTCCAGGCAGGACAGAGCACAGCACTGGGTTTTGTCAAAAGCCTAATATCTAGAACAGGTAAACAAGACAGAGATCAATTACAAAAACAGAGTCAAGACGATGACAACATTGTGTAGTGGATCAAAAGGCCCCTTTCTTTCTGTGAGACATTCCGAAAGCCCCTGCCTTCCTGAACTTTACTTTCTTCATGTGTCAAGAAAGAACAAGAATAACATGATAAACATACATGTGGCAGTCATATGTGTGATACAAAGTTGTATGCAATGAATGGAGACTGAATTGTTAGTTCAGGGAAGGCAATTGAAGTCAATAAAAAAGATGAGTTTCTCTCATAATTATTTTTCTTCCTTCAAATTCCCTGACCTTACAAAAAAGGACATTGATTCCTGACCCTAGGCAGTCTGACTCTTTGGAGGGAAAAATCCCAGAAGTTAATCTCGATGTCAGATAGATAGTAAAATCAAACTCATAGTACCTGAGCACTACCTAGATGGTTCGAATCCTGAGGATTTTGGACCCACCCCAGAGCCTCTGAGTACATCTGTGAAAGGCCCAACAATGTCCATGTAGAAACAACTATGAGATTCCCATGTAGGTGGCTCATGGACCCCTTTAGAAACACTGGAAAGCACATTGACAGGAACCCGAGATACGCTGACAGTGTGCTTGCAATCTGGGCAATATACTTACAGAATTTCTCTAAAGTGAAAGCAAAAGAACAATACTTAATAGCTATATTTAATTTTAAAAGTTAATTATAGTTTAAAATATTTGAAGTCATTTTATTTCTTTCTGGAGCCATCTGAAGCATTCTTTTAGTACAAGCTACAAAACAAGGCACTAGAAAAGATACTGAAGTTTATGAAATTCATAGAAAATGTGTTCAAAGGGGTAGTGTTTTTCATCATATTTATAGAGAAGCTGTGGTCTCACTTCAGTGGCGCCATTTCTAGGAAGTGCTGAAATAATTATGGTCCAAATGACTTGCACTCTAAATACATGATCCTTGGATAGAACACGGCAACTCTTAAATAAATGGAGAGTGGTATCCGAGGAGATAGGCTTTGTAGTTATCAACTGTCTTAAACAGGCATCTGATGGGCTCTAGAATGAAACTCATTCTCAATGAAATGTCTGGGCACTTAACTCTGTAGCTGCAGTGAGGTCCCCCATGATAGAAATGGGATACAAGGTGAAGCTGCAAACTTCCAAGTAAACTGACCGGTCAGCTACCCGGACTGAGATGAAATGGTTTTAGCACAGGGCTGAGATATTTTCACACAACATTTTTCTCTGATGCCAAAAAATGTTTGATGCACTTAAGTGCTTTGTTGTGGTGCTATATAGTAAGGAAAACTCATAAGCCCAATATGATCTTATGATAATTATTTATTAGTTATCACCTGCTCTCTCCATATAGACTCTATAAAAGTTCTCCATATAGACTCTATTAATTGTATTTGTATGAGGAGACAATTTTGAGATTCACGAACATCAGCATCACCTGCTGAAGGAGGAGGTGCTAAGCCAATCGGGAAGTTCAGAAGTTCCCAGTGAGTCAGGCGAGACACTGAGTTTGTCTGGAGTTAAGAATATATTAAAGAAAAACAAATGAATTAGGGAAAGAGTGAATTTTATCTACATCCTGATAACACCTCCTACCATTTCCTATAAGACTCGTCATTTGGATCATTAAAGAAACTCAGGTTGGATCTTCCGTCAAATATTCAAGTTGAAAAGGGCATCATAGTAGCAGGCTCAGAGATTTCTGCCTAAAGCGATTCAGCTACTAATTGCTAACAGAAATACAATACTCATAGAGACAATGATAGTGACCCTGACAGAAGATGAAGGGTAAGGTTCATATTTTGGCTCTTTCTGGGGAAACAAGTTAAAATTTCTAATGGGTACCAAGAACTTTGCAAAATGAATTTATGGAGTAAAGAGTTGATAGCAAAATTCAAGTGAGTGTGCGTACGAGCACTGCCACCTTTAAGATCCAGCTCCCCTCTTAGAGTGGAGATGGAGTTTCCTGCAGCCAGCCAAACTCAACTCTCACTGATGGAGCAGAATTGGCACTGCAGTCACGGTTCCTTCATATCTTTGGGAACAGTGAATGGAGTAAGGTTGAGAGTGCACATGCACAGAGAACACATTGAAACCTCCTCCTGTCCATCCACTTAACTGGGGAATTGGAAATTGTACTTGTTTCATATAATATCGGGGTTTTGTTGCTTTTTGTTTGGTTGATTGGTTTTTTGGTTTTTTGCTTTATTTTGGTTTTTTTTTTTTTGCTACTACTATTCTTCTGTCATTGGGATTGTCATCTTATTTGCCTATTACTTTGCCTTCATTTATGCCAGAAATGCAAACATTTCAGAATTTCTCTCTCTCTCTCTCTCTCTCTCTCTCTCTCTCTCTCTCTCTCTCTCTCTCTCTGTGTGTGTGTGTGTGTGTGTGTGTGTGTGTGTATGTGTGTGTGTGTGTCTCTCTCTGGAACTTACCTAAGTTCTGCAGCCACAAGGGAAAGTAGGGCTTTCTCCATACTGAAATTTTAAAATTAATTCATTTTTAAAGTGCTTTACTGTAGCAGTAATACACGATCTATGCTGAAAATGTAAGCAGTGTGTGGTAGCATAAAAAGAGGGGCCATGCCAGGTGGTGGTGGCACATGCCTTTTATCCTAGCACTTGGGAAGCAGAGGTATATGGATCTCTGTGAGTTTGAGGCTAGCCTGGTCTACAAGAGCTAGTTCCTGGACAGACTCCAAAGGTACAGAGAAACCCTGTTTAAAGGTAGAAGAAGGAGGGAGGAGGAGGAGGACAAGAAAGAAGAAAAGAAGAAGGAGGAGGAGAAGGAGGAGGGAGGAGGAGGAGGAGAGAGGAGGGATGATTCTACTTTACTTATCTCGGGGTTTCTTCTCATTTCTTCTCGTCTTCTCCGCTCCCTCTCTTCTCCTCCCCTCCCCCTCTTCCTCCTCCTCCTCCTCTTTGCTTCTTCTTCTTCTTCTTCCTCCGCCTCCTTCCTCCTCGACTCCTACATCCGATACTAAGAATCGCCGCATAAGAGAAGAATGATAAGAAGATAATCAGGACGAAGAAGCCTTCCCTAAGCGTAAGAAAGTTTTTGGCCATAGGCTTCTGTCACTAACAGTTCTATGGTCCAGAAATAAAACTGTTGGCAGCACTACTTAATCATCATCATCCTTCATATATAAACAAATGTGTCAAAAATTATATATATGAAAATATTTGTT